>NC_080201.1:17500-320080 GCF_030028045.1 Hippopotamus amphibius kiboko | reverse complement strand
CAGCGACTGCCTGGAGAGCTCTTACTTCAAGGAGAAGCCTCTGCGTGAGTCTCCCCGCGTCCCGGCCGGCACTTGGCTGGGGGCCCTTGCCTGGGGTGGGGCGTTGGGCAGTGGGGCAGAGGTAGGCAGGGGCTGCTTTTGGCCACATGAACCGTGGGCAGGGTCAGGAGGGGAGCAGAGGGAGGTGTGGGGGCCGCCCCACCCAGCGCTGAGCAGCCCCCTCCCCGCAGCCTGTGAGCCGGAGCTCATGCCCACCTTCCCCCACCACCGCAACAAGCGCGCCGCCCTGGCCACGTCCTTGGGCGCCGAGAGCCAGAGCAGGCGCTGCAAGCCCTGACTCGGCCGGGACCGACAGCGGCTCCAGCTGACCACACCACGTCCCGCCCCTCTGCCCACCACGGCTCCACAGCGGCCGGGTGCGGATGTGGGGCGGATGCGCCCCGCAGGGCCCAGACTCCCCTGAGGCTGGCCCCCCCGGGCTGTGTGGTGCCATCTGGTGGCTGGGCTGGGTCCACCCTCAGACCCTCTCCCGTCCCAGGCCGGAACCGGCTGGGCCCACCTGAGTGGGTATCGCTGGCACGGGGCGAGCAGACTCCACGTGGCCGCTGTGGTCCTCACTTGATCCCCAGGGTCTGCCCGGGAAGGGAGAGGCTGGCAGGACTCAGAGTGGGAAGGGAGGGTGGGGTGTGGGGTGCAGCCAGCTTGGTGGACTGGCGTCTGGGCTGCTCTGAGACCACCAGAGTGACCACCTCCCTGCTGAGGCCCCTAGGGGAGGGGGTGTGGGTAGGCCTCAGAGATAAATGCTTTCCTCACAGATGCAGCTGGATCCAGTGTCCTTTAATGTACTTTGAGGTTGTGATTCGTGTGATGTGACAGGTGCAGGGGAGTGGGACAGATGGCCTGAGCAGGGTCATCGGTGAGCAGGGGCCCTGCCCTCAGGGCCCAAGTGGGCAGACCCACCCCCTCCAGCCCTGAGAGGTGGGGATGGGCTCTGGGCTGGGAAGCCTTTGAGATCTCCCACCCTGGCTTCCAGAGCTGGACGTCAGGAGGACGCAGCAGGGGGGCTGCTGGGGTACTGGTTGCTCAGAAGCCCCCGTGCTCCACCTGGAAGTGGGTGACAGCCTCTTGGGCTCTGTGGCTCCCTGCTTCCCAGCTGCCTTTCTCCGGAACTCTTGGGTACTCGCTCTGGTTGGAGATCAGGACGTTTTTTCTCCGTCCTTGGGCCCAGCTTCCCCGCTCAGCTGTGACAGGGGCCCAGGGGGCTGGTCTCAAGTCAGCACTCAGCTCATTCAGTGCTGGCCTGTGACGCCCGTGGCGGGGCCGGGTCAGTCGTGCACCTGGCAGAGCCTCTAGAATGGTCTCAGCAAAGCTCAGGGGCTCACGAGGATACCTGAGCCCGAGGACACCCCTGTGGAGCACCCCCCTGGGCACTTGCAGGGAGCAGGTCAGGAGCTACGGGCTGACGGCTGGGCCCGTGGCGGCGGGGGTGAGAAAGGGGAGGGGAAGGGTCCTCCCTGGGGACAGGCGTGCTGGCCTTTACCCAACACGTCTGGGCGTGGATCTGGGTGCCAGGGTGGGGGTGGGCCGGGGGGGAACTTTCCATGGAAAGCGAGCCTCCGCCTCTCATCTAGTGGGACTGAGACTCCACTCCCTCACCCCCCACCCTGGGCCCCTTGGGGGGCAGGAGGGGCAGGGTGGCCACTGGCCTGGGCCTGAGGAGGGACGAGGCCCAAAAAGCACCATGGAAAGTGTCTCCAGGAAGCCCTTGACCCAGGGCCGGGTGGGCCTAGGGCCGGGCCCCGGGGCCGTCGTACAGCAGGGCATCCACCTGGGCGCGCTGCAGCCACAGGCGCCGCTGGCTGTTCCCGCGCAGGGTGCGCAGCGCGTGGCCTGGGTGGCAGGCGGGCAGGGCGGAGCAGTGGGTGGCGTGCAGCTGGCGACACGTATCACAGCAGAAGGCAGGCAGGGCACCGGGGGCCAGGCAGCTGTGCATCTGGTAGCCGGGGGGCTCCGGGAGGCGTGGGGGACTGGTCCGCTCAGGGCTTCCAGGGGCTTGGGGAGCAGCCAGGTCCCCAGGCCGAGTGAGCAGCTCTCGGCGCAGCGAGAGGAAGGAGAAGGGCTCCGGCTCCGGCTCCGGCTCCTCCTCTGAGGCCCCGGAGCCCGGGCTGCTGGCCTCGGCCGGCTCCCAGGGCCCGCCCCCCGCCCCCCACAGTTTGGCACTCTGCTCCCAGAACAGAGGCTGGCAGGCCAGCTCTGAGGGGGGTGAGTCTGGGCCTGGCGAGGGCCCTCCGTACAGGCTGGCCTCGTCCGAGCCCTCGTCCTCCTGCAGTTCCCGGTACAGGTCCAGCTGGGCCTGGCACCTGGCCGGGGAGCCACGGGGGGGCAGGGGCGGCGGCTCCTCCTCGCGGGCCAGTCGCTGCTGCAGCCAGGCAACGCAGGAGGTCACGTCCACACTGGCCCGCCGCGCCTGCAGCAGCTCCTCAACCGGCAGTACGCTGGTGCCCAGCTGCGCCAGCACCTCGCCCAGGATCTCACACTCTAGCCGCAGGGCGAAGCAGCCCAGGGCCACCTGTACCAGCTGGTGGGTGGGGGGCGGGGCAGCCACCATGAGGCGGTGGTCATCCCTGCGGACGTAGCCCATCTTCTGGAAGCTCTGCATGAGGAGGTCCTCTGAGAGTGCACCCTTCAGCACGTGCACGTAGCCCCCTGAGAAGGTCTGAAAGGGAGGGGGCCAGTTGGCGGTAGCCCACCCTCCCGCAGACCTGCCCTGGCCTTGGCTCCTCTGGCCACGGCCACTTTGAGGCCACCATCCTCACTGCAGCGGGTGGCATGGCCCCAGGGTGGTTTTGGGCAGCACTGACACTCCTTCCAGAGGAGGTTTTTAAAAACAGATGCTGGGAGTTCCCTGGTGGTCAAGTGGTTAGGATTTGGCGCTTTTACTGCTGGGGCCTGGGTTCAATCCCTGCTTGGGGAACTGAGATCCCACAAGCTGCATGGCCAAAAACAAACAAAAAACCCCATAGGTGCTCAGGTCCGCCCCCAGAGACTAATCTCATTGGCTGAGGCAGGCCCAGGTGTCACAGTTTTTTTTAAGATCTAATACATTTCATCTGGGTTATAGAACAAACTAAATAGAGCCCTTATGTTGAGACATACCACGGTCTTCTGGGTCCCCCCAGCTCCTCTCACCTTTGGGGGTTGCTACTCTAGTTAGTTTCCTACATACCTGCTGAGTGCCTGTACCTGCAAACACACAGAAAATAGAAGTGCTTATCTGCTCCTCTGAGCACATAGCCTCCTAAACACCTCATTCTGAACTCTGCTTCTCCAGTTTCCAAGAGCTTTCCCTGTCATGACAGGCCTAGCCATTCACTTCTCCAGCTGCGTAGCTTTCCACCACACGGGTGAGACATCTGTAGTTTTTCGAGGCTCCAGAGTGCAGAGGAGCTAGAAGGGTTCCTAGGATGGTGACCACGTGTCTCTCGTGTGTCTGCAGTTCCATGACTCTGGAATCCCGTGAGTGTCCCTCTGCTTACAGCGGATGACCATATCTCCACAGATGGGGCACTGCTGTGTGTAAGACTGTTCTCAGGGCTGCGCCTTCACCCCTCACAACGGACCTTGAGCTGCACTGTTCTCACAGCCAGGAGAAGGCAGAAGCAGACCATGTTCACTTCACGTCTGCCCCAACACTGAAGCCTGTGAGCATCTCAAAATCAGGCCTGTCTGTTCTGCTCTCGGCCCCCCATGGGGGCTGGATCCTGCCCTCTGGTCTGAAGGGATGAATGAATGTCCTAGAACCTCAGACCAGTAGGTGTCCCAGTGGAGCAGTGGGCTCCAGAGCTCACCTCCCTGAGAGGCTGCCGCCGCCATGGCAACCAGCGGAGGTGGACTGCCCACATGCCCAGTGACATCACTACCTTCCCACTCTTCTGAATTAGCTCAGGGCACAAGGCAGCCTACCCACTCCGGCCAGCCCGCAGCTCACCTGGAGGGGCCAGGCCAGTCCTGGGCACAGCTTTACCCAGGTCGGGGGGTGAACTGGGTTCTTGTTTAGTCCGGCTCCCCTAGGGCATGCAGGGGCATCTCCAGCCCTTGCCTACTTCGTAGGTGGTACGCCCATCCCATGTCCTTCTCTACACATGGGACCAGCCCACATCCTGGAGGGATTAGGGTGACGGTGGAATGCCTGTCCTTCCTGTGCGCCTGTCCTAAGATTTCTATGGTAACTGGGGCCACTTTGCAGAGAGCAGTGATACAAGCTTTAAGGGGTAGGATCCTCTCAGGAGGCAGGTACCCACACAGGTAACCTCCACTCACCCCATGTACTCAGCCCTGGGAGTACCAAGGGGAACCTCCACCAAGAGATGTTCCAACACGCCCAGGACCCCTCAGCACACTGAGCCCTCTGAAACCTATCAGGCTCTGAGGACGTTGAAATCCCTTGTTCCCGATGGTGGCCGGCCCCCAAGCAGTCTGGGCAGGGGACCCCACTCGGCCCGGCGCCCTACCTTGATGGTGGTGAACTCCTTCCTCCAGGGCAGCAGATACAGGTGCACGGCGGCCAACTCCAGCAGCTCGAAGGCACGGGCCAGGCTGCGCAGCGCGGGGGCCAAGTCGGCGCGTCCCCACAGGCCGTCGGTGAGCAGTGCCAGCGCGTCATCCTGCAGCGCCCCGTGCAGGTCAAAGTCTTCCACCAGGATGTGCCAGAGCACGGCGCGCAGGGATGGGTCCCCGCACACGCCCGCGCGGCCGCGCCGCAGTTCGCGCTCCAGGCACAGGCGGTAGTCCTCGGACAGCGAGCTGCTGCCCATGCTGGCGGGCGGGAGTAGCGTGTCAGGGCCCAGAAGCCCCCCCTGCCCGCTGCGCGCCTCCTGAGCCCCCGCCTGCATCCACAGCTCCCCACCAGCGGAGCGCCCTTCCCTGGAGACTGGCGCCGGCTGAGTCTCCCTTCCCAACAGAGAGCCCCTTGCCCAGCAGGTCGTGCCGTGGGCCCGGCGGACGACCGCCCTACCTGCCTGTCCCCAGCGGTCCCCGAGCGCCCGCCGCTCCGTTGGGGCCTCTCCCGCAGCAGCGCGCTTCCGCCGGGGCCGGCTCCGCCCCTGGGCCTTGGCCGTGACGTTCGGGGCGGGGTCTCTTTGGGCACCGCCCCCTCCGCCGACGCAGGTGGGCGGGGCTCGGAAGGGGCCCGCGAACGCGACGCACGGGAACAGCCAGCGGGGCCGCGGACGGGGGGCCGTCGGCGGGCGCTTTCCCCGAGGCGGGCGCCGACCCCCCGAGCTGGGCCCTCGGGCCGCCCGGGAAGCAGGTACCGGGGCTCCTCGCGCGCCCGCCGGGCGGGGGGCCGGGGGCCGCGGGGCCCCCTGCGTGGGGCTACCCGGCGGGGGCGGGGTCCCCTGTTGCCTAACGGGGATTGGCCAGATACGGAGGGAGGGGCGGAGCCACCTCGGGCGGGGCGGGGCCGTCTTCCTCTGAAACTGCGACTTGCGGGACTTCCCTGGCCCGGCAGCGCGAGCGCGGGTCCTAGCCCCGGGCCGCCGCACCTCGCCGCTGAGAACCAGAGCAGGACCGTGGGCCTCTTCGAGGCGGTGCGGAGGCGCCTTGCTCCCGAGGTCCGAGTCCCCTCCTGTTCTCAGGGCTGTGTGTCGCCGTGCGTGGCTCCAGCCGTTTGTCCCTATCTGTGTGTTGTATTAAGAGAGCACGGCTCTCAGTGTGACACTCGAACCTGGGCAGGTCTTTGCACCGTCCTCCCACGGAGGACACGTTGAATGGAAGGGACATTGTGTGGCTTCCCCGATTAAGTCATAAAAATGCCTTGTTGTCTTTAGATGCTCACTCTTGGAACCTAGCCACATACTGGGAGGAAGCCGGCGGCCGCATGAAGGGGCCAACTAGTGAGGGCTGAATTATGTCCAAAATCCATGGAACCTGGGAATATGAGCTTATTTGGAAATAGGATTTTTGCGGATATAATCAAGTTAAGATGAAGCCAGACTGGATTAGGGTGGAGCCTAAACCCTGTCATTGTAAGGAGGGTCACACACCTTAGGGAGGAGGCACGTGATGCACGCAGAGACTTGCAACTGCAGGCGGAGACTGCAGGAGCCCCCGCAGCGGGACGAGGCAGGCAGCAGTCCTGTTCCAGCACTCTGCCAGGCCGTGGCCCTGTGGACACGTTGAGTTCAGACTTCAGGACCTTGAGAGGAAATTTTTGTTGTTTCAAGCTCTGTGGTAGCTAGTTACCAGAAGCAACTTGCAGGCCTCTCACGGCTGTTCTCACAGCCCTGAGGCCCTCGCTGATGGCAGATGTGTAGACACATCTCCAGATGGCCCCAACCCCTTGACCTTGGGTCACTCCAACTTGGAAGCTGACCTAGCTGATGCTGGAGGAGGGACAGAAACAAGACGCCCCTTGGAAATGGGAGTTTTATGAGCAAAGCCAGTGGTGGTCGTGTGTTTAAGCCAGTGAGTGGGCTGGTTTGTTACGCAGCAGGGGGTGGACACCGCACTCCCTCAGCACCAGCTGCCTGTAGGTCCTCCTGTGACCCTGGGCAACAACCAACCAGGAGCAGAGCCTCTGGGTGGGAGGGTCAGTTGATGGCTACTCCCTGGACCCACTGCCCAGCACGCTGCGCACCGTGCAGTGGGTCGCCTCTCCCAGGCGGCCCCACCCTCTGCATCGTCCAGCTTGCTCGTCTTCACCAGTTCAGTGCATGGGAAGTTCTGTCTTCTTAGTGTTTTAATTTGCATTTCTTGATTTTTAAAATGAGTTAAACGCCTCTTCTTATGCTGATTAGTTTTTAAATCTCCTCCTCTGATGACAGCCTGTTCGCAGCCTTTGCTATTTTTCTAACCCAGGCTCTTGCCTCTTTCTTGTTGACCTGCAGGATTTTTTATGTGAAGAGTCTATCATTCGCCCGTTTTACAACGGGCCATAGGCTGGGAGGGGCTAAAGGACTGGCCCAGAATCACCAGCAGGAAGGCCGTCTGGTCAGTGTCTCCAGCAGGGGCAAGAAGACAACCCCAGACAGCTCCCCCAAGCCTGCAGCAGCGCCCCTGGTCAGGCTTAGCTCGAGACACACCTTCACCCTCCACCTACTCCGTGAAAGGGGGGCTTTCAAATCCCATCCTCGAGATGTCACGGCCAAGGCCTGGAGAAGGCGTCCTCCCCAGGCTTCATGACTGACTGGGACTCATGTCCAGGGTTGGGGGGCTTCCTCTGGAGAGGGCAGGGTTGGGAGACAAGGGTGGGGATTCAGGGACTGTGAGCTTTGAGGGCAGGGCAGGGTGAGTGGGTTGGTGCCCGTGTGTCTGTTCCTGGGGTGCTGGTGGGCAGGGAATTCTTGCCCACAAAGGCTCCCGAGGGAGGCAGCTGCCCCAGGAACTTGGCTTGGCCTGCCCTTGGGATCACATCCCCTGGTACCCTCTGGCCTTCGCAGTCAACCTGCTGGGCTCAAAGCCAGCTCTGCCACCGGGAGGTTTGGCCTGGAGAAGGCGGTTCCCCTCCCCTTGCCTCACTTTCCTCACGGGGTTCCTACAGAGCCCTGGGACCCCGTGCACACAGAACGTGCAGTCAGGTCCAGCGGAGCCTTTCCCAGAGACCCGCACGCTGCTCCCACAGCTGGCGTCCGCCGCGGTGGCCAAGCCGCCCGCCTCCTTCCCTGCAGATGCTGCCCGGGGCTGCAGCCAGGCCGCCCGCCGTCTCTCCGCAGGCGCCCGTGTGCGTTAGCTACCCGGGGAACAAAGAGGGCTCCAGGGCTCAGGTCCCGCCCAGTGATGACCTCTGGCCCTGCCAACCTGCTAGGCCCCATGGAGTGCGTCCGGTGCTAGAGGAAGGAGCCCCAGGATCCCCCTCGCGTGCAGAGAGCGGACAGGCAGGCTGGATTTGGCGAGGGCCCCGGGGGTCACTGGGACAGTCTGGCTCTTGCTGGTCAGCAGGGGTGGCTGGGCTGCTCAGGCCTCCACCCGGCCAGTGGGGTGGGGAGCAAGTGAGCTGCGCGGAGGGAGTCACCAGGGACCTCTTTATTTCCAGCTGGGTCCGCGGCTGCCTGTAGCGGTCAGACTAGGCAGGCGGTGGGCCACAGGCAGGCACCGACCCTTGGGCTCACACTGACCCTGAAGGGGCTGAGTGGAGGTGGGGATGCACCAGGGGTCTCAGGATGTCTGTGCCCGTTGCCAAGGGTGGGAGTGTGGCTCAGAGCTCCCACACGTGGGCAGCTGCCCTGGTGACACCTGGGCCTCCAGGACAGAGTGGAGTGGTCAGTGGCCAACAAATAAGCTGCACAGCAGAAACCCACCTGCCCGGGCTTCTGGGCGGGTGGCAGGCTCTCTAACTCATTCAAGGACCTGGCACAGGAGGCTCCGAGTGCCACAGGGGACGAGAAGGGAGAGAAGCAGACCTGCCCTCAGCCGGGCCTGCAGCCCCCCCCCCCGTCCTTGGGCTGGCGGGGCCCGCGGGGCACAGGCGGGCTGAGCTGTCAGGGTGCGGGCCCCAGCGGAGCCCCGTTTCCCTGCTCAGCGCCTCTCACGGGTGGGGATGGGAAAGAGAAGGGCCCGGCTCCTGGGAGCCGACTCGGCTCAGCCCCATCCTGTCAGGAGCAGGGGCCTCCTCGAGCCCTGGGGGCTGGTGTCAGGCGGGGGCGAGAGCCGGCTCACCGCCCCGTGCAGGTGCCTCCTGGCCAGTCCTGGGCCGGCCCGCCCTCCGCTACTTGCCCAGGGCCCGCCGGGGCAGCAGCTCCACGTAGCTCAGCGCACTCTGCAGGGACGTCAGGCAGTAGCCCTCCTCTCCGATCAGGTACCTGCATGGAGGCAGCAGAGGCACCGGTCACTGGGGGGACTCAAGGAGACCCCGATGTCCTGGAAGGGGCATCTGCCCTCACGGGGCAGAATCTGGACGCTGAGGTCCCACGGGGGCCGTCGGGGGCCGGGCTGGGGGCCGGCCCGTGCCCCAGGCACCTGCTCCTCTGGGTGGAGTGCTGAGCAAGGGGCGGGGAGAGGGGCCCCACGCTGCCCCAAGGACCCGCCTCTCGTGGATGAACTCCTCCAGGGCCGCGCACTCCGACACCAGCTGGGGGAGGCCGCTCCTTAGCGCCACGAAGGACAGGATGGGCAGCAGGTCGTCGGCGCCACTGTTGGGGAGACCACGGGCGGCCAGGAGGCTCCGGGGACCGGGGCGCTGCCCCGTCCCACGGCCCTGAAGCCTCCCAGCTCGGGCCCCGGAGGGGCCGTGGGCTTGCCACCCGCCCTCCCTGTGCCCCTCCCGCCCGCCGGCCTCGGGGCTGGGGGTGGGCGCAGGTCAGTGTGGCAAGAGACCACCTGGGAGCACGGAGGCCGTCTCGCATGGGGACCCTGTGCCTCAGAGCTCAGGGCTGGACCCGGAAGGCCCCACAGTGAAGCGCCCCTGTGAGCTTGCCTGAGCCTGGGACAGGATGATGGAAAAGGCGGTCCGTGTCCCAGACAGCCTGCTCGCTCCTGGGATCGGGGTCACTCACCTGCCACACCGGGCACAAGAGGCACCGGAGGGAGGGAGGGAGGCCCTGGGGAGGCTCACAGCCCCGGCAGAGGCCCCATGGGTCAGTGCTCCTGGAGGAGCAGGCGGGCAGAGGCTGGTCTGAACCTGACGACCAGGGACTCCTGCTCCCACCTCCCTGGGCGCCACCCCCGCGATGCTCTGAGGAGGAAGCCAGTGTGGGGTTGCAGCTGGGACCCTTTCACCTGCAGCAGCTGTTTTGTAGGCCAGATGGAACCATGACAGTGGCCAGTGAGAGCCCGTGGGGCCCTCTGCCCAACCCTGGAGCCCACCCGCCCAGCTGCGAGGACAGGCGCCTCCAGGGCAGCCCTGGTCTCTGGCACAGGGGGAGGGTTCGTCACCCCCAGGTGGGCACCGGGGTCAGGGAAGGAGGCTGCTGGCTATAGGCAGGTCCAGGTGCGGTAAGGCAGGACCCAGGTGGGGAAGACCCCGCCCACCAGGGGAGGCTGGGGCAGGGAAGATGCAGAAACCCCGGAACGGGGCTCAGCGCAGGGGACAGGCTCTTGCCTGGGACTGGGACGGGGGCGGCTTCCCCAAGGGCACGCCTGAGGGGAGGGCACGCATCCTGAGTGTCAGCGGGCTAGCGAGGGGCAGGGCCGTGTCGTCTGTGGGGCTGGAGCCCGGGGTCTTTGGTGGAAACGGGCCGCACGCTCTCCTCACGGAGAAGCAGGGCCTGGTGCCGGGCAGGACCCCCAGGTCCCAGGGTCCGGGGCAGGGCAGAAGGGCTCCTGCCTCCCTCGGCCTCTGAAGGCAACCCTTACTGCCCAGTGCCCACCACAGGCCGTGCCCTCCTGGGACTCACATGGCGGCGATGCCGGGCTGGGGCGCAGCCTCACGGGCCCGGTAGTAGTCCTCCGCACAGGCACAGATGACCCGCAGGGCCCGCACTGCGGCGCAGAAGCCAGGCTTAGGGCGAGGGGTGGGGGATCCTGTCCCCGGGTGGCCCCGGACACGGCCCACACCCCCATCACGTGCAGGGCTGAGCAGAGCCAGGACCGTCACCACGCAGGTCCCACAGGACACGTCCCCACCGGACGGAAGGGTCTGCCGCTCAGGGGTGAAGGCGCAGACTCCTGGTCGCCCTCTGGGATTGGATCCTGTCTGAGCTGACCCCGTCCTCCCTTCCCTCCAGCCAGACTGTCCTCCCCTCACCGATGCATTCCAGCTTCTTCTGGGGGCAGCTCTCCAGAACCAGCAGCCCCAGCTCCTGGGCGGCGGCACAGTAGGGGTAGGCGCCGGCTGACGTGGCCTCAGAGTCCTGGGGGAGGAGCTTGGTGGGGACACCGATGGCCGCTGGGGGCGCGTTCCTGTACAGCTCCATGCTCCTGCTCACGGCGGCCTCCCGCACGCGGTGAACGCTCCTGGGGTAGAGAGAGGCCAGGCTCCGCTGCCCCGGGCCCCGCCCGGGACAGGACACAGGCGGGGCTTGGGAAGGCTGCCCGCACTGGACCGGGGCGGGGGGCGGGGGGGGGGGCACCGCCCGCAAACCCGAGCCGGTGAGGAGGCCTAGGAGGACGCCCCTCTGGGGTGGAGACGGGGCGGCCCGTACCTGTAGACTGCCAGCAGCAGGGGCCACAGCGGGGAGAAGAAGGGCTCCTCGATGCAGGCCAGGCAGCGGTCCTTGGAGGCGGCCGTGTTCAGGCCTTCAAAAGCCAGGAGGGTCAGCGAAAGCAGCCTGTCTGCCAGGAGCAGAGCCGGCACAGCGGTGCTGTGGGGACGGCTGGGACCTCCAGCCCCTGCGGCAGCCCCGGGAGGCCCCTCCCGCCCAGCCAAACTCGGGTGCCCAGCCAGCGCCCCCGCCGGCCTCCCCCGTGCCCCGCCTGGAGCAGCCTCGGGGAGGGCGGAGCCGCAGCTGGCTTCCGGGCTCGGCAGGAGGGGGCGCTGTCTGGCCCTGCCCCCACCCTTGGCCCACAGTGCAGGGAGGTCGGCCCCCGTCCTGGGGGTCACAGGGTCATATGCAGCTCCTCCAAGGGGCCAAGCAGACAAGCCTGGGAGGGAGGGCATAAGACAGCTTCTTTCTGAAAAGGATCTGTACCCCAAACTGCGAGACCCAAAGAAACTTCAGAGGCATATTTGAAAACAAGAAATCTGAGGCCCAGGGAGATCAAGGAACCTGCCCCCACCAGGGAGGAGGGGGACTCACCCAGAGTCCCTCAGAGAATATGGGCCCCTGACTGCTGGTTCTTAGGAAACCCTGACAACCTTCCTCCTTGGAAGGGACGTGAAGTCCCCTGCCACCCCGGGCCCCTTAGGGAACCCACACACGCTTCTCCAAAGGGAAAACGCTAAGAAGATGAGCCACCACGCCTCACACAGCCGAGAATCCTGGGTTTGGAATGGTGGGAATCTGACCCAATGGGGCAGCTGGGACCACCCGACAGCCAGAGGCTCTGACGACAGACCCTACGCTGAACACAAGACTGAAATGCCCCAGGCTGGTCTCCCCATGTGACTCCAGGAGAAGACAGCCAGGGATGGAGGGAGAGCCAGGGCAGGGTGCCGACCTGTCTGCTGAGCAGGGCCTGTGGCCCCAGGGGCGGGCTCTGCAGATCGTGGCCAGCCTGGCCGCCACCCAGAGGAGGGCCTCTCTGTGCCCAGGCCCACCCTAGGCCTGTGACGAGCTTTCTGAGGGCCCTGGGCTTCAGTCAACAAGCTCCCCCACCGCCTACCCAGGCTGCGGCGCGGGCCTCACCGATGGCCTCATGGATGTCCTGCACGGTGCCCTCCAGCTGCCCCGGCGAGGGCCCCTTCCACACCCTTGGGGGCTGGGCCTCAGGCCGCCCCCCAGGGCCCCAGCCCCTCCTCTCAGGAGTGGCCAAGAACTGTTCCAGGTCCTCAAAGGAGCTGTCCTTGCCCGGCAGGTGGGATGGAGTGTCCACCAGGGGTGAGGGAGGCGCCGTGGGGCTGCCGTCCGCCCCTCTGTCCGGGTTGCCGGGGTGGGGTGGGGGTGTGGGGGGGCTGGCGGAGGGGCCGTCTGGGGGCCTCGGGGCCAGGCTGGGCTCTGGAGGGGAGGGCATGCAGTAGAGGCTCTGAGAGGGCCGGAGCCGCCGGCTTCCAGGAGGCAGCAGCCCGTCGGTGTCGGGGGGCAGGGAACAGCAGCCCCCTGCACCCCTGCTCACGATGGGGTACAGCGCCCGGTACACTGCGCACTGGAGCTTCTTCAGGAGCTGCGAGATGGGGTGGTCTGGAACACTGCGGGTGGGGGCAGCCCTGTCAGGCTTGGGGGCTGAGAAAGCCCACTGGCCCTGCGAGGCCCCCACCTGGCCCCCACCCATCAGCTGTGTGGCCCCACGATGAGGGATTTCAGGCCTCACGGGCTAGTCTTTGTGGATCAATGCTGCAGATGAGGTCTGCCCCACCCCTCTGAGAAGGCCGAAGGTCCGTGAAAGGCCACCTGTGGAAAGGGGGCACTGGGGCCCGGGGCCGGGGCCTCTGAGAGAGCCAGTGTGGCTTTATGCCCCTGCAGTCACCCCAGACCTCTTCACTCCTCTTTCCTTCTTAATCCTTCCCTCTGCCACCAGCTTGCAGCTGGGGGAGGCGCTGACGGCCAGGTACCTGAGCATGTGGGAGACCAGGCTGGTCACCAGGGACAGGTCCCCCGGGCTCCTCTTGAGCTTGGCCTTCCAGTGCTTTGGCCAGTCCTGCAGGACAGGAGACCTTGGGGGAGAGCCTGCAGGAAACCCACCTCCCTTGCCAAGGTCCCCCCAGGGGCCCAGGGCTCCCCGCAGACGCCCCGCCCCTGCCCCGGGCACTCACGTGGTCTTGCTCGTACTCGAGGATGGCGGCATAGAGGGCCCGCTGCTCCCGCTCCTCAGGGGTCAGGGCAACCTGGCTGCAGAACCTCCTGGGAGGAAGGACAGGTCTGGGGGTCTCAGGGCTGGATGGGTGGGCGCGGGAGTCCCCACCTGGCCCCCAGAAGTCCCGGGACCGAAGGTGGAGACGCACCTGTTGGCGGCCTCCTGGAGCCGCAGCCGGCGTTCCTCCATCTTCCTCTGCAGCTGGGGTTGGCAGAGTCAAGATCCTTCCTGACGCGGCAGGCAGAGACCCCCGGGCGTCCCAGCACCGTGCTGGACACAGGGCCCCGCGGGGTGGGTGGGAGGAGGGGCAGGGCAAGAGGTTGGGCCCGCTCAGGGCGGGACGGCAAGTCCCTGTCAGGGTGGACAGGAGTCTGTAGGTGCTGGGAAGGGCAGGGTGGCCTGTGCAAAGGCTGGGAGGCGAGAGGAAGCGGGGCTGGGCAGGAACCACTCCGAAGCCACGTCTTTCCGAAGCTGGAAGAACTCTGTTCCCACGCCTGGACCCTTGCACCTGCACTCCCCTGCCTGCCTCCTGCTCCCTCAGCTGAAGCCTCTGGACACCAAGGATGGACAGAAAGGATACTGTCTCCTCCCGGGCTTTAGCAATCACCAGGTTCTCCATCATCTGCCGCTGCAGGGACAGGGTCTAGGACGAGAAGGCGGAAATAAGGCCTGCTCCCCCCGCACTCCCTGCTCAGACCCTCCTGGGCCCTGCTTACCAGGGATGTCTTCTGCATGGCCTGGCTGGGGTCCAGACGGGCCATCCGGGCCTCATAGGCAGCTTTCAGCTTCTGATTCTGCAGGGAGGCCTCCTCCAGGGGTGTCAGCTCCCTGGAATGGTGACAAACTGCTGTCCAGGCTCCAGGAAGCCTAGGAACACTCTGGTCACCTGAGGACCCTTCCTGACCCTGTCCTGAGACCAGAAAGTGAGGAGGCAGTGATGCGGGCAGGCAGAATGTAAAGGAGGGAGGAGGTCTGGGGTGGATGGGAGACACCTGCCCCCTGAAATGTAGCCCTGCTGCCTGGACTCCAGACCTTTATGCAAACGAGTCACACGTGTTAGTGAACAGCATGAAACTCTTTGCAGGCACAATGTGGGCCAAAACAGCTAGATTAGTTTGCAACCGCTGAAAGGGAGGTCACAGCTACTTGGTAACAGCCCCCTCACCATCAAAATTTTTGCCCCCCCCCCCATCTTCCTGCTTTCATGGGTGGGAGGAGGTAAGTTGTGGGGACATAAGACTGTCCCAGGATGGAAGCCTGGTGCCTGGCCCTGACCCAAAGCTGCATCTGCAGAGACAAGGTGCAGCAGTGGCTCAGGGCCTGGCGGCGGCAGCAGCAGCAAAAGCCTGTCCCCCTGCTTGTCTTGCTAGGATTCTGGCATCTGCGTCTTGCTGTCTTTCATCAGTTCTAGAAAATTGCCTTTATCTCTTCAAATAATGCTCCTCTCGCGTTTTCTTTCCCATTTTTCTCTGGAATTCCAGTAACCTGTTAGAACTTCCATGTCTTTTTCCAATTTTCTTTTTGTGTCTGTACACCATTCAGGGTATCTTTTAACTTAACCTGTTAGAACTTCCATGTCTTTTTCCAATTTTCTTTTTGTGTCTCTACACCATTCAGGGTATCTTTTAACTTTTTATCCAATTTTCTACTTCTCTTTTCAGCTATGTCTACTCTGTTGTTATAAACTTGTCTACTTCTTTTTGTGTGCGTATGTGTATTTTTACAGGAGAGTGTAATTTATTGTCATTGTTTCTGATTAATGTTTAAAAATAATTTCAGTATTTTTTTTCTACTTGGTTCTTACTTGACCCCTATTATAAGTCAGGGTCAGATTTTATAGTTTCTTGTTCCCAGAAGGTATTTTTGAACATGCTTTTTTAAAAAAAAATATATATATATAAATTTATTTATTTATTTATTTATTGGCTGCATTGGGTCTTTGTTGCTGCACATGGGCTTTCTCTAGTTGCTGCGAGAGGGAGCTACTTTTCATTGTGGTGCGTGGCCTCCTTCATTGTAGTGGCTTCTCTTGTTGCGGAGCACGGGCTCTAGGTGCGTGGGCTTCAATGGTTGCAGCACAGGGGCTCAATAGTTGTGGCTCACGGGCTTAGTTGCTCTGTCGCATGAGGAATGTTCCCAGAGCAGGGCTTGAACCTATGTCTCCTGCATTGGTAGGTGGATTCTTAACCGCTGCGCCACCTAGGAAGTCCTCGAACATGCTTTTTACTTCTCTAAATATAGAGAGTGTGATTGTATTATAATCCGTGTCCCATTACTCTATCTGAAGACTTTGCAGGTCTGTTTCTGCTACCTCTCTTTCACAGTTTCTTGATTCTTTTTGTGCTTGGTTATTTTTGGCTATATACCATTCATTTTATGAAAGTTGAAGGCGCTTTTGTCCAGAGACTATTTGCATTTGTTTTTGCTGGGCACCTGGTATTTCCATTCTGGGATCCCTTTTGACTAAATCCACCATGGTTAGCTCACTTTGCCTCTAAATCCAGGCTTAGCCCACCTTCCATTCTGCCCCATCTTACTTCTTAGAGCTTTGTGGCTCTACGACCTGAAGCTTCTGGAAGATCTCAGGCGGCAGAAATGGAGAGAGCTTCCCTCCCTCATCTGAGTACACCCGGCGGTGTCGGCTGGTCGGTGAGGGGATGGGGGCAGCCACAGGCAGGGCTGGCCTCAGGCATGCTTTCCCTGTAAGACATATGTAGCCAAGGGTCTGCACAGGGGCCCCACATTCCACACAGGAGGTGCAGACTGGGGGGGATGCCCCAAGAAAGCTTTCTGCCAGACACCCACCAAGCTTGGCAGCTGTCGACTGGGCCCTCTCCAGACACTGCTCAGCCAGCTTCAGCATCTTTGAGGTGTCAGGGGTCACAGTCTCCCCAGCTTCTGGGGAGCAAGCGAGAAGAAGGATGGTCACCATCATCTCTATCACTCATCAGATTCTTGCTGAGATAACAAAGGCAAGCCCATCTCCTCCTCATCTCTGGCCATCTGCCCTGGGTTTACCTCCTGGCCCTGTATGTGGCCGTCCCGTCCTCTCACCGGGACCATCAGAGTCTTCTTTCAAACTAACTGGGCCTTTTCTCCTCACTGATGGTTCCACTTGTACTTACAGCCCCACCTTGTACCTCCCCGCAGTTGGCACGGCTGTTTCACAGAGACAGTTCCACCACCTATCTGCCGCCCTCTGGCTGTGGTCAGCCCCACCCCGGTGCATCCGCGGGACTTCGGTCCTGCACTCCCTCCTCTGGGAATTACTCCTATCAGCAGACTCAGGCTGTAGGAGCTGCCACCTGCCACTCTCCCCGGGACCCCACCAGCCTCAGCTCCTGACCCACCTTCTGCTCCCTTCACAGCCAGCCCCTCGCCACACCCTAGTTCAGCTGCCTGACTCCCACTGAGACGGCCCTCACCCACTCAGTCCTGCCCTTCTCAGAGGTCTCCCTCACCTTTCAGGGTCTCTCCTCTAGGACACCCCCTCAGGGCTGTGCCCACCATGCCCTCCTCCCAGTGCCCAGAGCTCTGCTGAGCTCCCCAGCTCCTGTGGACTCGCCCTCTCCCTGACTGATATCAGGCTGCTGGACACCTCGAGCAGAGCGTGCTCATGACGGTGGCCTCAGTCCCTCCCTCGTGTCCGCTCCTGCCACCTCCTGCGCTGCCCCTGGGCTCGCTGGCCCCGCCCCACCTGGCAGCTCACTGTCCTTTGAGGAGGTCTGCGGAGAACGTGCCCCAAGCCCTTCACTCCTTTCGCCTCCCAGCAGTCCCACCACTACTTCCTCACCGTGGGTGCCTCCTGGAGGCTCTGCTGCCATGCCAGCCTCTCCCCACAAAGCCTCCCTGGGCTTCCCCTCATGCCAGAACAACCCCAAGTCCATCCAAGCCCCCCCGGACCCCAACTGCACCTTCCTCTCTGCAGCCTACCTACTCTTCTTGTATCTGGCACCCACTCCCACCTCAGGGCCCCTGCACCTCCCTCTGCTGGAATGCAACCGTCCATCCATCACGCAGCTCACTCTTCCCTGGACTGGGGCTCAGTGTCTAGTCTGTGGTCATGTCGCAGCCCATCTCCGTCCCCTTGGTCACAGCAGCTGTCCCTTCCTGCTCCATGTCACATTCATGCTTACTGAGTGCTCGGCTGTTCACCTTCTGCTATGACCAGGCAGGATGGACACAGGACGGCCCCAGGCCTGGGGCCCTGGGGCCCATCAAAGGCTAAGCTGTGTGCAGTTTGCCTGGTGCGGGAGACGCTGTACCTTTGGTGGTCTCCACTTCTTCTAGCAGCACCTGGGAGATGTAGTGGACGCTCCTCAGGTATTCTGTGTATGCCTCCTGTGCCCAGGGAAGAGAAATGGCAGCAGTCAGGCCAGTAGAGGCAGATAATTCCACCATGCCTGCTCAGTGCCCTTGTGGAAACACAGGGACCGTGGAGCCTGCTTGTCTCTGAGGTACACCTGCTGTGGCCGAGCTGGTTCGCTGGTAACTGCCTTGCTGGGGCACAGCGAGTACCCTCTTCTCTAGACTTGAAGCTGGCATCATGGCCTTTCCCTCCAGCACAGGAGGGAACGGAGGTTCTCTTTCAGTGGGCCAGGTTAAGCAGCCATTTTTCACTTTATGCAACACGTCCTTTTCCTGTGAAACTCAGGGGCCATCCATTCAGTAGCTTAAAAAATGTCTCCCGGGAGGTGAGTTAGGGAGTGTACCTCTCAGAGTCCGATTCTGACTCAGATTCTGGGAAATCCCTTTCCCAGCCCCCGGAGTAAGTCTCCCCTGGGCACGCAGCAGCCTGACACCGGAGCGTCGGCACTTCGAGGCCGGCACGGCACCGTCCTGCTCGCTCGGGCTCCCGGGCAGAGCTCGGGGCGTCTGCAGCCACAGCACGGTGCTCGGCTTTCTGCTGGTTTTGCTGCATCCCAGTTCTCAAGCTACCCGCGTTTAAGGCTACACCTCCGGTAAGGCGGACACGGATCCCGGGAAGGACTTCTGACTTGCGGGGGCATTTGCTGCCCTAGGATCCTGACGTGGGGAAGGCGGCGGGCGGGAGGCCGGAATGCCTTGCAGAGGCACCCGCGGCCGCCTCCCCTCCCGGGGCGGCCCGGGGGCGCTCCCCCTCGGCCCGAGCACCTGTTCTCGGAGGCCAGCCGCACCCCGCCCCCGCCGGCACCGCCTTCCGAACGAGCTCCGACGACGGCTGCAAAGCCGCGGCCAACCTCGCAAGGGTGCCGCGCCCCCGGGGCAAGCGCCTGAGCCCCCAGGGCCCGCCCCCAGGGCCCGCGAAGCCGCAGCACCGTCCGCCGCCCGCACGCCGGGGGGCTGCCTCGCGGACCCCCCAGGCGCTCCGCGGGCGGAGACACCGCGGCTTGCGTTCCCGACTTGCAGAGCGGACGGGACGGCCGAGGGCGGGCGCTGTCCAAGGTCACGGCCGAAGCCCGCGCCCGCGCCCCGGAGCCTCGGGAGAGGCCTGGCGGCGCCCACCCCGCGCCCCGCCCTCGCCCACGCCCACCGGGCCGGCCGCGGCTCGGCGACCGCCCCCGCCCCGCCCCGCCCCGCCCGCCTCACCCGGGGCCGGTTGCCGGTGTCCAGCTCGATCGCCCCGTTGGCCAGCTTCATGGCGCACTGCAGCGGCTTCACCGCGCCGTCCCCGGCCGCAGCGGCCATGGCGCCGGCGGGGGGACGCGGCGGCAGCCGAGGGGCGGGGCGGGCGGCCCGAGGCCCGGAACGCAGGGCGCGCGGGCGGGGGTGCCACCCGAGCCCCGGACCTCCGGAAAGGCGGCACCGGCGTGGGCCCGCTTCCGGCAGCCACGCCCCCCAGACGCGCTGCGCGCTCCGCCGCTGTGGCCGAAGGGGCGGAGCGGAGGGTGACGGAGCCCTCAACCTCCTTACGCAGTTGCCGCAAGCGTGTAAGTGCAACAACTCCCGACGCCCTCACACCCTGTCCGAGGCAGGGCCACGGCGTAGGCCCCGCCCCTTGCCGCGCTGCCCCGCCCGCCCCGCCCTCCTCACGCTGCCCCGCCCCTCGTCGCCCCGCCCCGCCCCTCCGCTCGCCCGCCCCGCCCCTCGTCAATCTGCCCCGCCCCTGCTGCTTCTCCCTCTTCGCCCCCCTAGCTCCACCCGCCGCTTCCTCATCTCCCGGCCCCGCGGAGCCGGACGTCGGAGGCGAATGGAAACGAGCGGGCCCAGGCCAGCCTAGCGGACGAGAGGCTCGGGGCGGAGCCACACCTGGCCCTGCCTCTCGGCGCGGCTGGCCGAGCGGGGCCGGGCGGGGGCCGAGCGCCGGCGCCGGACTCGGGCCACCGCCGCGGCCATGAAGCGGGACCGGCTCGGGCGCTTCCTGTCGCCCGGCGCGTCCGCGCAGCGCGGGAGCTCGGGCGGCGGCGGCGGCGGCGGCGGCCGGGCCCGGGGCCGCCCCGCCCGCGGCGGGCCCGACGTGGCCGAGGCGGCGGCTCTGGTGGCGGCGCGGCTGGGCTGGGGCCCGGCGCGGGCCTGCGCGGACGCGGGCGCGGACGGCGCCGACGAGGCAGGTGGGTCCGGGCGCGCGGGGCGGCGGGGCGGCGGGCGGGCCGGCCCCGGTGAGCGCCCGGCCCCCGCGTCCTCCGGCCCCGGTGAGCGCCCGGCGGCCCGGCGCCGGCGTCTCGGCCCCGCGGAAGCGGCCCAGGCCTGCGCGCGGGGGGCGCCGCCGCCGCCGCGCGGGGACGCGTTTGGCGAGACGGCCCTCGGGCGCCCGGCCGGAGCTCGCCGGGCCGTGGGCGCTCGGCCGCGCCGTCTGCGGGGCCGGCCCGGGGGTTCCGGCGCCCGGCCTGCCGCCGGGGCTTCGCGGCTCGTGGCCGCATCGCTCCGGCCCCGTCGGGCAGGCGGCGCGCCGGGGCTTCTCCGCGCGGCCGCCTGCCGCCCGCCCCGGGCCGGAGCGGAGGGTGGGCTCGGCCCCGGGGAGAGCGGGGCAGCTTCCAGCCTGGTGTGCGACGTTGCAGCGCTGCGCAGGCATCGGATTATTCACTTACATTTTTCTTTTTGGTGTTTTGGGAAGATTTTTGAGGTCCACCTGGCACGTGACGTGAAATCGGTGTCAGGTGTGCTCGCTGACGTCCGTCACCACTCCTAGCTGCACGTTTTTCCCCTTGTGAGGAGGACTTTTAGGATCTGCTTTTAAGATTTCTTGGCAACTTTCAGAGATGAAATACAGTACTATGCTGCAGTCACTGTGCTTACCACCCTGCATACGCCGCCAGCAGGACTTCTTTTGGAAGTTGGCACCTTTGGACCACTTCACACATTTCACTCAGCACTCCGCCCGCCCTTCTCTGGCAACCGCTACTATGTTTTCTGTAACGATTCAGGACTTTTTCTTTTTTTAGATGCCACCTATTAGTGAGACCATCTGGTACTTATACCTTCCTCCATCTGACTTATTTCGTTTAGTCTAATGCTGTTAAGGTCCATCTATGTTGTTGGAAATGGCAGAACTTTTGCATTTTTTTTGGCTGAGTAAATATTCCGTTGTGTATATGTACCGCGGTTTTTTTAAACATTCATTCGTTGATGGACGCTTTGGTTGTTTCTATACTTTGGTTATTGTAAATAATGCTGCAGTGAGTATACGGGTGCACATACCTTTTTGAGTTAGTGTTTTCATTTCCTTAGGATAAACACCCAGTGGTGGAATTGCTGGATCATATAGTATTCTATGTTTAATTTTTTGAGGAACTTGTGTACTGTTTTCATAGTGGCTTTACCAGTTTACATTCCCACCCACAGTGCACAAGGGTTCCCTTTTCTCCACATCCTCACTGACACTTGTTATTACTTGTCTTTTTGATGGTGGCCATTCTGACAGGTGAGAGGTGATGTCTCACTGTGGTGTTGACGTGCGTTTCCCTGATGATTAGTGAGACTGAGCCCTTTCCATGCACCTGTTGGTTATCTGTGTGCCTTCTTTGGAAAAAGGTCTCTTCCGATTCTCTGCTCATTTTTAAAATCAGATTACTTGTGTTTTTGTTGTGAGTTGTATGAGTTATTTACATATTTTGATTATTAACCCCTTATATACATGATTGGCAAATGTTTTTTGTTATTTAGTAGGTTGCCTTTTCATTTTGTTGCTAGTTTCCTTTGCTGTGCAGAAGCTTTTTAATTTGACGTAGGCCCATTTGTTTATTTTTGCTTTTGTTGCCTTTGCTTTTTGTGTCAATCCAGAAAATCATCTCCAAGACAGATGTCAAGGAGCTTATGTATGTTTTCTTCGAGGAAGGAGTTTTATACTTTCAGGTCTTTCAAGTCTTTGATCCATCTGAGTTTATTTTGAGTATGGTATAAGATGGTGGTCTAGTTTCATTCTTTTGCATATGGCTGTCCAGTTTTTCCAACACTGTTTATTGAAAAGAATGTCCTTTCCTCATTGTATGTTCTTGGCTTGTTGTAACTAATTGGCTGTAATGCATGAATTTATTTCTGGGCTCTCTATTCTGTTTCATTAGTCTCTCTGTTTGTTTTGATGCCAGTACCATACTGTTTTGATTACTGTAGCTTTGTGGTAGTTTGATATCAGGAAGCATGATGCCTCCAGCTTTGTTCTTCTTTCTCAGGATTGCTTTGGCTATTCAGGGTCTTTTTTGGTTCCATGTAAATTTTGAGATTGTTTTATTTTTGTGAAAAGTACCACTGGGATTTTGATAGGGGTTGCTTTGAATTTGTAGATGGCTTTGGGGAGTGTAAACATTTTAACAATATTAATTCTTCCAAGCCATGAGCATGGACTATCTTTCTATTTATTTGCATTTTCAATTTTTTTCATCAGTGTCTCATAGTTGTCAGTGTATAGGTCTTTCACCTCCTTGGTTAAATTTTTTTTTTTTTTTTAATATTTATTTACTTGGCTGTGTCGGGCCTTAGTTGTAGCATAGGGGATCTTTTGTTGCCGTACGGGGTCTCTTCCGCGTGAGGGCTTTAGTTGTCCTGCGGAATGTGGGATCTTAGTTCCCTGATCAGGGTTCGAATCCGCATCCCCTGCATTGGAAGGCTGACTCTTAACCACTGGACCATCAGGGAAGTCACTCCTTGGTTAAATTTATTCCTAAGGATTTTATTCTTTTTGATACAATTGTAAATCTGATTGTTTTCTTAGTTTCTAATAGTTTGTTAGTAATATTTAGAAGTCAACTAATATTTGTATATTGATTTTGTATTCTGCAACTTTACTGAACTTATTTATTCTAACAGTTTTTTTGGTGGAATCTTACAGAGTTTTCTATATGTAATGTCATGTGCAAATAGACATTATTTTACTTCTTTCTTTATGATTTGGGTGGTTTTTATTTTTCTTGCCTAATTGCTCTGGCCAGGACTTCCAGCACTATGGTGAATAAAAATGGTGAGAGTAGGCATCCTTACTTTGTTCCTGGACTTAGAGAAAAGCTTTTATTTTATTTTATTTTATTTATTTTATTTTATTTTATTATTTTATTTTAATTTAATTTTATTTTATTTTTTGGCTGCATTGGGTCTTCATTGCTGTGTCCCGGCTTTCTCTAGTTGTGGTGAGTGGGCGTCCCAGTGTGGTGCTTTCTTTTTTTGAAGAGCATGGGCTCTAGGCACACAGGCTTCAGTAGTTGTGGCGCATGGGCTCAGTAGTTGTGGCCTGTGGGCTCTAGAGCACAGGCTTAATAGTTGTGGTGCACAGGCTTAGTTGCTCTGCTGCATGTGGGATCTTCCTGGACCAGGTCTCGAACCTGCTTCCCCTGCATTGGCAGGTGGATTCTTTTTTTTTTTTTTTTAATTGATTGGTTTATTTTATTTTTGGCTGTGTTGGGTCTTTGTTGCTGCATGGGCTTTCTCTACTTGTCGCGAGCAGGGTTGCTCTTCCTTCTGGTACTTGGGCTTCTCAGTGAGGTGGCTTCTCTTGTTGTGGAGCATGGGCTGTAGGTACATGGGCTTCAGTAGTTGTGGCACTTGGGTCCGAGAGCATGCAGGCTTCAGTAGTTATGGTGCATGGGCTCAGTAGTTGTGGCACACGGGCTTAGTTGCTCCGTGGCACGTGGGATCTTCCTGGAGCAGGGACTGAACCCTTGTCCCCTGCATTGGCAAGCGGATTCTTAACCACTGCGCCACCAGGGAAGCCCCGAGGAAAGCTGTTAGCTCTTCATCATTGAGTATGATGTTAGCTCTCAGCTCGTCACATATGGCACTCTCTCTCTCTCTTTTTTTTAAATTTATTTATTTATTTCTTGGCTGCATTGGGTCTTCATTGCTGTGCGTGGGCTTTCTCTAGTTGTGGTGAGTGGGGGCTGCTCTTTGTTGCAGTGCGCAGGCTTCTCATTGTGGTGGCTTCTCTTGTTGTGGAGCACGGGCTCTAGGCGTGCGGACTTCAGTAGTTGTGTTGTGCAGGCTCAGTAGTTGTGGCTCGCAGGCTCTAGAGCACAGGCTCAGTAGTTGTGGTGCACGGGCTTAGTTGCCCCACAGCATGTGGGATCTTTCCCGACCAGGGCTTGAACCATTGGCAGGTGAATTCTTAATCACTGCACCACCAGGGAAGTCCCCATATATGGGTCTTGTTATGTTGTGATACTTTCTACCTGTACACAATTTATTAAGGTTTTTATCACGAATGGATATTGAATTTTGTCACATAATTTTTGTGCCTCTGTTGCGATGATTATATGCTTTTTAGTTTTTGTTTTGTTAATGTGAGCAGATGCATTGCTTTGGGAAGGCTGACAGCCTTGCATCCCTGCAATACATCCAACTGACCCTCGTGCATCATCTTTTTAATTAATTGTTGAATTCAGTTTGCTGTTATTTTGTTACAGATTTTTACATCTACATTCATTAGGAATATTGGCCTGTAATCTTTTTTCTTCTTATGTCCTTGTCTGGCTTTAGCATCAGAGTAGTACTCGCCTTGTTTTGGGGGCATTTAGAATTCTTTGAAAGGTTTTCTAGCCCAGAAGTCCCTCCACTGGCCTTTCTCCCCACAGCTTGCGTATGCTTCTGGGAGCCCAGAGTCAGAACCCTGCCTCAGGCCCAGACCTGGGCGTGTGTTTAAGGGGCAGGAGCTGGGAGGCTGGCGGAGTGTGGCCTCCCCTCCCCTGGGAGCTGTGTGACGTGCTGACCTCATGCTTCCTGTGCTTGCCAGGAACAGCCCGGGCTCTGGCCATGGGGCACTGTCGCCTCTGCCACGGGAAGTTCTCCTCCCGGAGTCTCCGCAGCATCTCTGGCAGGGCGCCTGGGGAGAGCTCAGAGGGGCCGCCCCCTGGGGACCGTGTTTTTGTCCAGGACTTCCAGAGTCTCCTGGGGGTGGCCGTCCATGAGGACCCGGCTCTGTCCCAGTTCGTCTGCAAGAACTGCCACTCCCAGTTCTACCAGTGCCGTGGCCTCCTCACGTCTTTCCTGCAGCGAGTCAATGTCCCCCCGATGGGCCGCCGGAAGCCTTGTGCGAAGTAGGCTCCTTCCCTCATTTGCTGGGGGCGTGCAGGAGACCTTGTGATCGGGGCTGTGTGGGCACAGGGCCGCCCGGGTGGGAGCCTCTGCCTGGGAAGCCCGTTGTGCCCGGTGAGGCAGGGGCTCCTGAGCGCCAGTGCCGGGGGGCGGGGGGGGGTTCCTGGCAGGCGGCCTCGGGGGAGAAGGCTCAACCTGCAGGCGGGGTGGTCGAGGGCCCCACACTTGCTGTCGGTGAGCGGCACTGCTTCTTTGCAGGGTCGGTGTCCAGCCGCGGACGGGGGCGGAGGAGGGCGCGTGTGTGGGTGAGTGTGCCCCTGGGGCGGGGGGCAGGAGGGGGGGGGCTGGGTGCTGACCGGCCACAGGCTGGCATCTCTGTGCCTCTCCTCAGTGGACCTGATCGCTTCGAGCCCCCAGGGCCTGCGCGGCTTGGTGGGGTGGGTGCATGGACACGCAGCCGGCTGCGGCGCCCTGCCCAGCCTCCAGAGGACCCTGTCCTCCGAGTACTGTGGCATCATCCGGGCCGTGTGGAGCTGCGGCCAGGGCCACGACTACACCATGGACGCCGACTCCAGCTGCGGGGCCCTCTTGCTGGACAGCGCTTTGGGCGTCACGTGGGCGTGGGACAAGGAATCCGCCCCGCGGCTCCCCCAGCACCGGGGGTCCAGCCCCACCGAGGCCGCCCCTCAGAGCTCCCAGGGCAGAGCGACCGCGGCCGGGGCCGAGACCGAGACGCTGCCCAGCACGGACACAGCCCGGCCTCCTTCAGAGGGTGACCCAGTGGGGCCTGGGCTGGGCGCCCCGCCTCAGCCAAGCACCCCCCACAGTGGGGCCCCAGGTAGGAGGCTCCTCGGGGCTGTTTGAGCGGGATTCCTGGTCCTGAGCCGGGCAGGGCGCTCGGCAGGAAGTGGGTGTTGGGGCAGCGGCTGTGGCGTCGTGCGCCGGGGCCTCCTGACGGGCACCTGACAGCAGGGGGGGCCCGAGGACCCTGCTCCCGCTGCCGGTGAAGGCGTCCTCGCCTGCCCGGGGCAGGGGACAGGGAGGAGGAGGACGGGGGCCTCGAGGGGCACGCCGGCGCCTGGTGTCTGAGGCTGCTCTGAGCCAGCTGCAGGTCGCTCCCCGGGCCTCAGCCGCGCCCGGCGGGACCCGGGGGGACAGGCTGCTCTGGGGGGCCCCTCGCGTGGCGCCTGACCCTGTGGCCCTGGGGGTGGGCGCAGCTGTTCACGGACGTTGTGTTGCGAGGGCCCAGCTGGCTTCCGGCCCGCGTCTCTCGGCCTCCACGTGGGCGCTGGGCTGCTCTGTGGGCCGCCCGCGGCCATCCGGTGGTGCGGAGCGAGGGCGGCGCTGGTACTGCGGGCGAGAGGGCACCTGGGTTGCACGGTTCTTGGAACTGCTTGAGTTTTTAAACTGTGTGCCTGCAATACTTGGATAACAGTGGTTTTGTAAACGTCCCAGAACATCCGCAAAGTACACGTCATCCCGTTCCAGAACGACTGGATCTGAACCTCTGGGAAGGGGCCGGGCTGGCTGGCCTTGCTACTGTTGGCTGCACGCGGGGGTGGCCCGGCGCGCTGGGCTGTGCAGGGGCCTGGAGGGGGATGGGTCGGGAGGCGAGTGGGTTTGGAGGCAGGGGACCCCAGGCTCCCTGTCGTCCTTGTGGGGAGCACTGCCTCTCTGTCTGGGGGTGACGGGTGACTGGAGTCTTGTTCTTTGTTTCTCAGGGCAGTTGGGTGAGAAGCAGGTTCCATCTCCAACCTCGGATGATCGGGTAAAAGACGAGTTCAGTGACCTTTCTGAGGGGTGAGAGAAGAGTGGGTTTACATAGCCTAAAACTCCTCCTTGGAAACCAAACGCCGGCAGCCTGGGTGCCGGCCAGCCTCCCCCTTTCTCTGTGGGGAGGAGGGGAGTGGTGGGGGGGTGCTTCCTGGGCCCCGGGGGCCCCTGAGCCCTGACGGAGAAGCGAGGGCCCGGCCGGGTGGTGTGGAGGCTCCTCTGTCCGGATGGTCCTCTGGCCGGTCCTTCGCTGCTGCTTGTCTCTTCCCCCAAGACCTGAGCTTTGTGCCAAAAGCCCAGATGTCACTAGAGCAGAGCCAGCCTCTGGCCCTTTATGCGAGGTGTTTGGGACGTGGGGTGGAGGCTCCCTGCAGGACACACCTTCCTGAAAGGGGCACCTGTTTGCTCCTGGGGCCACACCCCCCGGGCTCCGAGACCAGATCGCTCATGGCGGAGGCTGCACGCGGCTGGCCTTCCCCCACCTGCCCTGCGAGCTCTGGCCGGACTGCAGATGCACTTTTGTCCAAACAAGTGGAAGGATGATGTTTGGTGCCAGTGACGGGTGACCCAGGTGCTGGAGGAACCCCAGCGTGTGTGCCGGAAACTCCCCGGGGCCAGGAGGCTGTGGCTGTCTTGCGGCCGCTCGCCAGCCTCGGGCCTTTCTCCGGGGGGCGCGTGGCAGCCTGTGGGGCAGGCCGAGGCGCGCTGGCCGCTGCCTGGCAGAGCCTGTGCAGTGACTCACGTCTCAGGGTGAACGTCACAGACGTGCAGATGTTTTTCTGGCCTTTGTGACCTTTGAGATGGCTGACAGCTGACGTGTCATCTGGGCAGGTGCTCACAGTTATGGGGGCGGCCAGGCAGCCTGAGGTGGGGAGCCCACCTCTTGTGAGGGTCTTCACGCCCTGCCTGGGACCCCGGTAGGGAGGCTCTTTCTGAGTTTGGGGTCCTGACGTGATGAGAAGCGTGGCTTGCAGGGGACCGTCAGCTTGTGACCTTGGCTTGCCCTTCCTGTTGGGGGATGGGATTGGAGACTTGGGGATTTTAGGCCTTTGAGGAGAACTAGAACATGCAGTGTGGGAATTCACGTGGTGTCTTTAGACAGGACGTTTCGCTGCCTCCATCACCGACCCCAGAGCTTTGCTAAAGGTTCTCTCTTCTTTCCTAGAGACTTCCTGAGTGAAGATGAAAATGACAAGAAGCAGAATGCCCCGTCCTCGGACGAGTCCTTTGAGCCCTACCCAGGAAAGAAGTAAGGGGGACCGTGGTGCTGCCAGCTCGCGCGGTGCGGGGGGGTGTCCCGCGGGTGACCTGCGGGCCTGCGTTCGCCCTGCTTCCAAGCCCAGCAGTGTGGCTTCTTGGTGACCCGGGAGGGCTTTCCCAGTTCCGCTCTGGGACCTGGCCTGGAGTCACCCCAGAAGGAAGCAGCCGGCCACGTGAGGGTGGCAGGAGCCCTGCGGGCGTGGCCCCGCCCGCGCCCGCTCTGCTGGCCCGCACTCTCCCTGCTCAGCTTCCGCCCTCTGTGCCCTGGAGACGCCGCAACGGCCCTGCGGCCGCTCTCCACCCGCCCCGGCACTGACGGCTGCGCCGCTTGCTTGTTGAGACCGCCTGTGCCCTGTGGGGCTTTGTGTTCTCTCCGTTAGCACCCCAGACACCCCCTTAGCAGATGCCCAGCGTGGGTCTCTGACGTGGAACCCAGTCCCAGGGGCACCACACCACCGGCCAGGAAAGGGCACAACCACACAGGGGCAGGCTGGACCTCCTCTTCTCCTTAAAGTCCCGATGTGAGTTGTGGGTAGAGTCACAGGAGGGAGGCAGCTCAGGAGATCCCAGTCAGGGTGCGGGGCTGAGTCCCAAGCCCGGGAGGGCAGACAGACACATGCTGTAGGACGGGACACGCAAGGTGTGTGTTCAGAGGCCTGTGGGGGGGGGGGGGGGGTCCTGGGTGGCACTTGGCTGCTGGCAGCTCTGTGCTCAGCCCTGATGGCCACTTGGTGCCTCAGGTGCCACGATGTGAGTGCCAGCTGACGTCCCAGGATGGAGCCTCCGACGCAGCCCCGGTCCACGTGACCTTGTAGCGGACGTGCCTGTTGGGGTCCTCGGCCAGGTGGCCGGAGGAGACGCTCGGTGCCGGGGCTCCAGCAGGAAGTGAGGGCAGGAGGGTGAGCGGCGACGGGAAGGAAAGGTGCTGGCAGCCCCACACCGGGCGCTGCAAGCACGATCCTCCCGCGTCTGTAGGGACCCCAGCCCCTCATCCTTCAAGGACTCACCCCGGAAACCTGTGGGCTCTCTGCAGAAGCCTGTGAGCCCTGGTCACGGTTCGGCTCTGACTGGGAGCCCAGCCACACAGCAGAGGTGGAGGCTGTGGGGGCCAGGCTGTGGCCTGAGACAGAGAAAGGAGGAAAAGTGGCTGGTATGGTCTGTGAGAAGCTTCTTGTCAATATACTGCTTAAAGAGGAGGACAGCTTTTTTTTTTTTTAATTATTTACTTATTCATTGGTTACATTGAGTCTTCGTTGCTGCGTGTAGGCTTTCTCTAGTTGCGGTGAGCGGGGGCTCCTCTTCATTGTGGTGTGCGGGCTTCTCATGCTGTGGCTTCTCTTATTGCAGAGCATGGGCTCTAGGCACACGGGCTTCAGTAGTTGTGGCTCTTGGGCTCTAGAGCACAGGCTCAGTAGTTGTGGTGCATGGGCTTAGTTGCTCCAAGGCACGTGGGATCTTCCCGGACCAGGGCTCGAACCTGTGTCCCCTGCACTGGCAGGCAGATTCTTAACTACTGCGCCACCAGGGAAGTCCCAACTATTTGTTTTAAACTGTGGTAAAATAATACGTAACAAAATTTACCATTTTACCATTTTTTAAAGTGTACAATTCAGTGGCATTTAAGTACTTTCACAGTGTTGTGCAACCCTCACCACTATTTCCAAACTTCCACCATCCCAAGCCAGAAACTCTGTCCCCATGAAGCAATGACTTCTCTTCCCCACCCCCCAGGCCTTGGCAACTCCTAATCTAGGTCCCTGTTCTGGGGACTTCATACAAGTGGAATAACATGCTGTATGTCCTTTTGCTACTGGCTTCTTTCAGTTGGGATAATGTTTTCGAGATTCATCTGTGTTGTGACATGTCAGTCTGATTCCCTTCTATGCCTGGATAATATCCTGTTGTAAAGGGACTTCCCTGGCGGTCCAGTGGTTAAGACTCCGAGCTTCCATTGCAGGGGCCTGGGTTCAACACGTGGTATGGGAACGAAGATCCCACGTGCAGCTGATGGACTACATTCACCTGTGGCTTTTGGTTGTGTATACTTTTCTGGCTACTGTGAATAACACTTTAAAGGCTGGTGTAACAAGTGTCTGCTCTAGACCATTTTGCATTTTTTGGGTCATATGGTACTTCTTTAACTTTTTGAGGAACTGCCATACAGTTTTCTACAGCAGCTGCACATTCTACATTTCCTACCGACAGCATACAGGGGTTTTGATTTCTACACATCCTCCGGTTTTTTGTTTGTTTTTAATAGTCATCCTAACGGGCGTGAAGTGGTATCTCACTGTCATTTTGACCGGTGTTTCCCTAGTGATGAGTGATGCTGAGCATCTTTTCACGTGGTTGTAACTTCTTTGGAGAAATGTCTGTTGAAGCCCTTTGCACATTTTTTAATTGTTTTTTTGCCATTGAGTTGTATAATATATTTTCTCCCTTTTTCCACCTTCTTGATAGGGCCCTTTGGTGCACAAAAAATTAATTTTGAAGTCCAGTTTACCTAAAAATAGGTATTTTTACTTTTGTTGCCTGTGCTTTTGATGTCATTATATTTAAGAGAAATCATTGCCAAATCTAAGGTCCTGGAAGATTTACCCTTAAGGATTTTAGAGTTTTTGCTCTTAGATTTAGGTCTTTGATCCATTTGAATTAATTTCTGTATAGGGTGTGAGGTAGGGATCCAGCTCCATTCTTTCATATCTGGGTATCTGGTCATCCCAGCACCTTCTGTTGAAAAGACTCTCCTTTCCCCAGTGAGCGGTCTTGGCACCTTTGTTGAAGTCAGTTGACTGTACTTGCAAGGGTTTATTTCTGGTCTCTCTATCCAGTTGGTCTGTATGTCTGTTTTTATGCCAGGACCACACTGTTTTGATTATTGTAGCTTTGTAGTAAGTTTTGGAATCAGGAAGTGTGTAAATTGTGTGGCTATTCAGTGTCCCATGAAATTCTATGTGAAATTTAGGATATTTTTTTTTTCCTATTTTTGTAAAAAAACACCATTAGAATTTTGATAGGGATTGAATGTATAGACTGTTCTGGGGGATTACTGCCATCTTTACTACTTTAAGTCTTCCAATCCATGAACACGAGATGCCTTTATACTTATTTAGGTCTTTAATTTCTTTCAGCAGTGTTTTGTAGTTTTCAGTGTTCGTCTTTCACCTTCTTGGGTTATTTATTCCTAAGTATCTTGTGCTTTTTGATGTGCTTAAAAACGAATTGTTTTCTTAACTTCTTTTTTGGACTGTTGTTAGTGTATAGAAATAGAACTTGTTTCTGTGTGTTGACTTCCTACCCTGCAACTTTGCTGAATGTATTTTTCTGTGTGGGTTCTTTAGGGTTTTCTACATATAAGATCATGACATCGTGAATAGAGGTAATTTTCTTTCCTTTCTAATTTAGATGCTGGGCCCCCCCCCCCCCCCCCCCCCCCAGCTGTTCTGGCTAGGACTTCTAGCACTCTGTTGAGAAGTGGTGAAAATAGGCATCTTTGTCTTGTTCCTGATCTTAAAGGAAAAGCTTTCAGTCTTCGACCATTGAGCATGGTGTCAGCTCTGGGCTAGTCATTACGGCCCTAGACGTTTCCTACTGTTCCTGACAGATTTCCTTAAATTCCTAGATCCAGAATGAGAAGTGTGCATGTCTTTTTTAAGTCTTTGAAGGACACCACAGGGGCAAGTTGCTGTGACTGGCCTGGTCCTCAGGGACCTGCAAGACTGGCTGAAATGCACGACCCCACGTTTGGAGGACAAGGCCCCAACTGCCCAGGGGCTGCGGACTTGGGGACAGCAGCAGGCGCAGAGCTGCCCCTTGGTGGCTGGGAGTCTCCCGGCACGTTCCAGAAGAGTTGAGCTTTTTTCAAGCTTAACGATTCTCTCGTTGAGGGACTGACCCCCGCGTCTCCCTTGCTCCAGCAGTTTCCCTGCTGTCTCCAAAGTTGTGCTGACATTTAGGACAGGGGGTGAAACTTGTCCTCAAGGTCCACTCCTGTGTCACTGCGGGGCCTCTACCTCCCCGCAGAGTCGTTCTGGCTTCCGTGGCCAGGGGTCAATTTGAGGGCCTGCCGGTCAGCATGGGGACCGGAGCAGGTTAGCCGTGGAGGCCTACCTCACGTTTGAAGAAAAGTGAACAGCACGTTTGCAAACGATCAGAAACATCACTGACGGTTGTCATCTCCCCCCCCCCCCCGCCCAGGGTCTCTGGTAAGAAGAGTGAAAGCAAAGAAGCCAAGAAGTCAGAAGAACCAAAAATTCGAAAGAAACCTGGGCCCAAGCCGGGCTGGAAGGGCAAGCCGCGCTGTGAGAGGTGAGGGGCCGGGGCTGGGGCCGCGCAGGCCAGCGGGGCCGCGCCTCCACACGTGCTCTGCGTTGCAGGGAGGAGCTGCCCACCATCTACAAGTGTCCTCACCAGGGCTGCACAGCCGTGTACCGTGGGGCCGACGGCATGAAGGTGAGGGCCCTGGCCCGCGGGGAAGGGGGCGGGGAGGACAGGCCCACGCTTCTGGGAGAGCTGGCCCCCAGCTCTGCTGACCACACCTGGTTGGCTCCGTCCTTCTGGGGAGAGGAGGCTGCTGAGCGGGGCCCACGGCACGTCGGCCAGGCCGAGGCACGCACGCCCCCGGTCTCTCCCGCAGAAGCACGTCAAGGAGCACCACGAGGAGGTGCGGGAGAGGCCCTGCCCGCACCCTGGCTGCAACAAGGTGTTCATGATCGACCGCTACCTGCAGCGCCACGTCAAGCTCATCCACACAGGTGCGTCCCCCCAACCGCCCCACCCCCAAGGACGGGGCTGTCCTGGAGAACTGGCACAAACAAAACCCTGGTGCTTTTCTGTGAGCTTATTGTGTCTTTTAAAATCATTACTTTAAGAAAATGACGTGCTTTCTGGATTATAAAAGGGACCCACATCCACTGTAGAGACCGGGGAAAAGCAGTGAAGACAGTGCTCTGGTCAGTACCGCCATCAGCACACACAGGTTACCCCCGATTCCCTCGGAACACGCGTGCACAGCCGTGGACTCCCACGTGCCTGGCGCGCGTCGTTGCTGCTTCTGCCCTGAAGGCAGCTCTCCAGAACCACACCCCACCTTCCAGATAGATCTGTTACATCTGTGTCTACTCCCAAATGAGTTTTTCAACTTTGATTTACTTCATTCAGATTTGCCCATTTAATTGTTGGCTCCACCATGAAACTTTTCTTGTGTTTTTTTGCCCTAAGCATTCTTGTCCGTGTCTCCTGACACAGTCATTCCCTTGGGTTGGGTCACACTGTTGTGTCTCAGTCAGGGCGCCAGTGGTCATGACCATGAGCAGTTTCTGTGTGTTTACGCAGAAGAGGCTAGCCTGCTGCAGTCAGGACGGCTGTGCCTAGTCAGGGAGGAGCCTGTCCGTGAGGCTGGTTCGGGTACTGGTAGACGAGCAGGGGGACGTGCAGTGACGGGGGAGAAGTGTGTGGCACCTGCCCCCGGGGCTCAGCCGGGAGCAGCACCCGGGGTGTGGGGCCTGATGACTCAGGTTCTGTTCAAGAGCGTGAGAGGTGGATTCCACCGTGGGTGCCTGTGTGGTGGGCCCAACATGGGGTGGTTGCTAGAGCAGCAGCGGCTGTGACCAGTCATCTATGAAACCTTCCTGACTGGGCTTCCTCTAAGAACTTGTGCTCGAGGAAACAGACCTAAAGTTTAAGGAAACAGGCTTCTGATGAAACGTACGCATAGCTGGGGAGGAAGCTGCAGCCAGGTGACATCTTCAGGTGACACGGAGGCACTCTGGGCACCGCGGGGAGGGCGGCAGGGCCCGTGGTCACCCCCTCTCTGGTCCCCAGAGGTGCGGAACTACATCTGCGATGAGTGTGGACAGACCTTCAAGCAGCGGAAGCACCTCCTGGTCCACCAGATGCGCCACTCGGGAGCGAAGCCGCTGCAGTAAGTGGGGTGCGGGGCACGCCCCCCTGCCGGCGGCGCCGGGCCCTGGCTCACCTGCCCCGTCCCCCAGGTGCGAAGTCTGCGGGTTCCAGTGCCGGCAGCGGGCGTCCCTGAAGTACCACATGACGAAGCACAAGGCCGAGACGGAGCTGGACTTCGCGTGCGAGCAGTGCGGCCGGCGGTTTGAGAAGGCGCACAACCTCAACGTGCACATGTCCATGGTGCACCCCCTGACGCAGACCCTGGACAAGGCCGCGGAGCCCCCGCCTGGGCCTGCGGGGGGACAGGCTGTGAAGGCCGAGCCCACCTGAGGGCACGCCGGCCCCTGAGCTCAGTGGGCGGTGACGGGGGTTCAGGCCTGGCAGCGCGTCGTGGCGCCCCAGCGAGCCCTGCCCCGCGTGCTGGGTGGCAGGGGCTCAGCACGCGGCTCACGGGGCCTTGTGGCCTCTGCTCTGGGGCCACCAGTTTCTTCTCCTGTAAACACTGAGCTACTTGGGGCCAGACGCGGATGTTAGCGAACTGATTCCTCTTCCCCACTAAAGCAATCGAGATTTGTAACCCACGTTTCAGGGCAACAAGCGTTCCCATGTCACACTTATAATAAATTATTTCCTGGGGAGCTGGGCTGTGCCTTGTGCAGGTCCAGTCAGAAGAGCCGGGGCTCCTGGTGGAGGTCAGGGTGCAGCAGGGCCTGCTGCCTGTGCAGGAGGGCGGCACTCACGTCTGGGTCACAGTCTCCACTCGCGGCCAGCAGCTGCAAGAAAGCCCGTGTGTTGGACCCAGCACTGCCCCCCAGACACCCAGGGCCTGGGGAGATGCCACGTGCTGGACACCAAATGCTCCTTTTCCCAAAAGTGTCCAACGTCCTCATGTGAAACACTGACGTGGACTTAAAAGACACCAAGGTGAGCATCTTTACCTCCGCCACGTGTGAGAAGCTCCTTTTCGGGCACCGAGGTATCGCTCGCAGGAGAAAGAGACGAGCATCTGTTATCAGGCTTACGGGGTCACCCTGGAAAGAACACAGGCAGAACCACAGTCAGAACGTCCGCCGCTGTGCGCTGCGCCGGAAAGGGCTGCCCAAGCCACACGCTCCCCGAGAGCTGGCCGCCCGGGTCTGTCTGGAGATGGGCCTGGCCCTGCACCTGCCTGGGCCCGGAGCTCCCCGCCACAGGCCACAGTCCAGAGCGTCCCGGTCTCCCCGGCCACGAAGAGGCCAATGAGCTTCAAGTACATGTTGACAGCGACGTGTAGGAAGGCGTCTTCCTGGAGGAGGGCGTCCTCATCAAAGTAGGAGAGGAGACTGGAGGCAGAGACAGGTGACCAGGACCTCCCCGAGGCCGCGGCAGGAGAGCAGCCTTTCCCACCTTGAGGAAGCCCCGTGCCCCTCCCCTGACCGCCAGGCCCCGTGAGCTACCTGTAGAAGGCAACGGGCAGCAGCCTGACCTGGTGGTCGGGGGCCACGCGGAGGAGGGTGCGCCCCAGGCCGGCATCTGCAACACAGGGGCGCCGTCAGCAGTGCGGGAGCCTCCCCGCGGGGTCAGGGCTTCAGGGGGCGTTGTGTGCCCGGCGGCGCGGGGGTGGCTGACGTCCTCGCGCCGCAGAGTGGAGCCTGGGGTCCTCGATACTCCACTGAGTTACTTTGAGTTTATACACTCACCAAGAACATAGACTTGCAAAAATGAGATTTTAAAGTGAGCCCCAAGGAGGGGTCACGTCCATTAACCATTTGAAAGTGGCTTCGGAAGAGAAGGACTGAGGAGTTGGGCTGCAGCCTGACCCTGCCACCCGCCCCCCCCCACCCCGTGCTCCGGCAGAGGCCTGGGAACAGGGACCGACACGGCCGGCCGGCCTCTGGACTCCTACCCGCCTCCGTCAGCTGGAAGAGCGGCAGCCAGGAAATCCTCCTTCCCTGCAGACGCCCCAGGACCTCGGCACAGATGTCCAGGGCCTTCGGGGAGCTGACGGCCTGTGACCCACACGGGAAGAGGTGTCCACCTGGGTCCCCGGGCCTTCTCAAGAGAGAGAGCCTTGGACACAAAGGTCCCAGCCGCTCTCCCCAGAGACCCTAATTCAGGAGGTCTGGGGGGCACTGGGTACCCGTGGTTTCAAGTGCCCCGGGGGGGGTCGCACTGGCTACTCAGCGCCCTGCCCAAGGTGAGAGAGGGTCTGACATACCTGCGGGGTCAGATGTGAAGAGAGCAGGCCCATCAAGGAAAAAAAAAATAGGGAAACCAACAGCTGCAAATAAAAACAGGCTCACTCTCACCATGAAACCCCGTGCTCTGTTCCCTTAAAGTGACTGTAAGTACGGGAAGAACACGTTCCTTGTTAACTGAACATTTACTGGCCTAGGTTATAAATCTCTTAAGTGGATCTTCACAGAAAGAAAAAGTTCTCGTCATTCTTAAAGAGAGAATTGAATGGGTCATAAACTATTACTGTGGGGGGGGGCCTGTCTCTCCTGACCCCCGGGCCAGAGCGTGTGGAGGGGATGGCGGCCTGCAGGCTCTGGAGCCGCGAACATGCTACCAAGAACAACCTGAAAACTCGAAGAACAGTCTCTCCCTGGTCGTTTCTTACTTTAAGTTATAATCACCAAAACCCCACAGCTCAGCCATCACTGTCAGGCCTGAGCTCTGGCGGACCCTGGCTTTTACAGAACCAGGGGTTCGTCTGGTGCAAGGCATAGCGGGGGTGTGCTGTGGCTCTGGGTGGTGGGCCCACAGCTCCCGGTGGGGACACCAACCTGCCACCAGAGCAGCCCTCTGTCTGCCCTCGGTCTTGGTGGGCCGCTAACTGGGGTGGGGGGTGCCTCGAGGCTATGAAACAGGAACAGGGAAAGTCCTGCTGGACGGCGGACAGCCAGCCCTAACCCACCTGCCACCCCACCCCACCCCACCCCACAGTAAAGATAAACAGGCCAAATAAAAGCACTTGAGAGTGAAACGTAACATTTTTACCAGCTAACCTGCGGGTCTAAGTCTTCCTAAACCTATATACCCAGTCAGTTTTGCTTCCAAATAAGCTTACAAGGACCCCAAACGCATCTGTCCTTGAAAAGCACAGTGTGGCCAGAACCCCAAGAAGGAGTGAGCTTGCTGGAGAAGGACATGCGGAGAAAGGGTCTCATTCTCACCTCCTCTCCTTGCCCGTCCAGCTGCCCCAGCTCCCGCCCAATGCTCTCCTTCCTGGCCCGTCGGATCGCGAAGTGCAGGGCAGCCGCGCAGAGCCAGGCTGGGCCAGGCGCAGGGGGCACCACGAGGCGGGAGAGGACGCTGACGTAGACAGAGGTGTGTGTCACCGAGCCCGTTACGCCATCACAGCCAGGATCCAAGCCCCCCCGCCGCCCCCCCACCCCGGCCCCAGCTCTGCACAGGCCCCTGGCTGTCAGCGTGCCCCTCTCCCCTCTGCCCCCTGCCCTGGTACCACCCAGTCCCGGCAGCCTCAGCTTTGGAAGGAGTCCCCCTGCTCCCTAGACCCAAGAGTCCGCTCCTGCCTCCCTCTCGGCCCCCGCTCCAACTGCAATGGGATGTCCAAGGTTCTCCAGCAGGTTAAAACTGGGCCAGAAGTTACAAATGGAATATAACGCAGTGATTTAAGACACTTTTCTACTCTTCGGAGAAGTAGCTGGTGGGCAGGCTTGCTTTCCTTGTTTTCTGAGATTTCGAGCACCCCTGACTCTCTGGAGGGGACACAAGTGCCTCGGGGATAAAAGCAGGTCACAAAGGAGGACGTACGGAGGCTGGATGGGGCAGTGATCCCTGCCCAGCGCTCCCCCCCCAAACCACGCACGTAACCCAGCACGGGTCGTGCTACCCGCACTCACCTCCCGGCAAAGTGCTGGGCCTCCTGCAGCCTCCGCAGCTGTGCGGGCAGCGGGCTGCGGGAGCACCTCCCCCACCGGCGGTGAAGCTCGGGCTCCAGGCACGGCCACCACAGCTCAAGGGAGAGAACGGGCACCAACAGGTCAGTCCCTCCACCGTACAGATCTGGAAACCCCGGGCGACGTCCACCCGCTGACCAACACCCCCAGAGCCCGTCTCCTGCTCAGCTCGGGCGTGGTAACTGCGAGGACAGCATCGCATTTAAGGCCCGACGCAGCCCCGTGAGGCCTTCTCATCCTCGTTGTGGAGGACACGGGATGTGGACAGACGGCCCTCCTGAGCTACAAAGCCACCAGCCAGAGGCCACAGCCCCCGGGGAGCCCGGCAGGGGACGTGCCACTTCCTCCCGCCCGACAACCGGAAAGAGGTGAGAAAGCCCGCACGGGGGCCCCGCCCATGGAAGGTCCAGGAACACCCTGAGGAGACGGCGGGCCTACCAGAGCAGAGGTCAGGAGCAAGGGGCACTGGGTCTGGCAGGCGGTCAGGGTCAGGTCGGCTGCCAGGGAGGGGTCTCTGCTTCGCGCACAGGCGTTGAGGAGCCCCTGTGGGAGGAGAGACACACACACACACGCGTACACACACGCACTCAGGGTCTGCACGGGGACCCAGGCCCTGGCAGCTGCCGCGTACGCGAGAGGAGCAGAGGGCAGGGAGTTACCCTGAAGAAGTGGGCGGTGACGTCGTGAGTCAGGGCGCCGCCATGGGAGACGTTTCTCTGCAAAACAGCAGAGGCCAGTGAGGAAGGCAGGGCGGCACAGGGCCCCGCCGCGGAAGGACGCGCGGTGAGGACGGCGGCCGGCTCCCGGCCCCGCCGCGGCCCACAGAGGGCCGGCCTCAGCGGCTTCGCTTCCACCCCCACGCCCGCCAGCTGTGGCGCAGAGCCCGTGGGCCCAGGCGGCCGGGCCGCATGCTGTCCTCGTGTCCTCACCCGGCTGTTTCCACAGGCCGATCTCAGAGCTTGAAGGGAAACAGCCTTTAAAAGGAACTTAAAGAAAATATCATTTCATTTCCGCCACCTCCCCAGTTACCTTTTAAAGCTCCAGGCAAATGAACAGAACCTCAGGTCAATCTCTAGTCACGTGTGTGCATTTTTAAAAAGCAGGAAACCGTCCTTGGCGTAGAAGCCGTTCCCCTGCGGTGGGCGGGAGAGCACCGACGCCCAGCACCTCCCTGACCCTGACCACACACGGGCCACAGGAGCATCACCCTTCGGGGCCCCTGACCAGAGCCAGCTGTGGGCACCGTCTGGCTTCCGTGCGCCCGAAAGAAACCGACAGAGGCGAGACGGGCAGGACGGCCTGCACACCCGCGGCCCCAGCGGTCACCCTGGGGAGATTCTGCGAGGGAGCCGTGCTCTGGAGGAGGGAGCAGCCTGGTCTCTGGCCTCGCCGGCCCGTGCCCGGCGGGGGAAGGGACCGCCCGCCACTCCAAGCGCCGTGTCCTATCCTCAGCGACCCCACTCTGGCGGGACACGCACCGAGGCTGTTGGCTGCACGTGACCACGGATGCACGCGTGAAGCTCCCAGAACCAGCCCGCGGTGCCCACATGACCCCCCATCCCCGCACCTGAGCTCACTCGCCCCACACCTACCAGCTCTGAGTTGACCCAGTGGAAGAAGTCGTCGCAGTTGGGGTCGGCCGGCTGCTCCGCGCGGGGGCCGCCGACGAGCACGGAGGGGGGCAGGCCCAGGAGGACGCTGGGGAGGAGGGGGGCGTGGATGGTGACCCCAGGGCCACGCAGCCCCCCTCCGGCCCGCTCGGGACCGACCCTGGTCTGCGGCCCGTTGCTCCGCCGCGGGCCTGTGGTCCTGCCCTGCTGGGCCCACGGGGACGCGCTGTGTCCCCACACCGGCTGCGAAGTTGCCCGATGAGCGGGGGAGGGGCAGCGCGCTCCCGAGAGCAGGAAGGACGCCACTCACAGCTCAGCAGTGACGCGGCAGCTGGGAGGACCCCGAAGGCACACGCCACACTAGGTCTTTGAACTGAGGGGTTCCCAAGGCCCGGGAGAAGAACTTTCCCCACAGCTGCATTCACACCTCCAGACCCTGCTCTCCAGGGGACCCCGGGGAGACGCCGTCCCAGGCTGGGGCGGGGCCGGGACAAGAGGCCAGTGGGGACAGAACCCAACGTGAAGACAAAGCCTGGGGTCCCAAGCCGTGTTACCGTTTGCACGTGAGCAGCTCCCGCTGTCTCTGCAGGCGGCTGGCCACGTCCCACCCTCCAGCCAGGGCCTGGAGGCGTCTGCGGAAAACTCCGAAGAGGAAATGCTCCCGGGCCACAGCGTGGCCGGGGGGCGCCGGGCCCTGCTCCAGGTCAGCAGCCATCTCCTGCAGGAGGCACGGCCAGAGACAGAAATCCCGGGGCCTCTTACGCAGGAGGGCCCCGAGGTGGGGCTGGCAGGGTGCCTGCGAAAAGCCTTTTCACTTGGAAATCACGGAACAGTTGCAGGATTTTGCAAAGATGAAGCAAGTGCAGGGCAAAGAACACCATCCCCCAGACGCCCCATGGCGGACACCTCCCCCCGTGTGTCACCTGCTCCCTGTGCAGGTGGCTGTGTGCACATCCCGAGGGTGAATCAGGCCACGCGGGCAGGCACGCGGGGGGCAGAGCGCCTGGCTCGTCAGTGCCCCTCGTGTGAGCCCAACCCCACGACCCCTGCTGCGTCCGCCCTCCCAGGTCCCTCCCTTCCATATCCAGTCATGACCGACGTGGAGGACAGAGGTCAAGGTCCTCACCTTGGGGCACTTGGGTCCCTGTTTTGTGGGATGTTTTACTCATTTTTAAGTCCATTTTCCCAGGGCTCCAAACCATATCCTCCATGATTTCTCTTTCATTCCCCACATTTGCTACATTCAGGCACTTTTAAGAGTGACAGTGGGGACACCAAATCCTATAAGACACTTTCAAAGTTACAGACTCCCGGTGCACACAGCGGACGAAGCGCGGCGAGGCCTTGGTCTGCACTCTGACCCGGAGCTCACTCCTAGGAGGTCTGGAGAGAGCAGGGTGCTGGCAGAAGCGCACGTCTCACTTCAAGACGAGAACCCGGCTTCCGCAGTCTCCCAAGTGCTCCTGCCTCGGCGCCAAGGGACCCGGGACACAGGCGCGTCTCCGAGCCTCGCACTTCTGCAAACCCTTGATTCTCGGCCAAGTGGAGGGTTCTTTAGATCTGTTCTAAGAGCCTGACCTCTGAATGTAGCACCAGGAGTTAAAAAGCCGAGAACAGGAGTAGCAACCATGTTCCTACCAAAGTCAGTATTTTTACTTCCTCTTTTCAAGTTTTAAGTGTCCTAAAGCCTGGAGATGTTTCCCTGTTACAGCTTTCGTTTCTACGTTCCTGTGATGTTCTCGGTGACGTGAACTCACAGAGCACGTGGCCTCTCTGGCCTGAGCCGTCGTGCATGTGACTCAAGCTTTCATTCTGCTCAGCGCCTTAGGGCTCATTGTGGGTATTCATTATAAACTTCTTGACAGCGCGCACCTCACATGCAGTGCACACACTGAGTTTTGCATCTTCTAACTCACCTGCAATCTGGAAAAAATATCCCGATTTCCTGTGCAGCCACCAAGGACCAAATCCGAGTTCTGTGAGTGATCATAATTCTTTGAACTGAAATGAAAACAGTGGCGCCGCCTCAGGGCCTCTGAACTGTGCTGGGCCGCCTGCTTCTCCTCCTGCCCCTAGAGGGGCCTGTGGTCACAGGGCCAGGAGGTACCTGGGGACGTGGGACACTCGTGGTGTCCCAACAACAGCAAAAAGCCAGCAACGAACTCCAGCAACACATCAAAACAATTGCATGCCATGACCAAGTGGGATTTATCCCAAGAACGCACGGTCGGCTCAACATGAAAACATCAACTGATGCAATAAATATGAGTAGACGAAAAAACCAAAACCACACAGATAAAGCATTAAACTAAATTCAGTGTCCTTTCATGATTAAAAACAAACAAAAAACTCCACAAACTAAGACCTGCGTCAACCTGGCAAAGAGCAGCTATGGAAAACCCACAACTCACACTGTACTTAATGATGAACGAGGGAAAACTGTCCTCCTGAGATCAGAACCAGGACAGAGTGTCTGCTTGTACCACTTCCAGTCAACACGGCACTGGAAGCTCTGGCCAGGACAGCTCAGCAAATAAATAAATCAGTACATACAAAGCATCCACACTGGCAAGGAGAAGGTTAAACCATCTCTATTCACAGATGACAAGGCCTTATATACAGAAATTCCTGCAGAACTCACGATAAAAAAACCATCAGAGCAATAAGTGGAATTAAAGCAATGATCCCATTTACAATGGTGCTAAAAAGAATACTTCAGAAATTTAACGGAGATGCAAGACTTGTACAGTGAAAACTATAAAACATTGCTGAAAAATATGAAAGGTGACCTAAATAAATGGAAAGACACCCCACGTTCATGGACAGGAAGGTGGCAGTACTAGCCAAGTTCATCTGCAGGCACGATGCAGTCATTATCAGAACCCAGCTCAGTTTGTAGACACTGATAAGCTGATCCTAAAATTCAGATGGAACTGCAGGGACCCAGAACAGCCAACAACAATCATGAAAATGAAGGACAAAGTTGGAGGACTCACATTTTCCAATTTTATTTATTTATTTACTGGCTGTGCTGCACGGCTTGTGGGACCTTAGTTCCCCGACCAGGGATTGAACCTGGGCCCTTAGCAGTGAAAGCGCAGCGTCCTAACCACTGCACCACCAGGGAATTCCCACACTTCCCAATTTTAAAACTTACTACAAAGCTATAGTAATCAAAATAGTGTGGTCCAGGCACAAGGACAGACGTATAGGTGAGTAGAATAGAGTCGGGAGTCCAGAAGTGGACTCTCCACGTATGGCTAACGGACTTTCCACAAGAGCAGCAAGACCATTCAATGGGGGAAGGACAGTGTCTTCAACAACAGGGAACAACTGGACATCCACATACAAAAGAATGGGCCTGGGTCCCTACCTCACACCATATAAAAAATTAACTCAAAATCAAAATGAGTCAAAAAAAAGCTAAATCTAAAAGTAGATGGATAGGGTTTCTTCCAAATTTAAAACTGTTGTGTATCAAAGTACTCCGCCAAGGGAGTCAACCGATGACTCACAGAAGGGGAGGAAATATCTGCAACTCATGCATCTGATAAGGACCTGGTATACAGAATGTATAAAGAACTCTTACGACTCAATAAACAAATAACCCAATTTTAAGTGGATAAAGGATCTGATTAGACATCCGTCCAAAAGAGACACATAAATGGTCAACAAGCACATAATGCTCGACACCATGAGTCATCAGGGAAAAGCAAATGACACCGCGACAAGGTCATGCACCACCTCGACACGGCACCACGAGGACGATGAGACAACAGGCCGCGTCAGAAGCCCACACCCGGCACAGCCCAGACGGTGCCGGGAACGCCTGCCTTTCACCGCAGGCAGTCCACGCCAATGCCTCCTGCACCATGCGCGGTGAGACTGGCACCCATCCCTTGCTAGACCTTTTATTCTCCTCACATTTGCTGACCCAGGTGACAGAGCAGCAAGACCACGTCACTGCCCTTGGCAAATCTATGCCCGGAGAGAAAGCGGATTCCGGAAGCTTGCCTTTATCTTGAGGACCCAGACTTGCTATCAGGAGATGTTCAGTTGTGCTCCATGGAACACAAACTGGACTGGGAGCAATAAAAACATTCTCAGAGCTACCAAAATCAAACGACAGACACGTCTGGGCACGAATGTTGCTAACCTTTGGCAGACGTCCATGAGCACGTCGACAAGGGTGGTGCAGGCGACCTCCAGGTCCCCGTCACAGCCGCCGGCACCAGAGGGCGCAGGGAGGAAGTGCTGGTGGATGGCCCACTGCTGGAACTCCTGCCTGCAATGCAAACAGCAGGGTCCCCTTGGACCGGGGGTGAGGGGGACGGCAGGTCCACAGCTGCTGAGCTGGGGGCGGAGGGGGTGCCTGCATTGTCCCAAGTCCACCAGCAAAGCATCCAGATCTGGGCCAGGCTCCACGGTGCTGAAGCCGCTGGTGACAGCCCACTAGCGCTGCGGTCTGTTCCCAAAGGGAGAACAGGACCCACGCAGGACCTCCCCACACAACGGCAAGGGGCAGGGAGTGCGCCGCCTGGGCCTGTCTGGAACCGCAGACAGGAGAGGAGGAGGGTGGCCCGAACAGGCGGCGCACCATCAACACACAAGGCCCTGGAGGTGAGCCGAGAAGGTCACCGCAGATCCACACACCTCGCGCGCGCGTGCCCGAAGGCCTCTGGAGGCAGGTGAAGTGCCCGCCAAGCGGGGAAAGGCAGCGGGTCGCCCCTCCCGTCGCCATCACTGCGCTCACTCTACTCGTTCCATCAGGACCTGACACCACGACACAGCATCCCCGTGGGCGGGGACGCCTCCGAAGACTCCAGGGATGGTGGCTGGAGTGAGGACAGCCACCCCTGGCTCCTGGGCCCCCAACCCACCCCCAGACCCATGGCCTCTCAGCACCCGCTTGAGCCCAGGACAAGACACCTGAGGCCCTGGCGGTCTCGGTCACAGGCCCCGGGACCCACAGGGCCTCAGACCTCAATTCGCTCCCCCCTGGTAGCCAGCACTCACCTCAAAGCCAGCACTCAGCCAGACACTGCCCACCCTCGGCCTCCCCGGTTGGCACAGCCTCCTCTGCACCTGCCCCCGCAGCCCTGACTGGTGTCTTCGGGGCCCTAGAATCCACCTTATCTATCAATCTGCCTGCTCCAGGCCCACAGGGTCTGGTTCTGCACGGCTTCTCAGCAAGAGTGTCTGGTCAGGGGTGTCGGGGCATAAGGGCAAGTGGGAAGCCCCGAATGTGCCTTGTGAGCCCTGTCTGTCCTGTTCGTACGGCATCCCCAGCTTCTAGAACACTCTGGAAATGTCTGGCAAACTGCAGGAGCTCAATAAGTGTTTCTTGAATAAAAGAATGAATGAATAAAATCGTACTCATAGACTGTATGTTAACTGAACATGAGGTTGAGGATATAATGAAAAAACTTAGGCAGATCCTTTAAAGGGCAGACCCTTTAAACACTTACCTTTCTGTATCTGAAAGAGAATCAGCTTCTGGCTGAACTTCTAGTTCCAGCTGTAACCAGTCTCTATAAGTCAACTGAGAGAATGGGACCAAGTGACCCCCACGGCAAGGACAGAGCACAGAAGCCACAGGTTGGGCTGGGAACGCTGCCCTCTTGTTGCAGCTGGAGGTCTCCTATGTGTCTGTCAGACCACCCCATCCTCGGCCATTCGCCAGTGCTGGACGGGGAAACCAGCGCCAAGCCCAGATGAAGAACCAGTCATTTAACTCTGAACATGAAGCTGACTAACTCTGTGCAAACCAGTCTTTTCTCTTTCAATATTTACTTATTTATGCGGCTGCATCAGGTCTTAGTTGCAGCGCATGGGCTCCTCTCTAGCCGTGACTCACGGGCTCTAGAGCAAGGGCTCAGTCGTTGCGGCACATGGGCTCAGTTACCCTACGGCACGTAGGATCTAGCTCCCCAAGCAGGGATGGAACCCGAGTCGCCTGCATTGGAAGGTGGATTCTTATTCACTGGACCACGGGGGACGTCCCCAGGCTGGCCTTTCCCCGGAGCCCTCCACAGCACGGCCTGGTCCTGGACAGCCTGTGGCATCCACACAAGTCCGTCTCTAGCTCACCGCGTTGGGCAAATAACCAAAAGATAAACTTGGCGTGATAACGTGCTTCCAAGAGTCACAGCTCCACACGTCAACACGGACTAACCGCAAAACCTCACGCTGTGCAGCAGCATGTCCCCGGGACACGCGTGCAGCACACGCGGCATGTGTGAAGGCCGCAGTGGGGGGCACCAGCGGGAACACGCGTGTGGACAGCATCCGAGGCACAGCGGCCTCATCACCCCGGTGTCAGACAGACAGACAGACAGACAGACCTGCTCTTGTGTGACTAACTGACACAGTTAACAGTAAAAGAGGTAAAAAAAACATACACGAAAACGACAGAATTTTTTCTCTAAAGACCAAAACAAGCAGGCAAACATCCAGGAAATAAGTGAAAAATTACGAAAAGGCAGCAGAAAAAGTACCACAGGCATGGCGTCTGAGAGCCAAGCTCCTGTGCCTGTGCTCGGAGACGCCCGGCCCCAGCTCGCAGCCTGGCAGAAGTGTTTAAAACACAACGATGCCAGGAGTGATGTCTGTCAGGTCAGGCCTGCCCGCGTCCTGAGCCCACACAGCCTGGAGCTGGGACACAGGACCTACCTGGAATCCTTCCTGCTTCAGCAGTTCCTGCAAGGTCCTCTGCTTCCACAGGCAGAGGGCGGCTCGCTGCCAGTCCACGGCGGGCAGGCACAGGGGCCTCCAGGGAGGGCCAGCCGGGTCTTCCCAAGAGGGGGGGTCTCGGGCCTCTGAGAACCATCTGAACATGATGAACTGGAACTGGAAAAAGACAGTGGCGTGTATGCTGTGAGGCTGAGGAAACACTCAGGGGCCTGGCCACGCGTGGCTGGCAGCAGAGAGCCCCTGGTTTCAGTGGGCGGCCAGCCCTGATCGCACATCTCTGAGCCGCCACGTCCTGCAGCTGCGCATGGCTGTCCCCCGAGACGTGCCAGCACTGGCATTCTCAGTGAGACGTGTGCCGAGTGCCTGCGCGACACACTCCCTCAGAGATGCACTGATCCGCACCTCTCTGCCTTAGGAGGTCGGAGCCCTGCCCACAGGCTGCTCGAGGGGACCACGGGGAGCTTGGGACACAGGGTGGGAACTTCCTTTTCTCGGCCACTCTTGATCTGCATCCCACACTTTAAAATGTTGGCACCTGGGACCAGAGAGCACAAGGGCACCTAGAGCTCCCAGCAGGAGCCTGGAACAGAGAACCAGGCTCACACCTCACGGGAGACATTCCCTGAAGCTCTGCAGGTGCAGCAGCACCGGTTCCCGCTGTGTCGGCACCGCTGCCTTTGACACTGAGGGTTCTAACACGGTTTCCAGGGCCGTCTTCAGAGGATGTGCAGGGTGCTTCTTTATATGGTTAGACACTTTTTAGGAACATTGATCTTTTAATTTCCTTAGGTCATACATAAAGAGGGACATCTGCAGTTGTCACTGAAACCCCCTCCTCTTGCCTCAGATGGAAGGAAGAGGTCACGTCCAACCCAAGCAGACAGTGGGGTGGGGCCCCGGACAGAGTCTGCTACAGACGAGGCCAGCGCGGAGCGCCGAGACGCCGGGAACCCGTACCAAAGCGGGACTCGCAAGAGAGCGGGGAAAGGGAACCCAGGAGACTCACCTTTTTTATCAGGCCTGGAGACAAGCAGCTGAGCAAGACGTCATGTGACTGAGAAGAAAACTTACACAAAGAATAAGAAATTGCCGCTGTACAAAACCTGAAAATGGAAAACAGAAATTATAACAAACAAATGGGATCCAGGCAAAATAAAGGGTAGAAGACAAGTCAGTGTGAATTATACAAAGTGAACCAAGGGCATCCCAGCTCAGTGGCCACTCAGTGCCCAGTTCTGGCCTGACCAGAGCCATTCAGAAAACACTTGAGCACGCAGGCTCCACCCGTAAGGGCTGGCTTTCCCGGCGAGTCAAGAGCCACGGCCAGAACAAAGGGAATGAAGCAGGAGGTGCAGGGAGCACGCTCCTCGTGCGATCACGTGAGGGCTCTCGTCCACCTGTGTGATGGCAGATGACTCACTGCTCCCGCCTAAAAGAACCGCAGAGCCAGAGAGAAGCACGGCCGGTTTAAGACTCAGCCTCTGCCCGTCCGCGGTGGACTGTGACATGGGAGGGAGAGGCTGCGGAGAACAGAGATGACCCTGAGCCCAGAGGCAGGGCGGTCGTGAGGAAGGGGCCCGACTCCCATGGGTCTTGTCAGTGGTGCCGCTGTGGACGGTGCATGTGGGTGGCGGCGCTGGTCCCGGGCCGCCTGCCTGTGCCCGGCTGCTCCTGTCTCTCCTAACGCCAGCTCAGTCCAGGGGCCGTGACCCTGGTCCCAGCTAACATCTCCCACCAGAGTCTCTGGCTTCTGTCCTGACCTCTGTCTAGTCACCTCAGCAGCCGCAGAAAGCGCGTTGGACCCAAGTCCCAGGTGGACTCCTCAGGGCTCTGCCCACGAGATGGCCGCTCCTACTCCACCCGTACCCCTCTCTCACCCGCTGACCCTAGGCTCCGCGCTCCCTGCGACTCACCAGGTCCTTGGGAGGGGGCCTGGCGCACAGAGTGCAGGGGGTGGACGGGCGCGTGACTGGACGATGGATCTCAAAACCCTTTGGATGGGACAGCTGCGCATATAGAAATATGCCCCAGGGAAAGCTGCTCACCACAGGGAGACCTGGGAACCTAACCCGAGGGGCCAGTCCAACCAGCTGCCGGCCACCCGAACTGGAGAAGGGCACCTGCAGCCCGTTGTGAGCGTCTCAAAAGGCAGGTAGCAAAGTAGGACGATCTCACTTTTATAACCAAAGATAGCAACACACATATACATACACACTAGAGAAGGTTCTAGAAGGACACAGACCGACACAGCAAAGACAGCATCAGTGGAGCACGTGTGCCTGTGCTAATTGTGTCTGATGACCATGTGTTCCTTTTGACAAGAGGAGCGCTCACTTCAGACACAGGGCCGAGGACTCCCGGGTCCCGCAGGGCAGGAGGCTGTCGAAGAGCTGCGGGACGGGCAGGCCCCTGGCAGGGGCGGAAGGGCCCACACACACCTCCGGGAGAGCAGACCTGGACTCGCCGAGGTGGACGGCCAGGGCGGCCAACCCCAGCACGTGCGAGGCACCCAGGCTCGGGCCCTGAAGGAGGACAGGGAAGTGGCTCAGCGCTGAGGGGCAGCGGGAGCGCGTCTCCTGGCTGCAGGCGGCGGCGGCCCTACCTGGTGACGGAGCAGCTGGCAGAGCCTGGCGAGCACAGCCGGCAGGAGCCTGCGTCCACACAGGGTCCTCACGAAGCGGGAGGCCCAGGGCCCCTGCCTGCAGGGACAGCCACAGGGAACCGTGGTGGAGGCCAGGCCTGGCCCTGCACGGCCCTCCTGGAACCCGGTGGGCAAGCAGTCCGGCACCGGAGGCCCAAGGAAGAACCAGGCTGTTTCCCAAACGGCTGGGTCTCCCGTTGTGATGCCGACCTTCGCCCTGTCCCTGCTGGGTGAGTCAGCCCCTCCGCCACCTGGGCCCTCCTCCGGCACAGCAGGAAGTCAGGGGGCAGGACTAGGGCCCAGGGCTCTGAACTGGACCAAGAACGGCAGCCACGCTCACACCAGCACCCAGGCCGCCCCGGGACTCTCCAAACCACCCGCTGAGGGCACCCAGCCCCTACCTGTCTGGTGGGCTGAGGCTGGAGGCTGCCATGAGGTTCTGACAGAAAGAGGTCAGCACAAGGTCCACGACCTGAGGGGGGAGAGGGCTCAGGGCCGTGAGCCCGTGTCACAGCGTTTCCACCCCAGATGCACAGAGCTGACGAGACTGCAGAACGGGCTCCCGTCCGGAGAGGAGGCTGCGACGCCCTTGGCACAAGAATCCCAAACCCTCGGAGGGGCCCCCAGGGGTCATCACGGAGCCTCTCCGCAGGGGGAAGGGTCAGCAAAGCTGCCTGCAAAGGGCCCCGAGCAGCCCCTGCCACAATTCCCTCCCAAATGCAGCCTGTGCGCCAACAGCAGTACCGGCCTGAAACCCTCAGCTTACACGTGGTTTCCCTGGCGCCCCACACTCACCCTCTGCTCCCGTGGCCGCAGCTCGGGGGCCCGGATGCTGAGCTGAACCGGGGCTTCCTCCACGCCGACGCTGTCCTCGCCGAGGCCCAGGGCGGAGCACAGCCGGTCAGAGACCACTGCCATCTGAGCCTCCAGCGCTGCAGGGCAGGGACCGGCACCATGAGCGGGGCTGCGATGGCCCCAGCCCCCAGCCGCAACCTCAGGGGCCACACTCTCCACGGACCCCGGGGCCGCCTGCACCCCCACCCGGACGGCAGTGGAACAGGTTTTCTGTGGTGCAGGTGGCCAGGCTTCTCCGACGGGCGGGCGTAGCTCTTCACGTCACCACCTCCCCCGTGCCTGTATCCCGCCCTGCCACGTCGCCCGCCGCCTCCGCACACACGGACGCCTGCTGCGGCCTCGCAGCCCGGCCTGAGCCGGCCCCCGCGGGCCTGACCCGCTGGCCATCTTGCGGAAGCGCTGGGGCCCCACACAGGCCTCAGTGTCCCTGAGGACCACGGGCTGCAGGAGCAGAGTCCGGAAAGGCCGCCCTGGCCACGAGGGGACGTCCTGGGCGGAGGCGGGGCTAACAGTGCAGGGCTGGGGCTGCCGACCCCAACCTTCACTCCTCACGGCGTTCTGCGCACTTCGTGTGTCGTATGTGAATCCACATATATTTTATGCATTTGCGACATACTGAATGTTTTCAGTATTTCTAGGCTACATGGTTTATCTGCGAATTTTTTCACATTTTTATCTCCAAAAAACTTCTAGTATATTTACTGAAAATAAACTGCATATACTGGACTTCCCTGGTGGCACAGTGGTTGAGAACCCTCCTGCCAATGCAGGGCACACAGGTTCAAGCCCTGGTCCAGGAAGATCGCACATGCTGCGGAGCAACGAAGCCCGTGTACCACAGATACGGAGACCACGAGCCACAACTATGAAGCCCATGTGCCTAGAGCCCCTGCTTCGCAACAAGAGAGGCCACCGCACTGAGAAGCCCACGCATCACAACGAAGAGCATCTCCCACTCTCCGCAGCTAGAGAAGCCCACAGACAGCAACAAGACCCAAAGCAGCCAATCAATCAGTCAATCAATCAATCAATACAAATGAAAAACTCTATGGCAAAACTTAAAAATCTATTGAAGTTACTAGGTAAAAATATGGCTTAGTTTTTGCATTTAGCATAACAAAAACCTAAAAATACTGGAACTGTGCATTTCACTTTGTGGAGTGCTGTGGCCACGCACATGCTCGTCCTCCAGACCCCTCGCAGGAAACAGTCCCAGAAGCAGAGGCCGAGGGCTGAGGGCTGCAGCCAGCCTTGCAAGGCGGCCTTCCTCCTCTGCGTTACCCATCCCACCGCGAGGCCAAGCAGCAGCATATCCACCTTCTGCCAAGGCTTTGGGGCAGCCTGAGTGTCAGAAAGGAGGCTGCGTGCTCCACACCCGCCAGGCCGTGGTCGGGCGTCACTACCAGACGCTGAACTGCAGAGGAAACGCACCGACCGCTGTCCCTGCGGGCCACGGAGCAGCCACGAGCTCCGAGCACAGCAGATGTGCCTGCGCCCCCACCGACGCCCACCGCAGACAGCCCGGCCCACAGCCCCGTCCTCACCGTCGTGCCGGGTGGGGGCCATCACGGAGGCCCTGAGCTCCTGCAGGGCAGCGGTGAGCAGGCCCAGCGGCTCCTCCGCACAGCTGGGCTCCACCTCCCTTCCCAGGGCTGCATCTGAGAGACAGGAGGTAACTTAAACAATTAGGCCAGACAGGAAGCATACGGAACTGACCCCGTCCCTGGCTTCTCTGTGCAGAGGGCACGCAGAGGACTGGGCCTTTTGAGGCAGAAAGTGAAGCCCTCCCCCCGACGGCAGATGCTAATGTCACATCAAAACGAAAACATTTATAAGGAAGTTTAAGAAAAACCATGGTTCTATACACACCATCGCGACAACCGTGAAAAGCACACATGTAACGAGAAAAGCCCAGACACACGTGGAGAGATGCTGGGTGGGGAGGACAGAGTTATGGACAGATGATGGTTTAGTCCGTTTCTCCAACTTTTAAGTAACATTATGCCATTGCCTTTTTTTTTAAGAACTTTTACTGAGATACAGTTAACATACAATAAACTGCATATATCCAGAGTGCACAATTTGGTGTCCCAATCTCCCAGTTCATCTCCCCCAACCCTCCCCACCTGGTGTCCATGTTTGTTCTCTACATCTGTGTCTCTGTTTCTGCCTTGCAAACCAACTGATCTGTACCATTTTTTTATATTCCACATATATGTGTTAATATACGATATTTTTCTCTTTCTGACTTACTTCACTCTGTAGGACTATGACATTGTTTTTTACAATAGGATGTTAAAATCAGTATACAAGAGGGGATTACCAGTCCTCAACATACATTTAATAGGTTTACTAAAAAATATTAGCCCTATCAGATATAGCATTAGAGAACATTCTAGAAGCCCCCAAAAGCAGGACCATGGGGTTGGGAAAGGAGGGCGAGGGCTCACTCCACAATGGACACAGCCCTATGGCCCCCTTGGCATCCCGTTTGCGAGATGTTTCAATACTGGTCCCAACAGGTGTGGGTCTCCACAGCTGTCAGAAAGGGTGGAAGACTGCAAGGAGGGCTCTGGCAGACAGAACTGGAAAAGAGAGCTGCAGTCACTCATCTGGCCTAACTGAGCCGGCAGCTGTCAGAGGGTTTCATCAGCAAACAGCTGCAGCATCTCAGCACCGACAAACCAGGCCCTCATTCCTGGGAGGGGAGGGTGGGGACCGTCTGCCCAGCTGCTCTGGCACTGAGGCACACTTTCAGACACTTGGCCCAGGTCTACATCACTGTCCCCTAGAAGCAGAGAGATCCCCAACTGTCCAAATGGCCAGAGAGCCATGGCAGACCCCTCACCGACACACTGTGCAGAACTAGCACCATGGGCCTTGGGCCTGGCTGGTCACCTGACTTTAAAGCGCAAACGCAGACGGGCAAACAGAAACCACGTCACAACCTCTGCGGGGCACAGAGATGACAAGGTGGACTTTGTACCACACGCATCCTTCAGGGAAAGACGGCACAGGCGGCCCTCCTGGGGTCACGACTGTCCCAGGGCCGTTGCTGGGCAGCCTCTGAAGCCGAAGCTCTGACCAGACCCAGCATGACACAACCAGGCCAGACAGACCAAGGTGCTACCGACACATCTCGTGATCTCGTGACCAGGGAAGCAGAGACGGGCACGTCTGGGAACCAGGCGACCCACTGACCTTACCTTCTGGCTTCTCTCCAGCAGTGCAGCAGGCTTGGCGGTAGGTGGAGTACAGGGATGGGGGGATTTTATCCGCTCTGGATCAGAAGAAAACACTAAAATAGTCAACTGTGACTTCAATTAATTCTCAAGCTTACGATTCCAAAAACTATCATAAAACAAAAATATGCAATAGAGTAAATCTAAATAAATCCCTCAGCACCACACAGCATGGCCCTGAGTCCACTGGACTTAAACGGTCCTGACTACTTCATCACATGTCCTATGTAAACATCTGCCAACAGCGGTTTCTGTTGGGTAGTGAGATTATAAATAAGTTTCACCGCTCTCACTCAAGTTTTGGTAATTTCCAAATTTTAAAGATGAACTTATATCACTTTTAATGAAAAATGCTAAGAAAAACACCCAATTAATGCCATTAAAAAAACAAGTTCTATGATGAGGACACGGGCCCCTGCAGGGCACAGACCCGGGTGGCATGTTCTCACGGCACAGCGGCAAGTCCAAGGACAGGCGCTATACAGCCTGGCCCCCCCACCCCCACCCCACCACGGTGGATTCAAGCGGAAGAACAGAGACGTGGCTCTGGTCCAGTATGAGAATCCACACGGGCACTGGAGGGAGGCAGGGAAATTGGCTGAAGACTAGGAACTGAGGGCCACCACCCACTGCCCTGGGGACTGGAAAGCCTTTAGCTTAAAAAACAGAAACCAATGCAAATAAAGAAGAAAGAGCAAATTCAAGGAAATGGAGAAATTCACAGAAAAGAAATCGTCAGTCATCACTCTCATTAATATCTTCAGAGAGGTGAGACGAAACACTGTGGCTGTGAAACAAGAATGGACTGCTGTGCAAAGGAGAATCTGATGGCAGAAATGAAACAGTAAAAGGATCTGCAGGTAAACTTGAAGAAATCTCCCAGAAAGGAGAGGAAAAAACAAAACAAAACAGATATGCAAAACATGACAGAAGAGAAAAAAATCAGAAGACAATACAGGAGATCTAATATCTAAAAAAAAGCAGTTCCAAGAAGGAAAAGGACATAACACGGAAAGCTGCAATGAAATAAAGCCAAGATGAAATAACCTGTGTCTGGATTTGCTTCAAAATAACCCAGAATAGTGGGTGGGTAAGTGAGTGTGAAGGCTGTGGACGAAACAAGATTGGCCAAGTACTGATAACTATTACATCCGGGTGACAGATTCCATTCTGCTTTTCTGTCTTAAATTTTTCATTACAAAACGGTTTTAAATATCCAAGAAGATTTCTTCATACTGAAGGATATGAGTTTCCAGATTAAAAGGCCCACCATGTGCCCAGCCCAGAAACGAAATCAGACCCACAATGAAATACACTGCTATAAAATTTCAGAACACAGGGAACCAAGAAAAGACACCATAGGCCTCCAGAAAGAGCAAACACACTTCCCATGCAAAGAGTCAGAAATTGTTAGTTTCTAACCTCTCAATAACAACACTGGAAGCTAGAAGTCAATGGAGTGACTCTCAAAAATTTGAAGGAAAATAAGTTCCAGCTTAGATTTCTATACACAAACTACCTATCAAATGTCAGGAATAAATAAGGTGTCAAAAAATTTACCTCACACCCATCCTTTTGTAAGAGCTTCCACAGGAAGTTTTCCACCAAGACAAAGGAGTAAACCAAGAAAGCGGATGATCTCAGACACAGCAAAGAGAAGCCAGCACACGCCAGAGCAAAGGACGTCCCCAGGGGACGCTGAAGGGAGACACAAGGGTGGCAGCTGTCTTAGAGGCATAAGAGCTAGTGAGTCAGAGCTGAGCAGGGTGCAAGGCTCGAGAAGAGACTTCCCTAAGGCACAGCGGCTGGGACGCTTGACGATTCTGAACAAGAGAACAGCTAGGCAACGGGCAGAGTCTGCAGTGAATCCTGACATGGACAAGGAAAACTAAGATAAAACAAAGATAATTAAGAACTCCAGAGAAAACGAAAGGAAAAGTAATGATTCCTAATGACTGACTCTGAATAGTGTTTAGACAGCCTTAAAAAAGCATTTTAAAACTATTACAGGAAGATGGTTATCCTCAGACTTTAGCTGGCCATCTTCTCACTCTGCCGGCCTTCCGAATAGAGTCATACTCCTTGCTACAAACAAACAAACAAACAAAACAACCTATTACAGGAAGGACAGCTATGTGTGTTGGTGAAGAAAAGAAAACTAAAACAGAAAAAGTACCAACATAAGAGTGTTATTTGGAGATTTGGGGCGAAATACCAAAATATCAGTTAAGAGTTGAAAGTGCTTCCAGAAAGAAAGCGAAGTGGCAGGGACAGGTGGGGCGTGGCTATTTCTCTTAATAAACTTCATAGAAATATCTGACTCTTTAACTTCCTTTTTTTTTAGTTTTATTCTAGTTGAATTACAACGTTGTGTTAATTTCTGCTGTACAGCAGTGACCCAATTATTATACACACACTTTTTCATATTCTTCTCCATTATGCTTTATCACAGGATATGACAACAGTTCGCTGTGCTATAAGCAGGACCTTTCTGTTCACACATTCCATATATAACCGTTTGCATCTGCTAATCCCAAACTCCCACTCCATCCCTCCTCCTCCACAGCCCCCTGCTCCCCAGCAACGAGTGTGCCCTCTATGACTGTGAGCCTGTTTCTGCTTCATTCGTGCCGTATTTTAGACCCCACAGGGAAGCCGCGTCACATGGTGCTGGTCTCTGTCTGGCTCACTCCCCTTAGCGCGCTCATCTCTAGGTCCAGCCGCGCTGCTGCGTGACTCTTTCATCCACACTGACATTTAACTCTGACACACTTTTTTTAAAGACTGAAAATAAATGTCAAAAAATTAAGACGCTATACCCTGCAAATACCAAAGAAAGAAAGAAAGAAAGCTGGTTATGATAGCAGACAAAATAGAAATTAAGGGAAAAAGCCTAATACACACATCACATAGTAACAGACAGAAACATCCAGCACAAGAAGGCTGTACATTAACAATCACGAACTTATTTGCGACTAACAATATAGCCTTCAAAACACATATAGACAAATTGGACAGAATTATAAGGAGAAACGGACAAAAATCACGACCTCTCCATAATAAACTGATAAACCAAAGGCACAGAAAACTGTTCAGGGGGACAGAAAACTTGATAATAAGCGCAATTTAACAGACAGACCCTACACCCCAAAACTGAAGGACATGTTGTTTTCAAGGATGCACGGAATGTCTGCAAATTTGAGCAAATTCTGAAATGAAGTCTTGATAAGTACAGAAAAATCCATACAAAGTGAATGATATTCTTTGTGAATAATGTAATTAAAATTGGAATTCAACAACTAAAAACTCACAGGCAAACACCTAAATGTTTAAAAGTTTTAAAAAATCACTTAAAACTAACTTACAAATTATGAGAAAATCATAAAACAATGGTTGAATATTTAGAAGTGACCAACAGTGTAAGAACTACATACTGAAACTTTCACAAGGCAGCTGAAGTGATATTTGGAGGTAAAATTTATTAAAATATTCCTGTATTAAAACACAAGAAAAGTTATAAAACAATAAATGAAACAACCAGTTTAAGAAGTTATAAAAAGAACAACATAGTAAACCCAAAGAAAACAAAAGGTAAATAATAAAGTTAAAATCTAAGAATAGTGAAATAGAAGGTTTTTTTTTAAAAACAGCAGGAAGGGGATTTCTTAGGTGGCGCGGTGGGTAAGAATCTGCCTGCCAATGCAGGGGACACGTGTTCGATCCCTGCCCCAGGACGGTACCACATGCCGCAGAGCAACTATGCCCGTGCTCCACAACTATTGAGCCTGCGCGCTAGAGCCCGTGAGCCACAACTACTGAGCCCATGTGCTGCAACTACTGAAGCCCACGCGCCTAGAGCCCCTGCTCTGCAACAAGAGAGGCCACCGCAATGAGAGGCCCACGCACCACAACGAAGAGTAGTCCCTGATCGCCACAACTAGAGAAAGCCCGTGTGCAGCAACGAAGACCCAACACAGCCAATAAATAAATAAATAAATAAATAAATTTATTAAAAAAAAAAAACAGCAGGGAGGACAATATAAAAAACTGCTTATGTGATAAAATTAATAAAACAGACAAGTATTCAAGTAAAGAATGAGTCATAAAAAAAGGCGAAATTAATACCAGCATGAAAAAATTTTTAAGAAGGGATGAGAAGTACAGATGAGGCAGAGACAGTTTTAAAAACACAATAGAGTATCATGAAAAATGATACATCAATAGATTTGCAAACTTAGATGAAATGGACCATTTTCTAGAAATATATATAAACTAACTCAAAAAGAAATAAAAAATCCAATTAAACCATTCAAGAAACTGACTCAGCATTCAAAAGTCTCTGCCTCCACAAAAGACACCAAGAACAGATGATTTTGCAGCCAAATTTTACGAAATCTTAAGGGACACACAATCCCTGTGTCACATAAAGTATTTCAGGGGACAGGAAAGAGGGACAGCTGCTCCGTTTGTTCCATGAGGAAGCAAATACCTTAACGGCAAAGCAGCCAAGATGAGTCCAAGAGAATTAGAGACACTGAAGAATCCCAAGTAAAATATCAGCAAACCAAATTCAGCAGTTTATGCAACAAAAAACTGTTACCAATTAGGGGGTATGGAAAAACCTATCAATGTAATTATCACAGAGCCGATGATAGGAGAATGGCATGATCACCTAGAGACGCAAAAAAAGGCATGAATTCCTGCTAAAAGTCCTTAGCAAATTCATACAGGGAACTCTTTTAATCTGGTAAAGAGCATATATATAAAAAAACTAAAGCAAATATAATCAATGGTAAAACTCTAGAAGCAGCTCTTTTTCAGCCAGGAACAAGACAAGAGGCCAGCTTATCACTCCTACTCCTCCCTATACTAAAATCCCACCCAATACAGTGATCAGTAAGAGGTGTAAAAATCGGACAGGAGACAAACTTGAGCTTGTGGATGGCGTGCCTGCATAGAAAATCTCACCACTCACTGGGAGTAAGTTCAACAGTTAATGGAAACAAGGGCACCTACACTTCAGCCACAGCTGATAAAAAAACAGAAAAGAACATGCAGCTCACAACAAAATCTAGCTACCGAGTAGCAAGGCTGCAAAATATTTACAAGATTTTTCTAAATTTAAAGATCACAAAACACTACTAAAAGATCTGAATAAACAAAGACGTACTATGTTCATGGAAGGAAAAACTCAGTATCATAATAAAGCCAAATATCCTTAAATTAATCTATAAAGTCAATGAAATTGCACTTAAAATTTTAAGCATTTTCATGAAGATATAGCCAAGCATGTTCACTGAAGCGCTGTGAACAAAGCATAACAGTGGAATGTCAGTGCGGGTAAGTTTATTTATATCACACTGGGTCCAATTCCAGTGTGGTAAGTTTATTCATTCTGTAGCCACGTGGCCTGCACCCTGGGGTGTGCGATGTGGCAGTCTGCAGACACAGCAGAATTCCACACAGCATTAAACAAATCAGAGCTCACAAGCAGCAGGAGGAGTGAAAATGTGAGTCACCGAACAACACACACTGTTATCAAATCCACTTTGAAAATACACAAGACCACACTGTGCGTGGGCGGGGGGGGAGGGGGTGTGCGTGTGGACATAATTTACAGCTATAAACACATAAAACAAAAGGATAAAAAATAGAGGAAAAATTTATGCTCAAACTCCAGTATAATGGTTTTCTTGGAGGAAAAGGGGAGGGGATCAGAGAGCCGGGCTAAGGTGTATCTAGACTATCTTAAGGAAAAAAAAGAAAGACAGCAAAAACATTAACGGGAATGGGGCACAGAGGTATGTTTTTACTGGTCTCTTTACTTCTGGAATATCTTATGCTAAAAATAAATGAAGTAAGGATCCCAGACAATGGCCTAATCGTTAGACGAAAAGGTTCACTTTTACTTTCCAGGCTCTTTATCTCGTCAACCTTCTCACAGGACCCATCACTGGACACGAGACACTGGGAAACAGTGTTTACTCTGTTTCTGCCAGCACTGCTGCAGGAGGTCGTCGATGGGAGCTGGGGGACAGGAGCCCTGTCCCACATGCGCTCTCCACTCTCCCCAAACCACCACGGCGGGAGGCTTTCACATCTCCCTCTTCCTTCTTTGCTTACATTTTCCTCCTTTCCCCAATGGCTACGTAGCAAAAACGCTACTTTATTTCCCAGACTAACCATTCTAAAAGTTCATTGAAAAATCTACGCTGTGATACCCAGAATCAAAGAACTTTTCTTTTTAATATTTTAACCAACTATTTTTGAGCCGACTTTCAATAAAGAAAGCACACACGTGACAAAGCACATTTCTCTAGAGAAGAGCCACAGAGCCTTTGCTGCTAGGCCCCCAGACAAGACACGCTGCCGTGCATACCTCCTCAGGGACTCCACGAGAGCCTCTCGGGAATCAGGGACCCTCGGGAGCTGAGAGAAAACACAGGACTCGGGTGAGACGCGGACGGGAGCCCCGTGCTCGGCCGACCCGGCCCCAGGCTCGTGGAGACGTGTACGGACCACTCGCGGTGTGAGCAGGGCGGGGAGGAAGTGGGACAGGTAGTAGGACCTCCGGAATATGCTGCAACAGAAAAGGCAGGGGACCCTCAGTGAGGGTGGTGACCGTCCACGTCCAGGGCCATCCCTGCAGGCCAGAGCGTGGGCCAGGTGCTGTCGCGTTTCCCGGCTATAACACTCTATCACGTTTTTAAGACTTCCTTCTCACTGTTTTGGGACACTAAACACAAAGGGAACTCTGTGCTGGGGACCACCTGCACCCAGGGAATCTGGAGGCTTCCAGACGCAGAGCCCTGCAGTCTGGGTTTGTCCACGGCCATGAGGTAGACTGTGGGAGCTGGAAGCCGTGCACGTTTCTCAGAGGCAAAGCCTTCAGAAAGCTAGCCCACAGCTACCCCGCACTGGTAGCAACCAGAATTCGACATGTTTTGGGGTCACATCAAATTCAACAAAATTGTTCTATTTAATTCCCTGCACTCACATGGTCACCACTGAAGCACGAATAAGAAAAAGGTCACCATGGCTGAAGGGAGAGCCGGATCTGGCCCCTCTGAACAGTCTGTGTTGCAGGGCACCCGGGCTTTCCTAAAGGGAGCGCGTGTCACAGCAGGGACTCGGTGGCACCTGGCGTCACACATGCGCCAGGGCTGGCCCACAAGCCCTCCGGGCAGCGTGACCCCACCTGGCCTCCAGGACGGCGACAGGAATCTTCCCCGTGTGTTCAAACACCACGATGGCCTTCTCAACATCCCGGGCCGCTCGGCTGTGGGGCTGGCAGCAGGCGAGGAGGACGGGGAAAGAACAGCAGGTTTAAAGGGAAAGGCAGGAGCAGAGCAGGGCCCCCGCTCTGCGGTCGGGTGAGAGGCGCAACAGGGCAAGGGGACAAACTCCCTGAAACCAGCAAACTCACAGGACGGGGCTGACTGCTGCCCCGGCCTCGGGGAGCGCAGCACCTGGCGGCCACGGCCACCCCAAGCCCAGGCTCCACGCATCCGTCCCCTCCACCCCCTCCCCGCTGCCCTTCTGGGAGAGACGAGGCTCCCGTGCCAGACTTCCAGGTGGGAAGGTGCAGAGACCTAATTTCTGAGATTTAAAAAAGTTACAAGATGGCAACTTGCGAACAGCAATAAATCTTGAACGGAAAACTACATTAAATATTTAAAGTATTCACCAAACAGGCCAACAGCATCTACAAGGGCGTTCCAGAGACTTGCAACTTTGCAGTAAAGGTGTCTTAGGAAAGCGCACACACACCCCATACGGCCATCTGACATCTGGTCTACATAAACACAGTTAACGTTTCTTTCTGTAATTCCTAGAGAGACATGACCCTGCCCACCCCCAACTGTTTTATAGATCACTTCGTCCATGAGACCACGTGAAGGGGATCCCCAGAAATGTTCTGTGCGTGGTGACCCCTGCCGCGGCTCTGAACAGCGTGAATATGACAGGACAAGCCCCCGAGGAGAGCACGGCCCAGCTGCACACGCACCGGGGCCCAGACAGAAGAGGCTCAGACACAGAGACGCTCAGAGACGAGCGCGGGGACGTTACCTCCATGATGTCCCCGACTGAAGACAGATCCTCGTAGAGCCCCATGTTTTCTATAGAAACCTGCAAAGACGTGTGCGCGTGAGGACCCAGACAGGCACAAGCCTCCGAGGAGGGAGAGGAGGGACCGGCAGCAGGGGAGGCCGGGACTCACCTTGAGGTCGGCCAGGCGCGTCCTGGCCAGCGCTACGTAGTCACTGAGGAGGGTGCGGTACTTGCCGGGAACCAGTGGCGGGTGGAGGACGTGCACCTGCGGGCAGAGGGCAGAGTGGGCCCGTCAGCCACCCTGACTTCCCGGGGGAGACACGCGAACTGACGACAGCAGGTGAAGAATCAGCCGAAGGCCCCAGGGTCACGGCTGGAGGCAGAGCAGACGGAGTCCTGGGTGAGGGTTTCTGCACGGGGCCGGGAGAAGGCAGGAAGGGTCCTGCCACAGAGCCGGCTCCCCGGCCCCCACACGGCAGCCCTCCTCCCCTCTCAGGGAGGCACTGGGGCCCCAGAGGCAGCACGGACCACAGTGCAAGGGGAGGCAGGACTCCAGTCTGTGTGAGTTACATCACGTGTATTCTCTGAAATGAAATACATGCCTCTTAATTAAAAAGAGAAGGTAAGACTCATTTTCCAAGTGCCCTACCCCGCAAAACAAATGCGGTGGGTAATCATCTGATTACAACAGTAAGCTCGTCGCAAGGCACTTCCTAATCACGAGACTGATGCACACAGTGACAACGCAAACTGCAGCATGAGCTCCTACACCCCCAGAAGTCATGGCCACGGCCATATTCTTCCAGACACTTCTCCTTCCAAATAAAAATACAGGACTTCCCTGGTGGCACGGTGGTTAAGAACCTGCCTGCCAATGCAGGGGACATGGGTCTGATCCCTGCTCCAGGAAGACCCCACATGCCGTGGAGCAACTAAGCCTGTGTGCCACAACTCTGGAGCCCATGTGCTGCAACTACTGAAGCCCGTGTGCCTAGAGCCCATGCTCCACAACAAGAGAAGCCACTGCAATGAGAAGCCTGTGCACCACAATGAAGAGGAGTCCCTGCTTGCCGCAACTACAGAAAGCTCATGTGCAGCAACGAAGACCCAATGCAGCCAATAAATAAATAATATAAATAAAAAATATATATATATCACTTTTAAAAAACAAACATGGGACCCAGGACACTCGCTCGCCTCGGCGTCCAAGGTGTGAGCACCCCTTTCTGTGCAGGCGCGCAGATCTACTCTGCTACCTCCCTGCCCGAAGACGCTTTGCTCACTCACCAGCTCCTAGGACCACACGCAGCTGGTTTCTAGGCATTTACTGTAAGAAACGTGCCTCCCTAGGAATGTACTCCGACGATCCAGGGTGGTGTCTGCATCATGTGACTGTCACCTGCAGGGGTGCCCTGAGCCAAAGGTGCTGCTGGCCTCTCACCTGCAGGTACCGGGGGGCCTCGAAGGGCACGAGGTCAGACAGGAACTTGAAGAGGAAGACCAGCCCCTTTCTGCTGCAGCCATGGAAGCCTCTCGTGCTGCCGAAGGTGGCCTGTGGGGGAGGACGCACGGGAGGCGGGGGCGACATAAGGACCGGACTCAAGGCGGCCTCAGAAACAGCAAGAAAAGGGAGGCAAAGCCATTTCAGTTCATTTGCTTTTAGGATGGCACAGCTGTGCCCTAGCTAAAAAGACAGACTGAAAATTTATTTAAAAAATCAAAAACACATTGCTGAAAACAAACAAAACACAACACATTGCTGCAGAAAGCGGTAAACATGGAGCCTTTCTGTGAAACCTGGAGACAGGATTGGCTATCCCGCCCCCACCCTCTAAGAGCCCCTTCCTCACAGACACGTTCACTCCACTCCAGCCCCAAACCCGTCCGAGACTCCTGCGCCCAGGTCATAGCAGGAAAGCTCTTAAAGAACCCAGGGCGCCTGGGAAGTTCTGAAGAGGTGTCGGCCTTGAATATGTCCTGATGAGCCTGCGAAGGCCAGCACCCTCCTCACGCCACCTCCTCCTCCAAAGCACACCCCATGGTTCTTCTGAACAAACACGCTGTCAGACACACAGACTCAAAGTCATCAGAATAAGCAAAGAGGACACAAAGCTGACACCATCGGACCTGCCAACGGAGCACTGGGTGTTTCTGGTTAAGTCCCTCAGTGCCAAGACTGTGGACATAGCCCCTGACCTGCTGTGCGGAGCTGGGGGAAGCACGGGGCCAGGAGAGAGCAAAGGAAAGAACCATGCCCACCCTCCCTATGGGCACGCTAGGCACAGAACCAGGCAGAGCAGGGAGGACATGGAGGGAGGCAGGCTCTCCAAAGAGGCCACAGCTAAACTGCCCAAAGCTTCTGCAAAGAACAGGGCTCGTAAACCCAAATCCACACACGCCCAACCTTCGAAGCCAACGTCCTGAAGATGCCCCCCAGGCCTGGCCGGGCTCAGCAGCCTGGGAAGAGCAGCACACGTGCGCACGTGGCAGGAAACGAGGCGGAGAGGAGGGTGCTCCCCCTACCGCAGCACATCGTGCAGAACAAGCAACGATGTTCCTTTCCACCCTCTCCTGCCAGATTTCACTCATTTTCTCATGAGAGACGGCAAGAGGCCCAAATGGGCAGGTGGGAGGCTGAACCGTCCCGACAAAGCTGCCCACGGTGGCAACCGGGCGGTGCCGGGCAGCCGCGGAGGGACTAACCTGGAACCAGGCGGCGTAGGATGGGAAGGCAGCTGGGCCCTCCAGAGCGGCCTGCCGTGCGACCAGGAACGCCGAGACCATGCTGTCCAGGTCGCAGCTCTCGAACGCACGGGCCAGCAAACGGGCCACCCAACCTAGGCGAGAACAGCAGCACGGCTGTGGACCAGGGCCGGGCAGGACGGCCCACTTGCCCAGTGCCGACTCCCAGGCCCCTGAGGACAGCCCGCATACAGCCCAGCAGTGGGCTGACCGCAGAGGGCAGGACTCAAGGCACCAGCTCGGCGGGCGGGAAGGGCTTCCATCCTCGCGGAGCTGGACACGGTGATTCCACCCACAGGCTTGCCCACAAACACTGGCCCACACATCACACGCACACACACGTGCACACACACGGGGAACACGACAGGGCTCCCATCCCTGCTCACCAGCAACCAGCTGCTGCGCGTCTGGCAAGCAGGTCACCAGCGTGGACACACAGGACAGCATGTGCTGCCAGTTCACCTCCTGTGTCTCCAGAACTTCTTGTAAGTGGCCCACCAGCTCCTCTGGGCTCAGGATCACAAACAGCTGAAAGCAGAGTCAAAGCTGGACCCTCGCCCTCCCACTCCGCGTGGGACACTGTGCCTCCTGACCCGCGTGGCCAGCACCAGCTGGAGGGGGTTCTCATCCAGGACAAGGTGCTTTTGCCCAAATGACAAATTCGGTCTCTGGACCCGGATGGCGGTCCAGCGTGGATGGCCGTGGCTGTGGCGTCTCCTGGGAGCACAGAGCCTGTGCAGCACCCCACTCACCCTGCGGTACAGGCCGCTGAGCAGAGGAGGGGTCCTTGCGAAGCTCCAGTCTCTCTGCATCTGAATAGCGTCAGAAACTTCACTCGGGAGGAAACACACAAAACATCCGGTCAGTAACCATCACAAAGTTCACTGTCAACACATGTCCTTGTTTTCATTTGCACTTTCCCAAATGCACGTGAACGTCACCATTTTCCCACTTGCCAGGGAATGTCTGTGTTGTCGCTAATCCTTGATCATATCTGCTATACATATCCTTCAGCCCGACAATTACACTTTGATTTTGCAGCTTTTAAACGTTCACTGTGAATAAGCAGTTCGCAAGGATGTGCTGAAAGGACGCGGCTGGAGAGCACGGGTCAGCTGGGCCAGGCCCTCCTGGGGGGCAGCAGCCCCCAGTGGGGTCTTCCACGTCGCCCAGGAGGCAGTGCCGCAGAGTAGGCACCGTCACGAGCCTCACAGACGCAGCGCGCTCACGGGACAGCGCACAGGCACGAGGTGACTTGGCGTCGCACACCTTTTAGAAAGCCGCGCACCCACAGAGGAAATGATGACGCGAGCCACGGAAACAGAACTCTGGAATCCACAGTATGAGCACTGCTGTAAAACCGATCTACAGGGACGCCCCTGCTGGTTCAGTGGGTAAGACTCTGGGCTCCCAATGCAGGGGGCCCGGGTTCCATCCCTGCTCAGGGAACTAGATCCCACATACATGCCACAACCAAGAGTTCACATGCCACAACTAAGGAGCCCACCTGCCACAACTAAGACCCAGTGTAACCAAATGAATAAAGAAATAAATATTTCAAACAAACAAACAAACAAAAGTAACCTATCTAGGAAAGACAAGAAGGGCTTCATGTTAAAGATACTCCATCGCTACTGTGGGAATGGGTGAAGCGTCTTTAATTCTAAATTTTGTTACGGCAAAGTGTCGCTTTCAAACGAGAAGGTGTTGAACGACAGGACTGTCCTTCTGGCATTAACATCTGCACCCGAGCATCCACCAGGGGAGGCACCCGGGGCACCAGGACCCACCTTTCAGCACAGGCTTGTGGGTGAGGATCTGGGTCAGAGTGTGACAGAAGAACCTCTTTGGAGACTCCGTTGAAATTATGCTCCGATACATGTGTCCACTGAATATGCCAAACCTGCAGACGCAGCAGAGGCTCTCAGGGAAGAAGACCCCTGCAGGTTTCCGCCACCCGACAGCGTCAGCACCCGACAGTAGCACCTCACGCACGAGGAGCAGCTCATCGGGAAAGAAGGCAGGGACCTGCAGGGCCCCGACTCCAGACCCCCAGCACAGGCTCCCAGGCTGGCCCTGACCACCCCCGACACGCTTCCCGGCCTGGCCTGCAGCCAGGCTGCCGTGCCACAGGTGGAAATGGAATCCAGGGGAGCGTCACTTCCACAGGACAGAATACAGGGCAAGGGAGTCGCTGTCGCATGGAGAAACAGGAAGGTCAGAGGGAGGTCATGGAGGACTGGGCCCCGCAGGGGGTGACGGAGGCCATGGTGACCGCAGCCAGCAGCCGGGCCCAGCCCCAGCACACATCGCAAAGCCTCAGTCTCCCTCTGTGACATGGGAACCAGAGGTGGCAGGGCTGTGCCAAGCCCTGCTTGAGCACCTCGTCTGGCCCCAGCACACAGAGGCTCTTAACCGCTCCTGGAGTCACAGAGCGGTTGGAGAAGGAAGGAAAGAAGGAGAAGGAAGGAAGGAAGAGAGGGAGCAGGATGTCACCGACAGGTCAGGAGGGACAGAGGGGGACTGGAGCCAACAGTAGGGCGTCACAGCCGCCCCCACCCAATCCCTTAGGGGAGAGAATCCGGAGCCCCAGCAGCCACGTGAACTGCCCGCACCACATGTGCAGTGAGGAGGCTCCGGGCAGGATGGCCACACAGACTGGGAGGCGATGTCTGATTTTATTGTGTTGGCAACTAATTAAGAAATGTGAAAAGTCACAATCCGACTCTCGGGATGAGTTTGAGCACGGAGTCAGCACATCGTGAAAACATAAAACGTAGAACAGAGCAGTGTTTTATATGCCAGTTGGTAAAGTATTCAACCACACAGCAGGTTTGAGGACTATTAAAATAATCATGGAGAACAGGCAATCAGGAACAAAATAATTAAAAAACGGAAAGAGTAACCAAGCCTGGAAATGCTACGAAATCTCCTGGGTTTCCCGGAGACAGCCAAGGTCCAGGTGGCCTCACCCCATTACTCTGAAGCAAACCCGACACCCCAAAGTTCAGTCCCCAAGTGCGTGGACGTGCCTCCCCAGAACCAGAGAGAGCCAATGGAGGGTGCCATGGGGCAGGCACAGCGGGTAAGGTCACCCCGGATGGGACCCTGAGGACGCCCCCCCCCCCACACCCAGAGGTGGCACAGCTGCCACAGGAAGGGCCTCGTCTTCAGAGGGCTTCTAGCACTCTCCACCTCCTGACATCACCACAATGGCAAAGAAGCACGGAGCCTTCCAGAGGGACCAGCATACCTGGGACCACTCAGCTGGCAGGCCCGCCCCCAGGAACTTACCAGCAGCTCACTGCCTTGTGTGCTGGGGACCCCTCCTGCATCCCGGCCGCCAAAGCTTCAAGCGCAGCTGAGGCAAAAGAGAGACAGCAGCACGTCGCCACCGTCCATCAGAAACAGCCCTGAGCCAGTGCTTGCGGGCAAGTCAGGTAAAGGACACCTGCAGCCACGGGCCTCCAGGGCCCCCAAGTGCGACGCACAAGCCTGTAAGCTCCCAAGTGCCTCGAAAACCAATCACAACATGCAGGCAGGAAGGTGCTCCCCTAATGAGCCACTCAACCGCTCACCACTGCTGCTCTGGAGACCAAACATGAAGCCACCAAAAGTGACAGCAGGAGGAGAATGACTACGTCGCTAAGTTTACACCCAATTACAGCTGTGAAAGGGGCCCCCCAGGAGCAGGGCTAAGCCGGAAAGGCGGCAAACCACGGGAATCCACGCGGGCCACAGAGCCACTCACAAGCCAGCATCCTCTCGAGAACAGCAACGGCCACCTGTGGGGACAGGACACTGCGGTCACGTGGGGGGGGGGGCAGCACAGGCGAGCCAGCCACTACCCCAAAGTAAAGCAGGACTCGACTTCACAACGAGCTCGTCTCCAGACGCCCTCTCAGGCAGACACGGCCCAGGACCCCACCCGTCCCTCCGGCCTAAAGCACAGGCCCCGGTTCTGGGCCAGGAGGAGGACTTTACCCTTGAGAGCTGTGGGGCAGAGACCACCACCCAGGCCCACGCCCTCACATGTGGACGCAGGGAGCGCCCCGTGCTGACGGCAGAGCAGCCCCCCATAAAGAGCTGACAACCCCAGCGTGGGCCTCGTGCTGCAGCCGTGCCCAGCGTCCTCCCACCTGGGGCATCCGCTCCGGCTCCACGTTTCCTCTCACATCCGCATTCTTCTGGAATCCCCTCAAAACGAACATTTGCACAAAATCTGAAAACCACAAAAATAAAGCATTTATGTACACTGTGGTCATAGGTACACCGTGGCCACGAACCACACAGACGACCAGCTTCAGAGGGGCCGGCAGGGTGAGGGCCTGCGTGGCGCTGGGAGGATGCCGGCTCCCGGCCCTGGGGAGCCCACCGACCACGCCCACCAAACCCAGGCCAGCAGAGCCTCCCCGAGCCACACTCTATGCAAAAGGGAAACCCACAATCCACCGGGTTTAAGGAAGGACTTTCTCACTTAAAACAAAGAAAGTATCTCCTAAGGGTTTCTCGTGGCCTTTCTCTCAGCCAGTCTCCTACACCAGCCACACGAGGACGGTCTAGGACCCAGAGCACTACACTGCGGGCAATGAGGCTGGGGACTGAAATTAAAAAGATTTCCTGTCCAATTTCAATTTAAACTTAATCTGGGACCAGATTACAGGATTCAGGAATCGGAAATAACTCACATCACCAAGAAAGCTTTAGGAAAAAGGAATGCACCTTTTGCAAAGGAAAACAGTCCACAAGCCACCTGCAGGGAACCCCTCCTGTCAAGGTTTCCATCTGCTGTGGACTGCACTCCTCAGGCACGACTGGCAATGGCGGGTTTGCTGAGGCGGAGGGCAGCAGGGCTGGGGCCACCTCAGGGAAGGTGCCAGAACAGGGCGCAGCGCTGCCCGGACTCCCCACATTCAGAAAAGGATTCCTGCCCGAGTTCCCACTTTGCTCCTCCAGGGCACCCTTTAAAACAATCACTTGGGGAATTCCCTGGCGGTCCAGTGTTTAGGACTCTGGGCTTCCGCTGCAGGGGGCATGGGTTCAATCCTGGTTGGGGAACTAAGATCGCGCAAGCTGCACAGAGTGGCCAAAACAAAACAGAAAAACAAAACTAACCACTTAGAGCTGAGCCGTGGAAAGTCAGTGGCCACCGTACAAGCGTTAGGTGCCTGCTGCCCCACTGTCTGCTGCTTGCTGGTGACCTGGGACAGAGGACAGCCCACCCCGGCTCCCTGGGATCTGTAACTAACCAATCTGTGACCCTACTTCCTTTGTGCGGTGTGTAGGAACTGCGCCTTCAGTCCAATCAGCCCTGGGCTCTCACCCCCCAAAGTGGGAGCTGGGACACTGGGGGAGCCACCTGCCTCTGTTCGCAGGTCACAATGTACACATCCTTAACACATCAGTGCAACCCAATGGGCCAATGGGCTGATGGACCAGTTTCCACACAATTCAAGTTCAATGCAAACAAATGCACAACGACAGCTACGGACTGCGATGACTTCCTGTTGGGTGTCCACACCACGACTGCAGGGGCCGCTGTGCTCCCCACAGATGGTCACAGCAGGAGGCGCTCCCACAGGTCTAGGCAACCTCAGCCCAGGGCCTGCCTCCACAGCGAACTTACCAGCAAGCACAGCCCTGGCGACGGCGGCGTGCGGAGGGGGCGCCTCTGTCTGCTCACACAGCAGGCGCAGGTCCCTGGAGAGCCAGGCCACCACGGCACAAGGGTCGGCACGGCTGCAGGTACAAGCACACAGCTGGCTGACCCCAGCGCCCACCACCTCTCACACTCTCCCCATGGCCGCAGCCTTCCCGCCCCAGGTCACAGCCGGGCCAGCGCACGCACTGGGCTGTCAGGAATGGCTGTCACCTGTGTTCAAAGTCATCGCTGTTTATAAACAGTGTATTTATTTGGACAATAATGGGCTCTAAATGTCAAGGCAGCAGCCCTGCAGGACAGTCCCTGCCTGGGCGCAGAGCAGTGGGGAGAGGGCGGGGCGCCCTCACCTGCCTTGCCTGTCAGATGTGTTTCCCTGGTGACTAATGATGGTGAACACCTTTTCACGTGCTTGGCTATTTGCAGATCTTCTTCAGAGAAATGTCTATTGAAATCCTTTGTCCATTTTTAAATTGGATTATTTCTCTTCTTATGGTTGAGGTATAGGAATTCTTTATTGCAGACACTATATTCGTACTAGATATCTGATTTGCAAACAATTACTGTGGATTGTCTTTTCATTGTCTTGACAGGACTGACACATGAAAGTTTTAAAATTTGATGAAGCCTAAGTGATCTATTTTTTCTTTTGTTACATGAGTTTTAGGTGTCATATCCAAGAAACCCCTGCCTGATCCAAGATCATGTAGATTTACCCTTAGATCTCCTTCTAGGAGGTTTACGACTTTAGCCCTTACGTTTAGGTCTCACGCATTGAGTTAACTGCCATCTGTAACGTGATGTAGGGGTCCAACTCCATTCTTTTGCATGTAGCTGTCCAGCGGTCCCAGCATCATTGCTGAAAAGACTGTTTTTCCCCATTAAGTGGTCTTAGCACTGATGTCAAAAATCAACTGACGGTAGGACTTCCCTGGTGGTCCAGTGGCTAAGAATCCTTCCAATGCAGGGGACATGGGTTCCAACCCTGGTCAGGGAACTAAGACCCTACATGCCTCAGAGCAACTAACCCCGAGCACCACAACTAGAAAGCCTGCACACTGCAACCACTGAGCCCGCACGCCACAACAAAAGATCCCAAATGCCACAACGAAGATCCTGCATGCTACAACTAACACCTGATGCAGCCAAATAAATTTAAAAAATTTTTTTAAAAACAGGGACTTCCCTGGTGGCGCAGTGGTTAAGAATCCACCTGCCAATGCAGGGGACACGGGTTTGAGCCCTGGTCTGGGAAGATCCCACATGCCTCGGAGCGCCACAACTACTGAGCCTGCACTCTAGAACCCGAGAGCCACAACTACTAAAGCCCACACGCCTAGAGCCCGTGCTCTACAACAAGAGAAGCCACTGCAATGAGAAGCCCACGCACCCCAAAGAGTAGCCCAGGCTCACCACAACTGGAGAAAGCCCTTATGCAGCAATGAAGACTCAATGCACCAAAAATAAACAAATAAAATAAATTTAAGTAAATAAGTAAACAAATAACTAAATAAATATCGAGTGGCCATAAACGTATGACTGTACGTCTGGACTCTCAATCCTACTGTTTATCTACATGTCAGTCCTATGCCAGGACCACAATGTCTTGATAATTACAGTTTTGTAGTAAGTTCTCACAACAGGACATGCGGGACGTCCCTGGTGGTCCAGTGGTTAGGATGCCATGCTTCCTGCAGCGGGCATGGGTTCCATCAGGGAACTAAGATCTCGCACCCAGCGAGACGCAGCCAATAAATTAAATAAAATAAAAACAGAACAGGATGTGTGAGTCCTCCAATTTTTTCCTTCTTTCCAAATAATTTTTGGCTATTCAGTGTCCCCTGCATTTCCACGTCAGTATTAAGACACGCTCGTCAGTGTAAGAAAGCCTGGCTGAGCGCGCAGACCATGCTGGGAGTGGAGCCACCTTGAGGACATCAAGAATCCAACCCACAACATGGAACATCCATTTACTTAGGTCTTAACTTCTTTCAACGATGCTCTGTAGTCTTCAGTGCACATGTCCTGTTCTTCTTGAACTATTCCTACTTTACTCTTTTTGATGCACTATTAAAATTATTTCTTAATTTCACCTTCAGGCTGTGCACTGTTATATTAAGAATACAAGTGATTTTTGTGTATTGGTCTTGCACCCTACAGCCACATGGAACTCATTTATTAGCTCCAAAACTTTCTGATGTGGATTTCTCAGGATTTTCTATGTGCAAGATCATGTCATCTGTAGAGTTTTACTTCTCCCATTCCAACCTGGATGCCTTTTTGTACCCCTTGCCTAATTCCCTGGCTAGAAGCTCTGCTGATGCAGAACACACGTGTCAACATTCCTGGTCACAGGAGAGCCGTCAGTCTCATGACGATGATGTGAGCTGTGGGTTTTCCACAGATAACCTTTATCACGTTGACGTTCCCTCTGCTCCTATGTTGCTGAGTTGTTATGAAATAGTAACAGATTTTTCAACTGCTTTGTGCTTCTATTAAGACGATCACTCTTGTCCCTTGTGCTATTAATACACTAAATAATTTTCACATGTTAAACCAACCTTGCATTTTGGGAAATCTCCCTTATTATGGTTTGGTTTTGTTTTGTTTTTGCCGCACCTCACAGCACATGGGATCTCAGTTCCCTGACCAGGGATCAAACCTGAGCTCCCTGCTTTGGAAGTGCGCAGTCTTAACCACTGGACCACCGTGGAAGTCCCCCTTATTATGGTTGTTTAGAACTTTTTGTATGTTGCTGGATTCAGTTTGCAAATATTTTGTTGAGAACTTTTTCATCTACATTCATTAGAGACATTGGTCTACAGTTGTCTTATCTTGTGATATCTTTGTCCAGTTTTGATATCAGGGTATTACGGGCCTAATGGAGCAGGCAGGACAGGAAGTGCTCCATCCATCCTTCTTTATTTCCTGGAAGAATTTATGGATGGATCGTGAATTTCCTCTTTAAGTGCTTGGCAGAGTTCATGAGAGAAGCCAGGGCCTGAGATCTTCCTTGTGGGAAGCCTTTGTATTAGTGACTCAGTTTCCTTTCTTACTACAAATCTCTTCAGTTCTTTTCTTTTCAAGCCAGTGCAGTCTTTTGCATCTTTATTGAAATTCATCCATTTCATCTGTTTTCTAATTTATTGGCATAAAACTGTTCACAGTAGTACCTTAAATGCTTTTAATTTCTGTATGGTCAGCAGTGATAACCCTTATTTCATCTTGATTTTGGCTGTGTCTTTTTTTTTTCTTGGTAAGTCTAGCTAAAGGTTTATCAATTTTGCTAACCTTTTCAAAGACCATTTTTGTTCATCGATTTTTCTCTATTACCTTTCCTATTTTATTGATTTCGCTCTAATCGTTCTTACTGTATTTCCTTCCTTCTGCTTGCTCTGGGTTTGGTTTGCTTTCCTCTCTCCAGTGTCTTAAGGCGCAAAGTTTATGTCACTGATTGGCTGCATCCGGTCTTTGCCACTGCACGCAGGCTTTCTCTAGTTGCAGTAAATGGGGGCTACTCTTCGTTGTGGTGCACGGGCTTCTCGTTGCAGTGGCTTCCCTTGTTGCAGAGCATGGGCTCTAGGGCACGTGGGCTTCAGTGATTGTAGTTCAAGGACTCTAGAGCACAGGCTCAGTAGTTGTGGCGTACAGGCTTAGTTGCTTTTTGGCATGTGGGATCTTCCCAGCCCAGGGATCAAACCCGTATCCCCTGCATTGGCAGATTCTTAACCACTGCGCCACCAGGGAAGTCCCGAGGTCATTCTTTTTTCTAATATAGACTTTTGCAGCTACAGAGTTCCCTCTAAGCACTTACTTTAGCGGCATCCCATAACTTTTGGTATGTTGTTCTCCTTTTGTCTGTCTTAAGGTATTTTCTAATCTCCCTTGTGATTTTTTTCACTGACCCATTGATTATTTAAAAGTGTGTTACTTAATTCCCAAATATTGTGGATTTCCCAAATTTTCTTCTGTTGATTCTATTCAGTTCCTCTGTGGTTTGAGAACATACTTGGTATGGTTTCAATCCTTTCAAACTTATTCCAACTTGTTTTATGGCCTGAACCATGTGACCTATCCTGGAGACAGCTCCATGCTTATCAGCGTGTGCCCTGCTACCGCTGGGTGGGACATTCGCGGGTGTCGGGTAAGTCGGCTGGGCGAGTGTTGCTCTCTCGTGTCTCTTGGCCGTTGCTGGTCTGACCAGTTGATCTACCCGTTAATGAAAGTAGGGGACTGAAGGCCCCAACCATCGCGGCTGAAAGTCCATCCCTCCCTTCAACCGTCAGGCCTGCTTCCTGCACCTGGTGCCCTGACGTCAGGCGTCATGCAGGAGAAGACAATCCACCGGCAGCCCCGAGTGCTTCTCGAGTGCTCTCGGCAGCTCTGTCTGAGCCAGCCTCCCCTCCCCACACCCAGAGGCACCTGGAGCCACCGCACCGCTGGCCCACTTGCTGCGTCCTTCACCACCGGCCCCTCCACCTCCTGCTTCTCCTCTCCTAGATTCTCCCAACTTTATGGGGTTATTCCTTTCATAAAACCCCCTTTCTAACTCTCAGTGGGATTTCAGGAGGTAACAGTTGCACACATTCTACCAACCATATTTACCTGAACATGTCTTTTTTAGTTTTTAAAAATATTTTATCTCATAGAGTATTAGCCATAAAAAGGAATGAAAATGGGTCATTTGTAGAGATGAGGATGGATCTAGAGTCTGTCATACAGAGTGAAGTAAACCAGAAAGAGAAAAACAAATATCGTATATTAACGCATATATGTGGAATCTGGAAAAATGGTACAGATGAACCTTTTCGCGGGGCAGGAATAGAGATGCAGACGTAAAGAACAGATGTGTGGACACAGCAGGGGAAGGGGAGGGTGGGACAAATTGGGAGATTAGGATTGACATCTACACACTAGCATGCGTAAAACAGATAGCTAGTGGGAACCTGCTATAAAGCACAGGAAGCTCAGCTCAGTGCTCTGTGACCACCTAGGTGGGTGGGATGGGGGGGGGGGGGAGGTCCAACAGGGAGGGGCTATATGTACACGTATAACAGATTCACTTCACTGTACAGGAGAAACTAACATGACATTGTAGAGCAATTATACTCCAATAAAAAAATAAGTGAAAAACTTTATCTCATTATATATCTTATACAAAGAAAACATTACAAGTCTGTGCATGATGAGGACTTCAATTACAACAAATGTTCTCTTTAAATAATAAAGCATCCACAAATGGGCAGAAGACCTAAATAGACATTTCTCCAAAGAAGACATACAGATGGCCAACAGACACATGAAAAGATGCTCAACATCACTAATCATCAGAGAAATGCAAGTCAAAGCCACAATGAGGTATCACCTCACACCAATCAGAATGGCCATCATCACAAAATCTGGAAACAACAAATGTTGGAGAGGGTGTGGAGAAAAGGGAACTCTCCTGCACTGTTGGTGGGAATGTAAGTTGGCACAGCCACTATGGAAAACAATTTGGAGGTTCCTTCAAAAACTACAAATAGAACTACCATATGATCCAGTAATCCCACTACTGGGCATATACCCAAAGAAAACCATAATCCCAAAAGAAACTTGTACCATAATGTTTATTGCAGCACTATTTACAATAGCCAGGACATGGAAGCAACCTAAATGCCCATCAACAAATGAATGGATACAGAAGATGTGGCACATATACACAATGGAATATTACTCAGCCATAAAAAGGGATGAGATGGAGCTATATGTAATGAGGTGGATAGACCTAGAGTCTGTCATACAGAGTGACGTAAGTCAGAAAGAGAAAGACAAATATTGTATGCTAACTCACATATACGGAATCTAAAAATGGTACTGATGAACTCAGTGACAAGAACAAGGACGCAGATACAGAAAACGGACTGGAGAACTCGAGGTTTGGGAGGGGGCGGGGGGTGAAGGGGAAGCTGAGACGAAGCGAGAGAGTAGCACATACATATATATACTACCAACTGTAAAATAGATAGTCAGTCGGAAGTTGTTGTATAACAAAGGGAGTCCAACTGGAGGATGGAAGATGCCTTAGAGGACTGGGGCAGGGAGGGTGGGGGGGACTCGAGGCAGGGGAGTCAAGGAAGGGAGGGAATACGGGGATATGTGTATAAAAACAGATGATTGAACTTGGTGTACCCCCCCAAAAAAATAATAAATAAAATAATAATAATAATAATAATAAAGCAACTGCTTCTCTGGGTGACTTTTGGCTTTACATATAAATAAGTCATACCAGACTAGGTTAGAAAAAATAAATCATGTAATACTAGTTTAATTTCATGTTACATAAAAATTTTAATTTTTAATTTAAATATTTAATTTACTTTTAATGCTAAATAATCTCTGGTATACCTTTCCAGCAGCTCTTGGAGGCTTACAATCTTTTGAACATGAAGACGCCACACAGCTTCAAGCAGCAAAGAATTCTGAAGAGAACGACAGAAACTATGAGTCTTTCACGCACACACTTTCCTACAAGACATTCAGCCTGTGTGCTCAACCACGTGCTCTCCCGAAAACTGAGCCTCCCGACGCTCACGTCACCACCTTCATCCCCCTCCCATCCCCACCACCGTTCCCATGTTCAGGCTTAGGCTTGTTCCCTGTCCAGCCTCCAGCTCAACCCGCTTCCAAGCCTTTTCCCAGTGTGGCTAACACAAGATTCCAAAATGTAACTGGCCACGCCAATCTCCCCTCTTCTTTAGAGCCCTTCCATGGTTCCTCCCAGCTTTCAGGACAAAGTTCAGACTCTCGTCTGTCCTCTCAGTGATGCCCTCCAGGCCAGGCTGTAGCACCAACATGCCCTCCTCCTCAGACAAGGAGCCCCAGTCTGACTCTGCCCCCATGCCCACTGTGCCCTCCTCTTCACCCAGGAACTTGGACTCAGGCCTCACACTCCATGCAACTTCCTTCCAGGAAGTCTTTCCTAACCACCCAACCTGACACAGCCGCCCACTCTTCCTTGCCACCCGCAGACAACGGGACCATCACAACCCACGCGCTTTTAGCCAGCATGGCGGGCGGAGGGGGGCCGTACCACCGTCTGACGGTCAACTGAGCTCTACACTGTATGCTGGATAAAAGGGGAGAAAACCATGACTGCGCCATCACCTGGGGTTTTTTCTTTCCTTTGTATATACTTAACTGATCTCATTTAGTAACTATTCAAAAATCTGTAAATCAACTGTATTCCCACATAAAGTTAAAAATTAAAAAAAAAATCTATAGGCCTACTGAATTCAAAACATTTCAAAAAAGAACAGATAAAGGACTTCCTGGCCGTCCAGTAGTTAAGACTCGGCACTTCCACTGCAGGGGGCACGGGTTCGATCCCTGGTTGGGGAACTAAGATCCCAAAAGCCAAGCAGCATGGACAAAAAATAAAAAAAGAAAGAAAAAGAATAATTTTAAATCACATTTTCTAGCTCACTACCCTGGGAAATTGTTCACCATACTACGCCTAAGAAGGCAGAATATGACGTCTCCGTGCACAGTCTGTTCTAATAAATATTACTAACGATGGGGGAAACTGACAAATACGGTAACTGAGGGTCCTTCTTTCCCACCCACAGAGGCACTTGCTGAAAGCTTTCCACCCGTCTCTGTAATTAATGAGATGTTTGCTGGAATTCCTAACAAAACCTGAGGATTCTATTGGCTCCACCAAAACCAACAGAACGTTGCTTGAAAACCCTAGAGTTAGAGTTGCAATCTCAACTTTACCTGCACTTTCCATAACTCTTGACAGAAGGAGAGACGGGAGAACATGTTTTGTGCTGACAAATTCTCAGCGACCTCAAACAAGGAAGACAGTTTCTTCTGAAAAGAGAGATTAAATCTTTTCTAAGAAACCATATTAAATGTCCAATTTTCCCAAACAGCTCAAAAGCAACACGCACAGCTCCCTCACTCGTGCTGCATCTCACCCTCTGCTCCGGCGACAGCAGCACCTGCGGAGGGAGCCCCGCGTCCGCCTCACAGACCCGCACGAGGCCGCAGGCCACCACCTGGCTGGACAGGACGGCCACCGGAACACCCAGCCGCGCGGCTCGATCCCGCAGAGCAGAGCCTTAAAGACAAGACGAGACATGGAGACACCCAAAACCTACACCTGAAGTAGACTGGCTAAATGCCCTCTCTTCAGCTGCAGCACCACAGAAAATTGCCTTTCGAAGGGGAGAAGAGACCTGGGGGGAAACACGAGGTTTAAAAGTAAGACAACTTCAGTCTGACTGAAAAAGCTCACAACAATCAGGGCAGCACCTGAAGCACATGGTGGCACACACATATCTGTGCATTTTGTGTGACACAAACAAGGGAGCTTGGAGATATGTTCTGACGAAGAACTTCAGCAACTCTTTCCAAAGGAGCACAATACACTGAGAACTTTTAACAAATTCCTGTTTTTTATAGTTACAAACCCCACAACCGTGCACTGATGTTTGAGTGGACACAGGGTCTGGCTTTGCAATACCAGCCACACGTGGTGGGCAGCACAGGCCACAGGTGTACCCAGCCCCTGGGCTGCCAGGTGAAAGCTGGGCCCACAGACAGCCACCCGCCTCCTGAGGACCAGCCTCTGGTCTGCACGCGACAAAGGGAGAAATGCTGGGCAGCCTGGAAATAGGGAATGCCTACGAGCAACTTGTTTTCTAGTGTATTTGACTCCAAAACTAATTAAAACACAGGAAACTGTACCACACGCCCATCACCTTCAAGGCTTTGGAACACAGACCACTACAGAAGCGAAAACACAGGCCGCAGTTATAAAGGTTCCAAATGACAGTACATCACCCACCACTGAGGGCAAGAAATAACTTATGGTAGAAATGTAGAAAATGTTCATTTCTAGCCATTTATTTCCAATTTGTGTCCATGGGAAAGTTTATTCCTGTTTCTGTTTACATAGCTTTTATTTGTTACAAATATGAACACATATGGTACTCACCATCTTCAGCAGGGAAAACAACTAAAAAACTCATGCGGGTCTATTTATATTTCTGTGGCCAAGATGAACTTCTTACTGAAGTTCTTATGCTCTGATCCAAAAGTCCACACAAGGAAGTGTGTGGCTGAGCTGGTTCCCTGAACCCTGCCCAGCCTGTGAAATCCACGTACAATTCCAGCAAAAGAAGCAACACCATGACCTTCAAGGATCAGCTGCCACAGCGAGCCTGGGGTATAAGGTTATTGTAGTAGAGATTTAAAACAAATTAGTGGGGACGTCCCGGTGGCGCAGTGATTAAGAATCCACCTGCCAATGCAGGGGACACGGGTTCAAGCCCTGGTCTGGGAAGATTCCATGTACTGAGAAGCAACTAAGCCTGTGAGCCACAACTACTGAGTCCACGTGCCACAACTACTGAAGCCTGTGCGCCTAGAGCCCATGCTCCACAACAAGAGAAGCCGCTGCAATGAGAAGCCCATGCACCACAACGAAGAGTAGCCCCTGCTCACCGCAACTGGAGAAAACCCACACGCAGCAACAAAGACCCAATGTGGCCAAAAAATAAATAAAATAAAATAAAATAAAATAAATAAATGAATGAATGAATGAATGCACTACTCCAGTGAACACATGAATGATAAGGAAGCCAAACAGCCTTCCTGCTGATGTGGAGAAAATTTTAGTGTCTGGACAGAAGATCAAACCAGCCACAATATTCCCTTCAGCCAGGGCTGAATCCAGGGCCAGGCCCTCACTCTCTTCAATTCTATGAAGGCTGAGAGAGGGGAGGAAGCCGCTGAAGGAACGTCTGAAGCCAGCAGCAGTTGGATCATGAGGCTGAAGGAGAGAAGCCATCTCCACAGCACGAAAATGCCAGGTGAAGCGGCAAGTGCTGATGGAGAAGCTGCAGCAAGCCACGTAGGAGATGCAGCTCAGATCACTCATGAAGGTGCTGCACTAAACAACAGGTTTTCAGTGTAAACAAAACAGCTTTCTCCTGGAAGAGGATGCCACCTAGGACTTCACAGCCAGAGAGGAGAAGTCAGTGCCTGGCTTCAATGCCTCAAAGGACAGGCTTGCTCTCTTGTTAGAAGCTAATGCAATATACTACCAACTGTAAAATAGCCAGTGGGAAGCTGCTGTATAACAAAGGGAGTTCAAGTCAATGATGGATGATGCCTTAGAGGACTGGGATGTGGAGGGTGGGGGGGAGTCGAGGGAGGGAGGGGATATGGGGATATGTGTATAAATACAGATGATTGACCTTGGTGTACCTCAAAAACTGGTACAAGAGTGTAAAGCAATTATATTCCAATAAAAAAAAAAAGAAGAAGCTAATGCAGCTGGTGACTAAGTCAAAGCCAGTGATCATTCACCATCTGAAAGTCCTTGGGCACTTAAGACTTATGGTAAATCAACTCTGCTTGTGCTCTAAAAAATGGAACAAACCTGTGTGACACTATATCTGTTGACAACATGGTTTACTGAATATTTTAAGCCCACCCTTGAGACCTACTGCTCAGAAAAAAAGATTCCTTTCAACTGCTCATGGACAATGCAGCTGATCCCCCAAGAGCTCTGATGGAGATGGACGATGAGAGGTTTCTGCTGTTTTCACAGCTGCTGACACAACACCCATTCTGCAGCCCACGGATCAAGCAGTGCATTTCAAATTTCTACTCCCATTATTTAAAAAATATACTTCATGGAAGCAACCTAAATGCCCATCAACAGATGAATGGATAAAGAATATGTGGCACATACATACAATGGAGTATCACTCAGCCATAAAAAGGAATGAAATGGAGCTATGTATAATGAGGTGGATAGACCTAGAGTCTGTCATACAGAGCTAAGTAAGCCAGAAAGAGAAAAATATTGTATGCTAACTCATATATACGGAATCCTAAAAAAAAAAAAAAAAAATGGTACTGATGAACCCAGTGAGAGGGCAAGAATAAGGATGCAGATGCAGAGAATGGACTGGAGGACATGGGATTGAGGGGGGTGGAGGGGCAAAGGGGAAGCTGCAAGGAAGTGAGAGAGTAGCATAGACATACATATGTTACCAACTGTAAAACAGCCAGTGGGAAGTTGCTGTATAACAAAGGGAGATCAATTCCATGATGGGTGATGCCTTAAAGGGCCAGGACAGGGAAAGCGGGAGGGAGTCGCGGGAAGGAGGGGATATGGGGATATGTGGATAAATGCAGCTGATTCACTGTGGTGTACCTCAAAAGCTGGTACAAGAGTATAAAGCAATTATATTCCAATAAAGAGCTTAAAAAAATTAAAAATAAAAAATAAATTAAAAATATACTTCGTAAGGCTACAGCTGCCGTAGACAGTGATTCTTCTGGTGGATCTGCAGAAAGTGAATTGAAGGCCTTCTGAAAAAGATTCACCATTTTAGATGTCATTAAGAACATCTGTGATTCATGGGAAGAATGTATCAAAATCAAAACGTCAACAGTAACAGGAATTTGCAAGGAGCTGATTCCAGCCACTGTGCATGACTTTGAGGGATTCAAAAACTCAGTGAAGGAAGTAACTGCAGATGTGGAGGACACAGCACGAGAACTAGAATTAAAAGTGGAGCCTGAGCACCATTGACAATAACCAAGACGTGGAAGCAACCCAAGTGGCCATCGACAAGTGAATGGGTAAAAAAGATGTGGTACATACACACAATGCAGTATCACTCAGCCATAAAAAAGAATGAAATAATGCCATTTGCAGCAACATGGACAGACCTAGAGATGATCACACTACGTGAAGTGAGACAAAGACAAATATCGTATGAGATCACTTATGTGTGGAATCTAAACAAATGACACAAATGAACTTATTACAAAACAGAAACAGACTCTCACAGAAAACAAACTTGCGGTTACCAAAGGGGAAAGGGAGGCAGGGAGGGATAAACTAGAAGTTTGGGTTTAAAACACACACACTATATATAAAACAAACAACAAGGGCCTACTGTACAGCACAGGGAATATATTCGATATCTTGTAATACCCTATAATGGAAAAGAATCTGAAAAAGAATATATATCTAGAGAGAGAGAGAGAGAGCTATCTACATGTGTATAACTGAGTCACTTTGCTATACACCTGAAACACTGTAAGTCAACTATACTTCAATTAAAAAAATAAATTACAAGGGCTTCCCTGGTAGCAGAGTGGTTAAGAATCCGCCTGCCAATGCAGGGGACACGGGTTCGATCCCTGGTCGGGGAAGATCCCACATGCTGCAGAGCAACTAAGCCTGTGCACCACAACTACTGAGCCTGCGCTCTAGAGCCTGCGAGCCACAACTAATGATAAGCACATGCTCTGCAACTACTGAGCCCGTGTGCCTAGAGCCCATGCTCACAACAAGAGAAGCCACCGCAATGAGAAGCCCCTGCACCGCAATGAAGAGTAGCCCCGGCTCGCCACAACTACAGAAAGCCCGTGCACAAAGACTCAACACAGCCAATAAATAAAAATAAATTTATAAAAATAAATAATTATAGAAATTGAAAAAAAAAAAGAGAAAAAAAAGTGGAGCCTGAAAATGTGACTGAACTGCTGCAATCTCATGATAAAATTTGAAGGATGAGGCGTTGTGTCTTGTGTCTGAGCAAAGAAAGTGGTTTCTCGAGACTGAATGTATTCCTTGTGAGATGCCGGGAGACTGCTGAAATGACAACAAAAAATTTAGACTATTACATAAACTTAGTTGATAAAGCAGCAGCAGGGTTTGAAAAGACTGACTCCAATTTTGAAAGAAGTTCTACAGTGGGTAAAATGCTATCACCCAGCACTGCAGGCTACAGAAAGATAATTTGTGAAAGGAAGATACAGAAGACGTCATTGTTGTCTTATTTTAAGAAGTGGCCGCAGCCACCCCAGCCTTCAGCAACCTCCACTCTGATCAGCCATCAACACTGAGGGAAGACCTCCACCAGCAAAAAGATGATGACTGAAGGCTTAGATGTTGGTTAGCATTTTTAGCAACAAAGTATTTTTTAAACGTTAGTGATAGAGCATCTTTTAATTAAGGTATGTACATTTTTTAGCCACGCTGTTGCACACTTGGTAGACTACAGTACTGTGTAAACATAGCATTCATATGCATCAGGGAACCAGACAATTCTTGGGACTCGCCACCCTGCCATAGCCGCTGTCTGGCAGTGGTCTGCACCCCAATCAGCCTGTGTCTCTGGCTGCCTGCTGCTCTTCCCCACAGCAGAGCCTGCTCTCACAACTTCCAGAAACGAGGCACACGCTTCTGTCTCATTTTTCCAAGGGTCACTTTGGTTCCTACTGCTTCTGAGCCAGATGCTGAGTCACTGTTCTTAAACAAGAGCCTCAAAACAAGCCCCAAGCAAGTCACAAAAACTTGTAGTTGTGACCACACATATAAGCAGAAAGGCATTACCTGCGGGAATTTGCATGTCTGCTTGTTATAGGTAAATCAGTCACTTTACAGTGACTAACTTTACAGTAGAAACTAACACAACATTATAAAGCAATGGTATACCAATAAGAATTAAATTTCAAAAAACAACAAAGCCACTTGACGTAAAGCTCTTCCATAACTCAATACATTAAGAAAATGAAGCTCTAACTTACCTATCAATGAACAGGAAAGGTCACTGTGGGCCCCAGGACTGTCACAATCAAACCAGCGGCTGAGACATAACTGTTTGCCGGGTGGAGCTTCCACCTAGAAACCAAACACCAAACACTCCATTTTAAAACTCAAGCCGCGTCCTGAAAACAACCAAAGCGTACACCGCGCTTGCTTACTGTGCTACTCCCAAATGGTCTGAGGTGAGAAAACATTTTAAAAGGTGAAACTTACTGAAGCCTTTGAGAACTACCAGCTTCTTCCCTGGACTGTTTTCCCTCCAAACAGACAAGTGCTCCTGATCACTCTTCTCACCTGGACGGCACTTAACGGGTGCTTCTCCCAGGTAACCATGCTGCTTCCCAGGTGTCTCTTTATGAAGATGATGCCTTGGCTAGGCCCCAAAACCCCAAACTCAAATGTGCTCCCCAAGGCGAAACCAACTTCCTCTCACCTCAAGCACAAGGTCCCCCAGGTTTAGGTGGCTTCTCAGGAGACGCAGAGCCGACTCCTTCACCTTCTGCTCCCCTTCAGGACCCAACTTCTGCCTCCTGACCCTTCCCTCTAGGGGAGAAAATCAGTTTCAAAAAATTACAGCACTCTTTAAAAACTCGGGCAAGGAGACACCATGACACCCTGTACCCCGGGAGATGACGCATACGGGAACGTGACTTCCGTGGGCTTCCCGCCAAAAACGCCACAAGCTTCATCGAATCCTGGGACACATGAGACACATCCCACTGAGGGACACGTCTCAAAACGCCCAGGTCAGGAAGACCCAGGAACTGTCACCCAAGGAGAAGGGAGTCACTGTCTCACGGGAGGCTGGACAAAAAAAGGACAGTGTGGGGAAAACTGGTGACATCTGAGTGAGGTCTAGTTTAGCGGGCCGGCTGCTGCCAACGCTCGTTTCCTGGGACTGATCCTTTCAAAGAGGTTACGTGAATCCGGGGCTAAGCCGAGCTGAGCAGTTCCCGCCATCCAGTGACCCTTAACCCCCACCTTCCGGAACTGTCCCTCTCGGCCGCACGCTGGGCAGAGTGGACAGAGGGCTTCCAGGAGGGGGCAGCTCAGGGTGGGCGCGGGGACGAGAAGGGCCGGGGGTCGGAGGGAGCGGACGGGCCGCGGTCGGGGTGAGGGGGAGACGGGGACGGGCCGAAGGAGGCTGGGGCGGGAAGGGGTCTCGGGGCCCCGCGCCCACCTACCCAGCAGCTCGGCCCACGACCTTCTGAGGCCCCCGGGCCCCGGGCCCGACACGGCGGCCCGCGCCTGGGAGGCCGACATGTCGCGAACGAGGCCGGGGCGACGGATCCCGGCATCCGGCCCGCGCTGCCTTCCCATTGGCCGCGGCCCGCGCTGCCTTCCCATTGGCCGCGGACAGACGCGAGCGCCCATTGGCTGCCAGCCGTCCCTCTGGGGCGGAGTCCCGGCGGCCATCTTGCGGGCTGCGTGTGGCGGCCATCTTGGTGGTGGCGGGCCGCGGGCTGACCGACGCCTGGGCCGGGTGGGTCTCCCGGAAGTTGGCGGTTGGCCGTGATGATTCGACCCGCATCACGGTCGTTATTCCTGTCGAGGCGACCCAGGCCTGGGCATGAAGAAACAGCCCGGCAACCGCAAATCCAGGGAGACGCTGAAACCGCGCGGCTCTCCGGGACCGTGCGCGGAGCCCGGGCGGCGGTGCGGCTGGGGAGCTGAGCATGGCTCTCCCTTGGCTTCACTTAAGCGCGAACGGGAGTAGTGTATGGCAGCGGGGGTCACACACGCTAAGCGCCTTCCGAGCCCCTCTCCCCTCTGCGGAGGGTGCGGGGAGGAGGGCTGAAAACCCCAGGCTCGTGCCCATGGCTTGGTCTTTCTGGTGAGCAGCCCCCGTCCCGGAGCCGACCAGGAACCCACCCAGAGTCCCCCTGTCAGCGAAAAAGATGCTCCTAGCATTCTTGCCACTTAGGAGTTTTCAGGAGGTCAGTGCCAGCACAGGGCGCAGAGACCGACGTACGCTTCTGTTATCTCACGGTCACGGTGCAGCCCCATCTCTCAGTGTCCAGGTTTTCACACGTGGTTCCTTGGGCACGAACACTTTGGGGGTGCGGGATGCCCTCAAAGAGCGCTCACTGCCACCTCCTGAACTGCTTCCAAGTGGCTGGAGACGCCACGCTTTCGAGGTTGGGGGCAGGCCATGGCCACCCTGCATCACTGCTGCTGCCCGTTCCAGGCTGGGGGCTGCTGTCCTTGGGTAAACAAAGGCCCACGGGTGGTGGGGCCTGCTAGACAGCACATGGCCCTTGGGGGTCGCAAAAAGTGGCCATGAGTCCTCCCCCCGTCTCTGTCCCCTCCTTTTGGGCTGGTGATGACACGGGAGCGACGCAACAGAAACAGGAGTTGCTTGACCCGTGTGGCCGTCATGAGAGGGAGGGAAGTGACGAGGTCGGTTCTGCCCACCAGCGGGCCTGTGCTAGCCCCCAGGCCAGGGGCTTCACCCAGCAGTGGGCAGGCACCAGCCCTGGGATCTCCTGGACCCTCCCCCTGACCACCAGTCAGCCATCTCAGGACCCAGCCCCACCAAACGCTCACTGGCAACATTTACAGACAAAAAATAGTCTTTAGAATACCTGGATTGATAGTCCTTGTCTAGTAAGATATCCCATGCAGGTAGTCTGTACTTGACAATTTGTAACACCGATCAGAGAAGAGTAGGGAGGTGTTTACGTCACAGGACAAGGTGAGTTCAGGCAGTGTTCTCAGTGTCTCCAGACCAGCTGCAGCCTCACCATCACCCAGGTATTGTTAGATATACAAATTCTTGGGCCACACCTCAGAGCAAATGAAACAGAAAATAATGTGGGAGGGGCTCCAGACACCTAGGTCTTAACAAGACTTCCCAGGGATTCTGATGCATTCCCAAGTGTCAGAGCCATGGCTCTAGGAATATAGAATAACTGTGATGACCTGCAAACCTCAGGTGCAATGGTTCACATAAAATTAATTTTTACCCGAATGGTCAGGGTCATCACTAAAAATGTGCTGTTGCTTTGCAAATGAAGAAAAGCCTGGCATATTTCATTCACTGCTATATGCCCATCGATGAGAATACTGTCTAGCATTTAGAAATGCATTGGTAAATACTAGTGGAGTTAAATAATTTTTAAAGCTCTTTTTTTTAAATTAACTAATTTATTTATTGGTTGTGTTGGGTTTTCGTTGCTGCATGCGGGCTTTCTCTAGCTGTGAGCAGGGGCTACTCTTCATTGTGGTGCGTGGGCTTCTCATTGAGGCGGCTTTTCTTATTGCAGGGCACAGGCTCTAGGTGCATGGGCTTCAGTCGTTGCAGCACATGGGCTCAGTAGTTGTGGCACACGGGCTTAGTTGCTCAGTGGCATGTGGAATCTTCCTGGAGCTGGGATCGAACCCGTGACCTCTGCATTGGCAGGCGGATTCTTAACCACTGCGCCACCTAGGAAGCCCCTAAATAATTTTTTAAAAAGAATCTTTTGTTCAACTTCACTCCAATAAGAGAAATGCAAATTAAGCCATTTTTTCACCCATCAAAGATTTAAAAGTTTGATCACACTCTGTGTGGGGGAAGCTTAAGGAAATACACACTCTCAAACACCACTAGTGGGAGTGTATATTGTACAGCCTCTGTGAAGGGCATTTTGATAATATTTATTAAAATGACAGATTTGTATATCCTTTGGCCCAGCAAATCCATTTCTTACAATTTATACTGCACAAATATCAACTGTGCTCTCACACTGTCCAAGGTACTTTGTACAGCAGTGATTAAGCCAACAAAATCCCTGCCTTCACGACATAACTATGTACAACGTAATCCACTCAAGACTGGAAACAACCTACACAACCCCCCAGCAGGGATATGCAGCTGTGCAGAGAATGCAGAAGCTCAATACGTCACCCCCCCCCCCCCCCCCACACACACACACACAATGATGAGTGAATAAGCAGAGCACAGGACAGGGTGTGTGACAGGCAGCCCTCAGTGTAAAATGGGGACTTGTGTTTGAAACAGGCACAACAGTTCTAGAAGGATAAACAAAAGACCAGACATAGTGATCGCCCTGGGAACAGTGTCTGGTAGAAGCTTTTGCAGTTTATACCTGCCTGTACCTCTGAACATCAATCCAAGCCAAATTAGCCAACAACAGTGCACACAGTTATCTCACCAAGTTCACATCCCGGCAAGCCTTTGAGGCTCACCCCACCATCCAAGATCAGATATCAGCTCTGAGGTAAAGCTTTCTTCAGTCTGTGCAGTGGCAGACATGGTAAAACGGAGAGGTTCCTACAGCAGCTAGTGTGTGAGTATACATGTGGAAAGTGTTCAACTCATTTTTAAATTCCCACATTACCTGTTCAAAACATTGTTGACCTAAAACAATGAAACGGCCAATTATCTTACCAGCAAAATGGGTTTACTCAGGAATACCAAAGAATTGCAACTCAGCACAAGTAATCTATGGTGAACCCCAGCCAAGTCCAGAGGAGAAAGGAGAGGAACCTCTTTAATAGAAGAGAGAAATGGGTTGGGGGAGGGGTGTTGTAAACAAAGGGTCCTTTGGAGGAAACTGAGATTTGGAAGTGTAGTGGCTTTTCATTGGCTGCGCTGTTGCCAGGTGGGGAGAAATTCTTCCTTACCCTGATGGGTAGGAAAGTGGTAAACTTCTTCCTGTTGGGTCTGCAGTTGAGATGGGGTCGTAGGGCATAAGCGTTCCCCCTTTTGGCCTCCCGACTCCATTTTAAATGAGGTTTCTGCTAAATTTTACAACATAAATGAAACTTTGCAAATGACTGCCAGAGTCACCATTGGGGAGCAGAGGTCTCAAGTACTTTCTAGGCTCCCGACCAGGGATCCAGGGTGAGCACCTCCCATAAACGCTCCCGGTCCCCACCTTGCAGGACAGCCCTGTCTGCCTGCCCTCCACTTCCCTTTGTCGTATGGGAGTTCCTCTCATCCCCCGGGGCTGAGCTCTGGGTCCCCGCCTCCTAATACCACCTCTTCCTAATACCAGCCTAGGAATCCTGCAGCCACGCCCAGCCCCAGAGCCCTTCCCCCAGAGCTGTACTGGACTCCCTTTTAGAGATCAGGCACAGCCTGGCCCAATCTGGCATCCCAGGGGATTCATGGGCTTTCTCATTATCCCAAAATACACCTAAAGCACAAAACCACAGCCTCTCGAGTTTCAGCTTTTCCTCCCAGACCCCTGAGCCCTGCCTTGCTGCAAGGATCGTGACAAAGAGGGCATTCAGGGGACTCTGAGTCATGGCCACAGGGGCTTGGTTGCTCACAGCGTTCAGTGTGCACAGATCTCTTGGGAGAAGCCGACCTGTTTTTCAAGCTGACGTGGAATCCGGTGCAGGCTGAGAGCCTCTGCCTTCCCCTCACAGGAGGCCAAGTGGTTCTGCCTGTGTCTAGGGGAGCCGAGGGGCCTTCATCTCAAATTGTCTTTGATGTTTAACCCAATTGCTCACATGCCTCACTCACTCTGACCTTTGTCCCCAAACCCTCAGCCCGCTCTCAGTGTGGCAGCTTGGACCCTGGAGCCCTACCACCTACCCTCCTTGGGATCACGTAACTGCATTCCACAGGGCACCTGGGCTTCCAGACCTAACATATCTTTCTGGCTTCCAGGGGTCAAAAATTAAGATCCTTTAGTTTCTGTGTCTGCAAAGATGCTCAGAGGTATAATTCCTGCAGATTTTAATCTCTGGCCACCAGCAGCCATGAGTCACCCACCCCTCTGATTGCGCTGCCCTGGATTGGACGTGATCTGAAATTCCCTCCAAGCATCAAGCACAGAGCATGGGAAAAACAAGCACAGCCAGCGGGGTTATGCAGCCACCTGCAGCCATTCCCCGCCTACAGAGCCTGTGTTTCCTTGTGTCTGTTTCCGGGAGAGACAGGTGGATTCTTGGGGGACTTGGTTAGGTTTTTCACTGGTCTTTCCCAGGCATGAGACATCAAGGCACAGCACTCAGCAAGTATGTGTGAATGAACAGCCTACACTACAAGATGAATATCTGGGGAGTGGCAGGCACTGGTGGAGCAGTCGCTGCTCTCAATGTTTTGATTCTGTTTCCGAGCACAGCCTTCCTTCCCCGGGGTTCCTCGTGTCCTGGAAATGCAGCATAAAGGACATGCGCTCAGGAGTGGGCTCCTGGTGATCCCATCACGTAGAAATGATCTGGATCCAATGCTCTCCACGTTGGGCTCATGACTGACCATCAGCTTCTATCACATTTCTCTGTCGAAACCCCGAATAGCTGGAAATACACTGTTGCATTTCTAAAACCCAAGGGGCAAGTTCCAGTGGTGGAAGAACTAAACTTCCTCCGACTCTGATGTCCTGTGTTGAACACCTGGCAGACAAAGAGCGCCATGTTTTAACCCGAGAGCCACTTTCTACTGAGATAAACCGCATTCCCACGGGACTGCCAGTGAACCCTCCCATCCCCATTTTAACCAGGCGTTGTCTGTGCTCCCTCAGTGTGTGGAGCCCAGACAGCGGTCAGTTTACCCACACGAGTGCCTCACAGCAGAGCCCTCAGCCGGATTGAAAATACTGACTAAGCTTTTTTTAAAAGTGTGCGCTGTGCCTGGTACTCCACCGCAAGAAGGAAGTGATTACCTTGACTCTGACTTGTGGCCAATGGTGGAACTTGTCCCTGTACGGGCAACCACACCTGAGCCGCTGCATCTGCACATTCGAGTCCTGGGCCCCGTTGTGATCAAAGGTTTGGCCCCTTTGGTTGGGTGGATTCACTTTGTTTCTCTTTGCCGACCTAGAAGCCACTCTCGGACTCCCAGTCTAAGAGTTTGAAATTCCGCTTGCTGCCACCACCATCTGCAGGCTGCCCCTTCTCACCTTCTGTCCATTTCTAGATCTCATCTGGGACTTTTTTGGGAGATGTGTGAATAAATGACCTAGTAGGAGAAAGCAATATGGTTTCTAGGAACATCTGGAGAGCTCACTGATGCTTCTGCTTCCTTATTTGCTGTGGCTAGAGGGACAAACCTTCAGATACCAAGAGATATGGAAGTAGAACCCACCTAACTTAAATTTTTTTTTTTTTTTTAGTAAAAGCCCAGTGTTCTAAACCTTGCTGGCTGAAGTGTACAGGGATCCCTGAAAAAACAGTCACTACCAGATCAGAAAGGGTACACACCTTACACAGGTGGCCTGAGGGCCCTGGGTCAGGCAGGCACAAGGCACCACTACGCCAGCTACAAACTGGTGCTTGCCATCTGCAGCTTCCCTGACAGGAGTTCAGGGTGGAGAGCAGGAAGGAGGCACTCTGTGCTCTGAGAAAAACTGGCAGAATAGGCCTTCAGACAGATATTTTCAGGACATTTTGTGAGCCCAACTCTTGCATCTCCTCGTATCTAAAAAAGCACTGAAATCATTCCTGGTGACATTTGGTCCTTGTGACGAGCAGCAGGCCTCTGCCAGTGTGCGCGTGACTGCACGTCCCCCCTTCCTAAATATCATATACAACAGTGACCCGCCACCTGCGTCTCTGCAGCAGCTTCTCAGCGCTGTCAGAAATGCTCTCCCGCGCTATAGTCCCCACGTTGCCCCAAATAAAACTGAATTCACAACTCTCACATTGTGCATTTTTTTCAGTCGCCTCTGAGGTCCTTATCAAGGCCTGTGCTCATCAAATGAGATCCTAAAACCATGTGGCCGGTTAGGGAAATCTGAGGCCCTTTGAAGAACAGGGAAGGTACTTCTTGCTACAACCCAACCAAGCTTCCAGTTACATAATTACCACCTTCTGCTCTGGGGCCAGGGTGCCCCCTCCTGAGATGCTCCCACCACCAGGAAATGGAGGGTTGGCTCGGCCAGTGCTAGGAGCAATGACCCCAACTTCCAGTGAGTTGGTGGTGTTCGGAGTGGAAGTCTTTATCCCCACGGAATCTGAAAGTAGAAAGCACCCCCTGGCGTGGGCCCATCAGGAACCGCCACACCGGGGAGGGCACCGGGTGCTGTGAGTCAGGGCCTTTCCTGATGACCCTGTGGGACCGCCCCACTGGGGTTTCTTGCTGTTGCTCTTTCAAGACAGACCTGGAGATCCTCCCTTGCCCCTACTGACAACCACGGGTGGGGGTTTAGGGTGGGTAAAGATTAGGCAGGGAGAGCAGCCTGAGTCCCAGGTGCCTGCAATTCACTCAGGAGAACGTGCACGCCAGGCTCCAACTTTCCTTCTATAAAGCGGCAGCGCTGGGGCGATTTTTGGCCGTAGAAGCGTCCAGAACCAGGAAAGCGTGGACGTGCCCAGCGACTGAACACCAAAACTTTTGGTACAATTAGTTTTTTACGAGACTCCTTTCTGTTGGAAGATTAAAACTCCAGATGGGATCATCTGACATTAGGGCCCCCGGGGACAGCCTACCCCCAACCTCCTTCAAATGAGATGAAATTGCTGCTTTGCTGTCGTTTCTGTTCACAATTCCAGGGAGCTTTCAAGTCCCAGGTTCCACCCCAGACCTGAAAGAATCGGCGGCGTAGAGAAATTTCCAGGAATCTGCACGACCCGTGCCTTCTTGCCTCTTACTTCGCAGCGCATCCTGGCCGGGTTATCCCGACCCGGGACGACCACGGCTGAAGAGGTCTCGGGGGAGCCTGTGAGCCGGTGCCCACCCCCCTCCACGGACCAAGGCAGCAGGCCCGGGACGGAGCGAGGCTCCACCGCCGGCGACCTGCGCCGCTGCTCCCGTTCCACGGCGACGGCGGGGCCCTTCACGCGGCCGCGCGCCCCCGCTGGCAAGGGGCGCTTATTAAGTGCTTCCCACGCGGGTCTCCCTGCCGCTCACCACCCTGCGTGGGGACTCCTGCGGTCGCCCCGCCAGCCGGCTCTGCGGCACCGTCTGCGCCTCCCGGAGTCCCGGGCGCCCCGGCTCTCCCGCGGCCCAGCGTCCCACGCGCCGGGGGCCCGCAGTCCCCGCGGCGCCTCGGGCTGGATGCTGGCCCGACACGCGCGCGAGAGCTCGGCGTGGGTTCGCGGGCAGGGCGGGGAGAAGCGCGTCGCCCAACGAGCCTGCCTCCGAGCGCCCCTCTGCGGCTCCCAGCCCTGCGCACCCCCGCCCCCTCCCCCACTCTCCCCTCTCCTCCTCCCTGCTCTGCGCCCCCCAGCAGCGCGATCCCGGCCTCTCCACCCCCTCCTCTGGCCCAGCTCCGCGCCCCTCCAGCTGCCTCAACCCCTCCATCGGACTTCCCCGTCCCCTCCCTCCCCTCCCCCTCCCCTCCCCCTCTGCCTCCTCCCCCTCCCCCTCTGCCCCCTCCTCCTCCCCTCCCCACTCCTCCCACCTGCCTCACTCCCTCCAAGGGCCTCCCCTTCCCTCCGCCTCCCTCGCCTCCCCTCCCTCGCCTCCCCTCCCTCCCCTCCCTTCCCCATCCCTCCCTCCCCTCCCTTCCCCTCCCCTCCCTTCCCCTCCCCTCCCTTCCCCTCCCCTCCCTTCCCCTCCCCTCCCCCCTCCCCCTCCCCCCTCCCCCGCCTTCCCCTGCGGCCGCTCGCGCTGGGCGGGGCCCGGCGATGACAAAGCAGCGGCCTGCGGCGCGGGACCCGCCCCCCGCGCTTCGCGGGCGCGGCGGCCCCGGCGCGGCTGTTATGGAAACGGGCCGGGCGCGCAGGCGGCGATGATGGGGCGGCCATGGCCCGGGCCGGCAGCTCCAGCGGCGACGCGGCGGCGGGGCGGCGGGCCGGGGGCGCCGGGCGGCCGGAGCCGTGGGAGCTGTCCCTGGAGGAGGTGCTGAAGGCGTACGAGCAGCCCATCAACGAGGAGCAGGCGTGGGCCGTGTGCTTCCAGTGCTGCCGCGGGCTGCGGGGTGCGCCGGGCGGCCGGCGGCGCATCCGGGACACGGCGGACATCCTCCTGCGCAGGGACGGCTCGGTCGGCGCGCGGCGGGAGCCCGGCGCGGCTGGTGAGGCCGGGGGCGGGGGGGGGGGCGGTGTCCGCCCGGGGGAGGGGCTGCTAACCCTCCCTCCCTCCCTCCGCTGGACCTGGACCCGGATCCGGCGCCCCCTTTCCCACGCCTTCCCTCTCTGGACCCGCCGCCCTCTCCCATTTCCGCGCTCTCCGTCTGCCGCACTGGAGGCCCCTCCTCCGCCTTCTCTGTCTAGGGGTCCGGGGGCCCTCCCTCTCCTCCCTTTTCAGGATTGGGAGCCCACCAACTCTCCACTAGGACCCGCGCCGCCGCCCCCCCGCCCCTGCTTTTCCTCTCTGCCTCTGATGGACGTGAAAATCACTCTCTCGATCTGGGGCCCCCACCCCCATCTCTCTTTCCTGGATCCCCCACCTGGCTAGGGAGGAGAGGGGCCCTGGCTCCTTGCCTGAGGCCGTTCAGCAGGGAGACTGGATTCTGCCCCTCCTCCCCGCGGTTCTCCCCACCTGGGCTGCTTTCTTCCCCCCGGGGGTCTGCAGCCCTCGGACCTTCCCACCAGTGACTGGTAGTTGGACTGGTAGTTGCAGGACAGGTGTTTCGGCAGGAAAGGGAACACGTTTTCCTTGGGCTCGTTTTCGTGGGTAGGAGGATTTAATAGACCGAGGAGAATGTGTCAAATTTGGGGAACAACTTGCTTAGTGTTCTGCTCTTAACCATGAACGAGAACCAACAATGAAACCCTTGAAAGATACTTGACGTCTGTGGAGAATGATGACTTTAAGTGATTTTTAGCCTTTTTAAGAAAAAAGTTTTCTTCTTGGAGAACGGAGCATAGGGTGATAGCACCCCCAAAGTGATATCCTCGGGGAAGCACACAGGCCAGCTGCTGTGTGCTGGAGGGGTGGGTCCGCACATCCACGGGCAGACGGGTGGAGGGCAGGGAAGGACCCGGGCAGAGCTGGCCAGAAGCAGCCGCTCCTTTGGTAACGGAGGGGTCTGCTGAACCTGCTCACCCCGGGGAGCATCACTGCTTCTCCACAAGCTCCTTCTCATCTCCGTGCGCTGCTCCCACCTCCCTGAGCACCGCAGCCGTGTGGCGCTTGAGAGTCGCTGTATTTTGCACAACAAGCACTATTTGGCAGGAGAAAATAATGAGTTGGACTCAAATGGGACGGTTCCCATTTTACGCGCGGGTAAGCTGAGGCTCAGGCTTACCCAAAGTCGCACAGGAAGCAGCAGGATTTGGATTCAGCACTGATGCTCTCAATGCCTGTGTGCACTGTCTTCAGAGGCTGGGCCGAGAGCATGGTACAGGACGGCTGCATCTCACCGGTGAGGCCCTGGAGACTGCATACTCACCAAGCGCTTTTCTCTTAAATCTGTGTTTCCTCCGTAGAAGACCTTCCCTGTGCCCCTCCTCATCCCTGGAGACAAACAGTGTAACCAGGGTCTGGCTTCTGGCACTGCAGAGCAGGACAGGACTATAGGGGCCAGCCTGGTCTGACCCTCTGGTTTTAAAGATAGGGAAACTGAGGCATGGAGTGGTAAGTGGTTCGCCACCAGTCCTGGTAGATGGTTAGAACTGAGCGGTCCCTGCGTCTCTCTGACTGTGGAGGAGTCAGTACTGTCCACAGTGGCCCACGAGGGCCGTCCTCGGGGACGGTGGTCATCTGGTTTTGTCCACTCTCCGGCCCCAGGGCTGTGTCGGCCCCTTCTTCCTGGTGCCTGCAGGCCCCGCGCTTGTGCTTCCTCATACTCAGAGCTCGACCAGGCTGAGGGTCAGCGCTCACGTGTGGCTACTCTCCACTGACCTGTACGGGGAGCCCGTGGCACAGAGCAGCCCAGTTTCATTTTCCATTAGATACCATCTATGGTTTCTGTCCATAAACATGTCTCATAAAGGTGGATGAGGTTTGTGACTTGCTGCCTCTTTAAAGATTAAGAAAAATAGATTACCCTGAACTTTCTCTTCTGTCCTTGTTGAACTTTCGTGAATCAGCTGAAACTTTAGACCAGCTTTCTCCCGAAGGTAGCTAACCCAGCATCTCTCTGGGACTTGAGTGATCAGTGGATTCACTGAAAGATGCACTTTTATCTCATGCTGTAATCGTAGGCGAGAAAAAGGTTCCCATCCTCCTTCACCAAGTTCTGGTATATGTAGGCATTAAGTTAGTGTTTAAAATAACTTTAAAGAAATGAACAACCAGGGACTTCCCTGGGGGTCCAGTGGTTGAGACTCTGCACTTCCACTGCAGGGGGTACATGTTGGATTCCTGGTCAGGGAACTAAGATCCCACATGCCCTGTGGGGGGCAAAAAGAAGAAGGGAAGAAAAGAAAAGAAATCAACCAAACTAAACCTTACTGACTCAAGTAAACTTCCCAATTGGCAAAAGTCTGAAGACTTCTTCCTAACCGCTTGGAAGCACCCCTTTCCAAGTGGGAAAATGAAAAACAGGCTAGCAGTGGAGTTATTTTTAAGAGGCTATTATCAAAACCTCCTGACGGGAAGGGTTTTTGTTTTGTTTTGTTGTGTTTTTTAATTGAGGCAAGAAACTCCATCAGGCATCTCTGGGCAGCTCATGTGCTGACCGTTCCCTGAGGCAAAGCCCATTCCTTACATGCAGCGTGGCCAGTGGTCATTGACCCTGGGACACTTTCGGTGGCATTTGTCTGCCTGATGCCTCTAGGGCAGGCCCCCCAAAGCAGGGCTCTTGGCTCTCACCTCACTTGAGACCTCCTGCCCTCCTAGCAGACATCTGCGGGGAAACACAGACTTTTCTCTGCCACCGCCACCCACCGGGCTCTCCACCATGAAAACCCCCTTGGGCAGACAGAGGGTGGGTGTGGGGTGTTGATGGGGCTAGTCCTCCTTTCACCTCCGACCTTCTCCATTCTGCTGACGCTAACTTACACTCTGCCCTACTTTTCTGGGGTTTTTTCTTGTCAGTTTTGATGCTAGAATGTTTCACAGGCCCCACTCTTCATGCCTGGGTGCTCACATGACCTGTGCACCAGGGCACACCTGCTCCTGCAGCCCTCCTCCCGCTCTGTCCTTTTCCGCCTGTAGCTGGGAGGCCGCCGCCTCCTCCAGCCACCCCCCCACCCCAAGCACGGGCCCCTGTCTCCAGGGTGAAGTTTCCCCTTTGCAGCCCACCGCTGCCTGGAGGCAAGGCCTTCCCCGTTCAGCTCGTTTGCAGCCCTGAGTCCAAGCATAGAGACGACTTAGTTTGTCCCGTGCTGGGCCTGGGCATCCCTGTGTTGGGAGCTTCGTCATTCTCTCTCCGCCTCTTTACCTGCAGCCCAGTAGGCAGGGAGGCAGCTGGGGCCCCCATTCCTCCTCCATAAACCAGGGTGAGAGTGGCACGTGCCCGGGGAGGGGGAGGACTCACGAGGGACATCCGTACAGAGCCCACATCTACCCTGGGCCCAGGGACCTGTGCACACAGACACACACACAGACGCGCGCACACACAGACGCGCGCACAGACACGCACACACAGACGCGCACACAGACGCGCGCACACACAGACGCGCACACAGACGCGCACACAGACGCACACACACAGACGCGCACACAGACGCGCACACAGACGCACACGGTGCTGTTGCCCTACTGCTGCTACTGTTTCTGTGCTGCTGTCACTGCGTGTGTACGTGGCGCCGCCTGTGCCCACGGGAGACACCCGTTCACGTGTCTCCTGGCGGAGCGTGTCCCCCCTCAGGAGCTGAAGTGGGACCTCGGTGTTCCGGGCAGCGCTGTGTGTCCTGTGGGCTCCAAGCGCTCAAGCTGGACGTGCTGGGCCTCACTGGCAAGTCGCCTCCTGAGTGTCTGGGGACTCTCTTTAGCTTGCCTGTATCTTTTTATTTTTATTTATTTATTTTTTAAAAAGATTTATTTATTATTTTATTTATTTACTTGTTTTTGGCTGCATTGGGTCTTCTTTGCTGGGTGCAGACTTTCTCGAGTTGCAGAGAACAGGGGCTACTCTTCATCGCAGTGCACAGGCTTCTCAGTGCAGTGGCTTCTCTTGTTGTGGAGCACAGGCTCTAGGTGCACGGGCTTCAGCAGTTGCAGTGCGTGAGCCCAGTCGTTGTGGCTCATGGGCTGTAGAGCTCAGGCTCAGTAGTTGTGGCGCATGGGCTTAGTTGCCCCGTGGCACGTGGGATTTCCCAGACCAGGGATGGAACCCTGCATTGGCAGGTGGATTCTTAACCATTGTGCCACCAGGGAAGTCCCTTGCCTGTATCTTTTTAAATGGTTTTTCACATGGATGGACGTACAGGTGAGGGATGAATGTCCAGCAACGTGGGAAGAGGAAACGCTGGCTGGAAAGATGAAATCCTGCTTCCGAGGAGAGCATACGTCCCTGAATCTCCTCCTGGCAGCTAGAGTATTTCTGGCTGAAACATTTTCTTTCAACCAGGTCCCTCCCATGTGGCTTTTGTTTCCTGTCTCTTGAACCCCCACTGAAGCTGCCCCCACCCTTGCTCTCTCGCAGGGGTCCTCCCGGGCCCTTTGCTCCTGTGAGGGCCACCCCATCAAGACATGGTGCAGGGGTGCAGTGGCTCTGCCTCGCCATCCAGGGAGACGGGAGCAAGGGAGGCCCTGCCAAGAGCCCATCGTACAGATGAGAAAACTGAGGTTCAGGAAGTAAAGCAGCCGTGCAGTCCCCCTTGGCAGAGGTGGGGACATGGCTGGCGAGCAGACTTAGCCTGGCTCATGCCCACCCCTGCCTGACCTCGGGAAGTTACTTAGGCCTCTGGGTGTCTCAGTTTCATTCTCTGTGAAATGGGGGTTTGATAGCAACGGCCCCCGAGGCTGTGTGGGTTTCTGTGGAGCCTTGGGACGTTCCTGGCCGGGGGAGGCACTGGCTTTCGGGGTGTCCTGGTCCTGCTTGCGTGTCCCCATGTGCACCTCACCCAGACGCAGCTGGGGAAGCACCTGCTGCGGGTTCACGCGGTGGGCGCAGAGCAGGACGACGGGAGTCAGGGGCCCGGGAGCGGCTCTGATGCACAGTAGTTGATGTAAAACATCCTCCACCCCAGAGAACGCCAAGCACCCGCTTCAGAAAATGGGGGCTGAGGGCCGAAGGCACCCCGTGGGGCGGGCGGGTGTGGCGAGGATGCAGGACTGCGCGTGTGGGAAGGGCGCCTGTCTGGGTGTGACCGTGTGAGCTGGTGTGTGTGTAGATAGCATTGTGATTCCGTCTCACCTGTGAGCAGGCGTTACCTCAGGAAGGCAGTCCCTCGACGCGCTGTGTTCCCTGTTGGGACGCCTGTGACATACCCGTGCCCGGGTCCCCTCACAAACGACCCCACGGTAAGCTCAGCCCGCAGCTCACCCGGCCGCTTGCCAGTTCTGCCCTGTGCTTCTAGGAGAGGCCTGGAGCCTTAGGGGTCCTTGGGGGACCTGTGTGCCCTGGAGGCTTGGCTCAGAGGGCCCCAGTGCCTGTTACCCAGGTCTTCACGCAGAGGCGGTCCTCGGTCCGCGGGACAGAATCAGCTGTTGAGTGCCAGGGCCGAGCATGGGGCAGAGGTACCAAAGGGAGTGATGCGTACTGATTGGTCTGGTCCCAGGACGTGGCCGTCTAAGCAGATATGCCACTGAGTGTCCGCTGCTAGGGTTTCCCTGGGATGCTGTTAGACTCCTCAGAGGCAGTTTGCCCTCCAGGTACAGCCCAGTCAAGGAGGAGGCGGCCTGGAGCTGACACCCCGGTAATTAGGCAGAAGAGCCTGCGCTGAGCGCAGGGTGCCTGTGCCCACCACTGTCTCGCCTCCGCCTGGAACCCCCCTTGGTTCAGTGTCTACTCAGACATCTTCCCGCAGCCTCTCCACAGGGGTTGGAGAATGCAAGCAAGCGAAGCAGTTTAAAATCAGGGAGTAAGGGGCTTCCCTGGTGGCGCAGTGGCTAAGAATCTGCCTGCCAGTGCAGGGGACACGGGTTCGATCCCTGCTCCAGGAAGATCCCACATGCCGCAGAGCAACTAAGCCCATGCGCCACAACGACTGAACCTGTGCTCTAGAGCCCATGAGCCACAATCATTGAGCCCATGTGTCGCAACTACTGAAGCCCTCGCGCCTAGAGCCCGTGCTCCGCAACGAGAAGCCTGCGCACAACGAAGAGTAGCCCCCACTCACCGCAACTAGAGAAAGCCTGTGTGCAGCAACAAAGACCCAACACAGCCAATAAATAAATTAATTAATTAATTTTTAAAAATCAGGGAATAAGAGTTTCCTATGGCTGTGGTAACAAATTATACAAACTTACTACTTACACAAATATACCCTCTTAAAATCCAGGATAACCCCTCTGCCTTAAGGTCAGCTGATTAACAACTTGACCTCCGTCCGGACCCCAGGCTCCCCTTGCAACATAACATACTGTGTCCGTGGGCCGAGGGGATTGGAATGTGACAGGTTGGGGGGCCATTATTCTGCTGACCACAGAGGGGAGAGTCATGGGGGTAGAATGGACACTTCCTACCGCCTGGATCTGCCAGCAGCATCAGTAGAGCCTGGCTTCTGAAATTAGAGTCCCCCCAGCTCTTGTCCACTGGTGGGCACGTTAGACCCACAGAATGCTGCGTCCCACCCTGGGGTGTCTGATTCTGCCCAGGAGGGCCTGAGAATCTGCATTTATAACAGGTCCCCAACGGCGCTGATGCTTCTGGTCCCGGGACCCACTCTGGGACCCCGGGCCACGCCCTACCAAGGGGGCCTCCGGCTCTTGCTGGGGCATCTCCAGTGCTGGACTACTCACTCCATCTTCTGGTGAATCGCCTGTTCCAGGGGTCGGCTTCAGAGCCAGGCCAGCTGGGGCTGAGTCTCTGCCAGGTGACCTGGGGGACGTCCTCACCCGCTCTGGGCTGTGCTGTGGGTCCACAGCGAGGACTCAGCGGCCTAGTCCCTGAGCAGCGCTCCGGAAGCCCAGGTGAGCGTGTTTGCCACGCGGAGGACAGCTCAGTTAGAACTCGGCGCATCAGCACTAGGGCTGCTGCCTGTCTGCTGTGCCCAGCAGTCAGGTCTCCCTGGGGCTGTCCCCAAGACAAGCGGGCAGGGGTTGGCGTGAAAGCTGTGCAGGAGCCGAGAAGCCCCAGGCCTCCCTTAACCAGCACTTTCGCGAAAATGCAGGGACTCACTGAGCCCCTATTGCTGAGGGGCAGGCAATGCTCTGGCCATCACGCCCCCCGACCTGGGTCTCCCCGGGGACTGACTCGCTTCCTAGGCTCTTGCTTGCAGGAGAGGAAACCACACCCAGTAGGTGATGTGTGAGTTTATGGCAGAAGCGAGCTGGAGGAGGAAGGACCTGCCACAAACACAGGGCACCTTTGACCCATTTGCTGAACAAACAGCTTCCTGGGTTTCGAGCAGATATGTCCTCCTGGCTTCAGGTGGCCCCGTGCTTTCAAAACCTCATCTCTAGAGTGAAGACGTTGGAGGTGAAGAGGGCAGGCATGGGCTCCTCCAAGGCCACTCCCCGTCCTGACCCCAAGCCCAGAGAGCCGCAGGCAGGATGGCCTCGGGCCGGGTCATCATCAGTGGACGGCCACCTTCCCCACATCCTCCCCAGGCACTGCCCCTAGAGGTGTCTGTATCTATACCTCACCTGTTCTCTGCAGTCAGGGAGGCAGGACCCCCAGACTCATAACCACAGGTGTCCAGAGCTCCTCACAACCGCGCCCCCGGCAGACGGGGTCTGGGGCTGCCAGGCACCACACACACCACCCCGCACCTGCTGGGTGAGTGCAGGCACCTCTCCGTGAAACCCCCCGGGAATTCCAGGCTGCAGAGTCCTCACAGATTTCTCTCCCCCAAATAAAACCTGTCTTCTTTTACTATCACAGGATCCTTTCCAAGAAAACGCCCTCGCTTCTTGCTTTCTCCTCATTTGTTATTTTACGGAAGAAACCAGAGCAGCTTTCCTTCCCAGCACATCTTGGTGAGGCTGCACGTGGCCCCAGGTGGAGGGTGAAGCCACGGAAACCAGGTGGCCTGCCTCTGGCTCCCACCTCAATGTGGCATCAGTAGACGGTCCTGGCATCTGTCTGGGTCCCTGTGCTCTCCCCCAGAGAGAGGTTTTTAAATAAGCCTAAGGTAGTTTGCAGGATGCCGTGTGGCCAGCTTGGTAACCAAGTTGTGGCAGTTCTGGGGGTCAGGAGGGTGCACCTGGGGTCTGGCTGCAACTGGTGGGGGTTCCCAGCTCTACCATTTGCTGGCTGTGTGGTCTTGGTAAATGCGTCTCTCAGCTTCCGTTTCCTCATCTGTGAAGAGAGAGCCGAGGCACCAGCCTCAGTGGGGTGTCTGTGCAAACTGAAGCCACGAGAAGTCATTTGTTAGCTTTGCAGCAAAGCGCTGGGTACAGAACCGCTGAGGGAGGGGGGCCCCTCGCTGTGCAAAACCCAAAGGCCCCCAAGTCCTTGTGACTTAAACTGCACTTGGGTGGCTGAACACTCACCTCCCAGACCGTGCTGGGTTTGTAAAGCGCGCGGGCGGCTGGCTGCCCCCTTGATATCAGGGTAACTCGGGGCCCTGGCCCCTCCAGGAAGCACCTTTGTCGAGGCTGCTTCTCCCCCTTCCACGGCTTCCATCCAGTCACAGTGACAGACTCTCACTGAACACCAGACCGGGGCTGAAGCACACGTCAGACACTCACTGTTCCATTAACTCCGCTGCTGCTGGGAGCGCAGTGTTCTCCATGATTGTAACGGACCCGCCTGACGCAAACGCCCTTCATCTCTGGCAATCTTCCTGTCTCCCGATGGCATTTTGAAAGTATTTGCAGAGCTAGCAGGTTCGCTTCACAGAGAATTTCATGGTTTGTGTTTTTTAATCTACCTCTATTTAAGGCAGCTGAAATTCATACCCTAACACAGTTCCGCGTGCTTCAGTCCAGGAAGCCTGTGGAAGGAGGTGGGTTTTCTGTGTCTCGTCCAGCCCGGCCTCTTGGGAGGCCCAGGGGTGGCTCAGGAAGTGGCTGGAGCACAGATTCTGGTGTCCCCCAGCCTGGCTGCACCCGGCCCCACCACTTACTCTCTGTGACACCTTAGGGCAGATGAGCTCACCCCCTTGGGCCTCTGTTTCTTAATCTGTGACATGGGTACCATAACCATCTACCTCCCAGGTTATATACCGGTTACATGAGTGAGTGCTTGTGAACGTGCCAGCTCAGTGCCGTGGATACGAATAAACATAATGAAATGTCTGGAGGCCAGTGCAGCAGCGGGGCTTCACCCGGGGGCTCTGACTCTCTGGCAGCGGTGCTGGCAGTCTGGGGAGAAATCCCCAATCCGGAGGTGGTGGCCAGGTGCCCGCTCACTCCGCGCAGCTCCTGGGAACGCTGCGGCAAAGCCTGCCCTTCCTACCGCGCCCGGGTTTCTCATCTGACTCCGACGTGGGGGCGCACGGCTTCTGAGCGTGAGGGCTCTCCTCAGGCCTGGCTGAGCGGAGCTGCCCCCGGCTACTTCCTCTCTCCCCTTTCACTTGGGGCCCCAGCCTTGCTTCCCGAGGGGGCGGGATGGACTCCATGGCCCTGCTGGCTGTTCCCCTCTCAGTGGTCACTTCGGGGCGGGCAGGGGCTGACTTTGCCAGCTGACCATCCGCCCCGGGTCAGGGCTGCAGGGCTCACCTGGCATCCAGCTCAGAGCTGGGTCTTGTGGGTGTCTGTCCAGTGACCGATGGCTCAGCTTTCTGGTTTCTGATGGAGACCTCGGGAGATGTGCTGTGTGTTCCTGAAGGGGGGGAGGATGGGGGGTGGCCCTGTGTGTCGGGTCCCGGGGACACTGAAAGTGGTCCTCACTGCCTCTTCTCTCCCCTTGCAGGGCCCACAACGATGGTGTTGCCAGCCAACTCGGAAGCCCAGGTACTTTAAAAACAAACTTTGTTTACTTGATACATGTTAACAGTTAGGTATATTGTATAACATAAATTAGAAAATGCATAGCTGTACAGTTGTTCCTGTGAGTCAGGACCCGAGGATAAATGCTCAGTGGCTTAGAAGAAGGGCTTGATGGGGAGATTGTGCCCAGAGGGCAGGCGGTGACGGAGGTGAGGGTGGTGTGGACTCGGTGGGCCTGAAGTGCAGGGGAAGTGAGGTACCCACCTTCCTCTCCCCTGTGACCCCCCAGGCTCCTGAAGGGGCCTCCCGCTGACCAGAGGGGCGAGGAGGCCAAGGTGACGTGGTTTCTGGGGCTCCCTGGTCACAGAGTGTCGGACAGGGATTGGGTCTGGGGGACAAACAGGAAAAGCAGCCCATAGCCAATGTCCCGGAGCTCCCCCCACCCCCAGTACGCAAACCTCACCAGCAGGACCTCTTCCCGTGTCTCCCGTCCTATATGTCCACCCCCAGGTAACTGAATTCGATGTTCACCATTCCACTGAGTTATAAAAAACAGTTTTGTGCAGATCCATATTTATATATTAAAATATAGCAAGGGGGTGGACACAGGCCAAAAGGGGACATGTGGTCTGTTGTGAAGAATTTAAAAACAATAATGAAACCATCCCAGAGTTTTCTGACTGTTTCTAATCACCACGTGCTGGCACCTCTTGATAAGGTCAGGGATGGGACGCCCCCTCTGGCGGGGTGCAGGCCCTGCTGTCTACGCGACACGGATTTCCGCAGGATTGCTGTGAACTGTGCTGTGCAGTGTTCTGGAATTTGGGTGGGAAGACCCCGGCCACGTATGTTCAAGAGCCGCCTTCATTGCTCTGCACAGCTCGCGCCGCCAAGCTGCTGCCCACAGTCTCCAGGCAGACTTGCGTTCACCGCCTCCCGCTCCAAAGGGGGCCTGTTGTTTTCAGTTCTGAAAATATTCACAAGGAGCTTTGTAAGCCGCGGTCCGGTCTGGACTGTTGTGCCCGGAGGTGCGGGAATCCAGCTGAGCGCCCCGCCTGAGCGAGGCGGGCCGGGCCGCCTCCGGCGCCGTCTGCCTGGATTCCTGGATTCTCGCACCTCGGGCCCATCGCCGGGCCGGCCCGCTGGGCCCACGGGGGCCTGCTTCCCGCGCTGCCGGGGGCGGGCAGGGCGCAGGGTCCTGAGGCTGGCCGGCTGCCCCGACGTCCCCTCAGCGGGCAGCCGGGGGCCTCTGCCTTCGGGAGAGGCTCCAGCGTCTCTCCCTCCAGCAGCGATCGGACAAGAGGCTCTAAGCCGCGTAACCCTTTCCCTGGTGTGAGGCCAGCACAGGCCAGCGACCCAGAGGGCCTGCGAGGCCCGCGGGCGGGGGAGCTGTGCTGCCCGCCCCTCGCCTGCCCTGCCCCGCGGGGTACGGGGTCCCCTCCGGAGAGCCTGGCTCAGGGCCACCCCTGGGGTCGGCAGGACTGTGGGGCAGACCCTGCGGGCTGGGAGCTCACTCCCACCGCCATCTCCTTCCCAGCGCCTGCCTCTGGGCCAAGAAAGGATCGGTGGGAACGTGTGTGACGTGAGGCCCTCACCCACCCAGCGGGCCCAAGAGGCATCCGGGCACTTCCTGGAGATCCCACTACTCCAGGGACTCCACCGGCCCCGGCCAGGGCCCTTCGGTCACCTGTCAGGTGTGACCGGCCTTCAGCCTTCAGGCCCCTGACTCATGGTTCTAGGGTGCGGCTTGGAGCCGGGTCTGACCCTTGCCTCCTGAGGGAGAGATAAGACACTTCCAGGCTGGGAGCGTTGTTAACTGTCACTGGAACTTTGCTCCCACCGGGGCCTTGCTCTCTCCACGCGTCCCTTGAGCCAGGCTGACCCCCCTACACCCCCTCCAGGCTCAGGGCGTCTTCTGAGGCGTTCCTGCGGGACAGGGAAAGCCTGTTCTTGTGCCCTGTCCCCTGCTCAGCTCTGGCACTCACCCCTGTCCTTAAGCTCTGCTCTGGTCTGTTCCCTTGGGGGCTGGGGGGCGGGGGTTGGAGGGGGCTCGCAGGAAACAAGAGGAGAGGCCAAAAGGGCCCCGGCTGCCAGGTGGCCCGCACGTGCCTGACGAGGGTGCGGCTGTGCCCGCCAGCACGAGGCCAGGGCACAGGCTGCGGGCCAGCCTGACCCCTGGGCGGGAGACTGATGCTCCGTGTCTCAGCCCCACTTGTGAAACGAGAGTTACCTCGAGGCTCGTGGCACGGTTAAGTGGCAAAGAGCTGTTGTCATTTGAGGGTGTGTGTATCTTTTGTTGTCATCAAAGGAAACCACGAAAGCTGTTTCAAACATAAAAACAAAGTGCTGTGCACGCTGCAAGCAGCTGCCTTGCTCTCACTCCTCACGCTCGGCTGAGCCGCTGGCGGGCACTGCTTCCCTCCTGGCACCACCCTGTAGGGCAGACCTGCACCCCGGGCGATGCGTGAGCAGGGACTGCCGCGTGCACTGGCACAGATGACCATCCTCCACAGAACCCGATTCCTAGATGTTAATGGCAGTCTGTGAAAACAGGGTTCCCTGCCAAGTAAAACTGAAAGCAGGGTGAAGAGGTCTCTCTACCGCAGGACTCAGATTTCTAATGTGCTAATCTGCTTTTTAAAAAACGTATTATGGAGAAAGCATTCAAGCATATACAAAGTATGGGGGGCCCCACAGCTAAGGACACACCTGTTCCCTGTGGGCCCCGCCCGGTCCCTCCCCACCTGTGCCCTGGTGACCCCACCCCCTCCCCCCTACACAGGTCCAATTATTTTTTAGGTTTTTCTTTTTCAGGTTAAATTTGTATACGTTGAAATTTATACACAGCTTAAAATACTTAAGGGAGGGGATCTCACTTTTTGTGAGTTCCAGTGTCGAACTTTATCGTGTCATTAAACAATGACTCCAGCAGCATTTGTTCCATAAGCTAGTCTTTCCCCTCTGATTTAAAATATACTGTTATAGCACATGAAAAGCTAATGTTTCATTAGGTTGCCTCTCTGTCTTTTTTTAAATAAACTTGTTACAGGTAAACTTTACGTTTGGCAAGTCCCACCAATGTGTATACCATGTAACCAACACCATACTCAAGAATACAGACCTTTTCCAACTTTCCCAAAGTTCCCGTGCTCCTTGAACCCCACCCCCATGCCGGCCGGGAGCCAGGGGCCTGTGCCCTGTGGCTGCAGTCTGGCCTAGAGCTCCGCGTACCCGGAGCCCAGCAGCCTGGAGTCCTGGTTCCCGGCAGGGCGAGGGGTCCAGGGCTCCACACAACTGACTAGGGTTCCGATGTACACCGCCGCGCTCACAACTTCTGTGCATACGCGATTCTCCTCTCTCTTGGTTAAACCCCCTGGAGAGCAACTGCAGTCCCGCGGTAAAGCACTTGCCACAGCCAGGGTTCTCCACAGTGGCCCTGCCGCAGGGGGCACCGCGTTCCCCGTTCGGGTGGCCCTCAGCGCATCCCCGCCTCCCCCGCCCCCAGGACAGCGGCCGTTGCATTTGGGGACCTTTTCCTGCGGTGGCTGGGACCCAGGCCCGCCGCGGGCCCCCACCCCGGCGCCCCTCCCAAGTATGTCTCCCCGCCTGTGCGTGAGCACGGGCCCTTGTCCCGCAGGTGGTGCAGTCGCTGGGCTTCGCCATCTACCGCGCGCTGGACTGGGGGCTGGCCGACCACGAGGAGCGCGAGCTCAGCCCGCAGCTGGAGCGGCTCATCGACCTCATGGCCAACAGCGACCGCGACGACGACGGCGGCGGCGGGGCGGCCGACGAGGGCTACGGGGGCCCGGAGGAGGAGGAGGAGGCCGAGGGCGGCCCCCGCGCCGTGCGCACCTTGGCGCAGGCCATGCGCCTGTGCGCCGCGCGCCTGACCGAGCCCCGCGGCGCGCAGACCCACTACCAGGCCGTGTGCCGCGCGCTCTTCGTGGAGACGCTGGAGCTGCGCGCCTTCCTCGCCAGGGTCCGGGAGGCCAAGGAGGTGAGCGGAGCGAGGGGGCCCCCGCTGGAGTGGCCAAGGACACGGGGGCGCCAGGGAGGCCCGGGGGCGAGGGTGGGGCCGGTGGAGCAAGGGGTGCGGCCACGGAGGCGTCTCCATCCGCAGAGCCGGGGCCGGGTGGGCAGGACCAGGCCCGGCTGTCCCCATCCCTGCCTCGTTCCCTCTGTCCCTCTCTTGGTCCACAGCGGGTGGAAATCCTCTGCGCGAAGCTTCCTGTGCGGGGCTGTCTTGAACGCTTGGTAGGTTTTAGCTTAACCCGCACATCTCCTGTTTACCTGGTTTTGCACAGGAGGGAACTGAGGCTCAGAACCTTAGGTAACTGGCACCTTTATCCGGTGACCTCACTCCTGTTGCCTCTAAGTTAATTATTAACTTCCCCAGCCCTCATGTTTACATCTGCCAAAGGGGCTGCGCCGCCCACCCCTGGCTCACCTGCCCGCTTGCTGGTTCCTTCTGAAAACAGGGTGCGGAGTGGCCCAGGACCCATGCAGGGGTGCCCGTGTCCTGGAGCTTTAGGGAGGGGGGCGGTTCAGTGAGATGACGCTCGCCCTAATGTTTGCCCTGCTGGTGACAGTCTGACGTTCTTCTCCACCTCCCTCCGTGGTTATCACCCTTCTCCCAGATGAGCAGCTGGAAGCCCTGAGAGGCTGTGTCCTTGCGCCACGTCATAGCTAGTGCAGAGCGCAGGGGCCCTGACCTGGCTCCCAGCTGGCATTCTCCCCAGGGCCGTTCTGCCTCTTCATGGTCTCAAAATCAGAAGTTGACAGCCTTTGCCTTAACTCTCCCAGCCTCTCTCTTGGAGGGAACTGAGGTGTTTCCTTGAAAGGGGGGTCACAGCCCACAGGGGCCCCTGCCTTCCACCAGCATTTCACAGATGAGAAAATAATGGAGACTTTGGAGAGGTCAGGAGGTATTTTTAGAATTAGCTAATGCTGGTCCTTGATTCCACCCTGACCCTTTATGGGCGTATGTCTCTCATTTCCTCTGACCAAGAAGCATTCCTGCTCAGCTTCCCTGGCCCTGAGCTTGAGCAGGCTCTTAGGATTGCTCTGATGGATGGGCCTGGTCCTAGGGGAGGACCAAATTCAGATGCTGCTTGAGCCACTTCAGCCCAGTCACAGCCCAGGGGCAGGTGGTCCCTTTGCCCACCCCCGCCTCCCAAGGCCCAGCCCCTGACTCCCCTCCCCGCTCTTCCCCCATGTCTCCTTCCGGTGCTCTACATGTGGATGCTCCTAATGCTTTTCTGTCTCCTGTCCTGTTGCCGAGATCAGTTCCTTACCCAGAAAATAAAAGCTCTTTGTTTTAGGAGCAAACAGCTGTAGACTTCAAGCAGTTGAGCCAGGAGAAGTCCAGGGAATTGGAGTAGGCAGAGAGAGGTGGGCTGTTGGAGGCGTGCAGCTGGGCTGACATCTCAGGCAGGAACAGCCTACTCTGGGGCAGGTAGAGCTACTCCCACCTTCGTGCCCTTTGTCCACAGAGACTGCCAGGTCACATGCAGTTCTGTTTTTAGAATCACACACCTTGTGCTTCTCAGAGACTTGGCAGAGTTTTCTAGAGCCTCCCAAAGCAGGTTGGCAAGCGGCTTGGGGTGAAAGCCAGGGTAACCGGTTCTGTCTTGTTTGGGGGATGGGGTGGGGGAGACTGTGTGCTGAAAGCAGATGTTTGTTCAGGGTGGAGGCTGGTGAGGGCAGAGCGCCCGCTGCTGCCGAGAGCCAGAGCAGTGAACCCAGCGGCTTCCTCCCAGGCTCTCAACACAGAACAGCTACCCAACCATCCCAGCCTCCTTCTTGGGCCCTCACCATGATGGCGGCATTTTTCCCAGTTCGTGAAATACATCCCGGTGATTGTTTGCCAGGACCTGCTGAGTAACTCGCCCTCTCGCCCACCCACCCACCCATCCAACTATCCATTTGTTGATTTGTTTACTCATTCAACCAGTGTTTAAGACCTAGCATGTGCCACACAGTGCTGGGAGCCAGGAACACTAAGGTAGAAAAACTCCGAAATGGAACACGTGGTTCTGGCCTCGTGGAGCCAACCATCCAGACAACAGTCAGAGCAGCAGCTGAATGTGAAACTCCCATCGGGAACACACGCAGAGAAGAGGCATGGGTGCGCCCGGAGGGTGGGTGTGCATGGGCCGGGGGCCCTGTGAGCTGAGGTCTGAAGCCCTTCCTAGGTGGGGGAGGAGCGTCCAAGCCTGTGTCTGCTGTCTGTGGAGGACGTGGTGCCTGGGGTGGTGGAGGGGTGTGGGTCAGTGAGAAGAGGGGCAGGTTCTACTGCAGCCAGGAGGTTCTGTGCGGGTGCTGTGTGGAGGCTGTGCTTTCTCCCTGCCCTTGCTGGGAGAAGCGGCCACGCGTGGCCAGTGGGACACATGTTCCCGTGTGGCTCCAAGGCTGATGCCTCGGCCCCCCAGACATCTTTCTGAGCCCCAAAGCCTTGTCCAGAATGCCCACATATCCCTTTTTACCTGGTGGAATAGTAGCCTCTGTGGTACAGAAGGGTCCCCAGGGGGACCGACCAGCAGGGCCTATACCCCATGGCTGCCGCTCTCCCGTTTCTCCTGGACTCACAGATGCTGCAGAAGTTCCGGGAGGAGGAGCCACAGTCAGAGAAGCCCGTGGTGGAGCTTGACAGCCTGGGGCGCACAGACTGGGTAAGACGTGGCCCCCGCTGGCCTGGGGTACAGACAGGGTGCAGCCTGGGAGCCCTGCTTGGGGCTGAGGGCCACTTTTGTGTTCTCATGGCCCAGGCCCGCCTCTGGGTCCAGCTCATGCGGGAGCTCCGCCACGGGGTGAAGCTGAAGAAGGTGCAGGAGCAGGAGTTCAACCCCCTGCCTACGGAGTTCCAGCTCACCCCCTTCGAGATGCTGATGCAGGACATCCGCGCCAGAAACTACAAGCTGCGCAAGGTCATGGTGAGCCGCTCAAGGTCGTGGGGGGCCACTCAAGGTCATGGGGGCCGCTCAAGGTCGTGGGGGCTTCTCGAGGTCATGGGGGGCTGCTCAAGGTCAAGGTGGGTCACTCAAGGTCATGGAGGGGCCGCTCAAGGTCGTGGGGGCCACTCAAGGTCATGGTGGCCACTCAAGGTCATGGTGAGCTGTGTTGAAGGGGGTCCACGTTCTGCCGCCTCTGCCCACTGGAGCCCCTGCTTGGTGCGCTGGCCACTGAACCGGGATTTCCTGTGGGAACAGGGTAGTCATGGCCTCGAGTCACACGGCTCACAGTCCTCTCAGGGACACGGTGTGACAACAGCAGGGGGAGGGGACCAGGGGCGGGAGCTGAGGCTGCAGGACTGTCCCGTTTATCGCTCACGTAGTCCTCACCACGTGCCGGCATCGCTGAGAATCGTAAGCGTGAGAGTCGGTTTCATTCCTGTGACGACCCTGTGCGGTGGTGCCGCTGACCCCCTGTCCACGGGGAGCATCTGCGATGCAGGGAGAGCGGGTGATCAGGCTTTGAAGGCCACAACTGCACAGCCACTGAGGGGGGGCTGCAGCGAGGCCCAGGTGCTGCGCGGGGCTGCCTGAGCCACTCTCCCGGCTGCAGCCCCGGCAGGTGGGCGCTCAGCCTTGCTCCCCACCCCCTACTCTCCCGCAGGTCGACGGGGACATCCCTCCCAGGGTGAGGAAGGACGCCCACGAACTCATCCTGGACTTCATCCGCTCCCGGCCTCCGCTGAAGCAGGTACCAGCCCCCGTGGGGCGTCTGGAAGGCTGGTTCTGGGGCGCCCCCCGCTCCGGGGGCGCGCAGGGATCTCCCGTCTGGCCCTGTGGTGCCGCCGGCTCCAGGTGCCCCGCGCAGGGTCCCTCCCCGCCTCGGGAGCGGGCTCCCACCGGATGCTGCCACGCCCCATGCAGGTCTCAGAGAGGAGGCTTCGCCCCTTACCCCAGAAGCAGAGAACCCTGCACGAGAAGATCCTGGAGGAGATCAAGCAGGAACACAGGCTGCGCCCCGTGGAGGGCAGGCGCGGGGAGGGGCGGGGTGAGCGGGGTGCGCTGGGACGCCCTTCCCCTGCCTCTAGACCCCCCGCCCCCTGTCCCGTCCTGCCTCACCTCCTGCCTCCCCCAGGGTTCGGCTCTCTGCCGTGCATTCTCAATGCCTGCTCTGGGGATGTCAAGTCCACTTCCTGTATCAACCTGTCCGTCACGGAGGCCAGGAGCCACGCCCAGCGCCCGCGGCCCCGGGTCCTGCTCAAGGCGCCCACGTTGGCTGAGATGGAGGAGATGAACACATCCGAGGTCAGAGCCCACGGGCTCCTGGAGGGAGACTGAGGAGCTGGCGGGGGAGCAGGGAGGAAGAGGAGGAGAGGAGCGGGGCGGGGGGGAGGAGAGAGGGGGCAAGGACACAGCCAGGGTGCAGTGTCCAGCTGTGTGGGGCCCCCTCTGCTCAGGGCCATGGCTGCTCCCTGCTCTGAAGCTGGTGTCCTGCTGTGGGGCTGGGTCTGCCCTGGGCGCAAGCGTGACGGGGCTCAGGGACCCTTTCCCCTCCTGGTGGCTCAGAAGGGTCACTGGGGCGGTGGCCTTGAGCCACCGGTGCCTCGGCACATAAAGGTCTGAAGTGGAGTGCTCTGTTCTCCTGGGGATGGGCGGCTGGGCAGCTCCCGTGGGAGGTGAAAAGCCAACATGTGCCACCGTGGTGGCCATCTGCACAGGCCACAGCTGACCCTAGACCTGTCCTCTCTAGGACTCCGGGGGCCTCAGGCCAGGGTCAGGTTTTTGAGGTGCCCGCCTGCCCTGGCCTGGGCAGTGCGTAGAGGAGGCCCGTGACAGGTGGGGGGCGCGGGCGGGCTGCAAGGTCAGGGCGGTGCTGCGCTGGCGTGTCCGCAGGAGGAAGAGTCGCCCTGCGGGGAGGTGGCGCTGAAGCGAGACCGCTCATTCTCGGAGCACGACCTGGCCCAGCTCCGGAGCGAGGGGGCCTCTGGCCTGCAGCCAGCCACTCCGCCCCCCGGAGGCCTGGCACCGTCGCGGCCGCGTGCGGGCAGCGTGCAGTCCCGGAGGCCGAGCGCCCAGGAGCCGGGTGAGCGCCGCCCTTTCTCCCCTGGAGCCCTCCTGTGCCTCCCTGCTTCCCAGCAGCTTCAGAAGGTGCCGGGTGCTCGCGCCTGCAGCGGGGGTTATCACCTCAGGCAGCCATTCCCCACCTTTTAAGGTTAAAGCTTTACTAAATTAGTAATCTGTGTTCATTGTAAAACTTAAAAAAAATTCCTATCTCTATTACGAGAGATAACTCCTGTTGACACATTGGTGTACAGAAAGCAAGCTGGACAGATAGACGGAGTGACAGACCCTCCTAGTCCGTTCCCCGCTGCCAGTGGGAACGTGTCCACGGAGCAGCACTGCTGTGGAGCCGGCCCTGGCCCCGCTGGTCCGCACACAGGACAGGACGATTCTGCTGGCCGTGAGGGCTGGGCTCCAGCAAGCGCCCCCGGTTGCCAGCCCAGCCACTGCCTCCTGCCACACACGGCCAGGCCCCCTCCGCAGCCCTCAAGGTCACCTTGAGCTCCCCTGTTGCCTTCTGGCCCCTCTCTGGATGGTCCCCTTTTGTAGCTGTGATGCACTGATGGCGTGAAGAGGTCCAGGCCAGGGATTCCGTACCTCGCTGTCCCCGCCCTGGTGGAGGCAGACTGTCTCTGCCCCTCTGGGCCTCCAGGCAAAGTGCAGTGCGTGGGGCTGATGGAGGCTTTCCGCGTGGCTGGCGCCGTGTGCCCTGTCTTGGGGCTCAGATATGGGCCCCTCAGGCCTGCCGCACTGCACGGGCCCTCACTGTGGGTGACGTGCCTCTACTAGACCACTCGCCCCTGGGTAACCACCCCACCACCTCCTGCTGCCTGCAAGGCCATCCCGACACCAGAAGCCCTGCAGGTGTCCTGACAGCCCCTGGCCCTTCCACCAGGTTCCTTCCCTGCCAGCATCCAGTCCCAGCCTGATCCCCGCTCCCCGCCATGCAGTGACCTGGACTCGGTCAAGGACAGGCCGGGGGCCTCCGCGGCCGCAGACTCCAGTCACCTGTGGCTGGTGAGTGGCAGAGGTGCTGTCGTCCAGGCTGGCTGGGGTGGGGTGGTGCCCCTGTTGGGCTGAGGAGTGGAGGGGGCTCCCCTCAGGGGTGTGTGGGGTCCACGTTCAAGCCGCCTCATCTGGGGAAGTTGGCCTGTGCTGCCGCCTCCTGGACCTTCTGGGCACTGCGGGCCCCGGGCTGGAGAAGGACCTTGCTAAGGGGACAGCCTAGTTAGTCCCTTCTCTGGGGGGGTCAGGACAGGTGAGACGCCCAGCACCCTGTGCCCCGAGGGCAGCGTGGTGACACCGGAGGTGCCTTCTCGGGTCTCGCCTTGCTCTGTGCTGCTCCCTCTCTGTGCCTCCATTTCCTCCGCTGTGAGTTTTGTGTGACTTGTAATTGTATGGAGCTAACACTTGCTGATGTTTTGAGGCCCCCACTTGGACCTGAACCTTGGTGCACGATTTTTTTTTTTCTTTAATTAATTTTTTGGCTGCGTTGGGTCTTCGTTGCTGCGCGTGGGCTTTCTCTAGTTGTGGTGAGCAGGGGCTGCTCTTCATTGCAGTGCACAGTCTTCTCATTACCGTGGCTTCCCTTGTTGCGGAGCACAGGCTCTAGGCGCGTGGGCTTCAGTAGTTGTAGCACGTGGGCTCAGCAATTGTGGCGCATGGGCTTCATTGCTCCACAGTATGTGGGATCTTCCTTGAGCCCTGAGACCAGGGCTCAAACCCATGTCCCCTGCATGGGCAGATTCTTAACCACTGCACCACCAGGGAAGCCCCAGGCCACAATTTTATCAAAGGGGATGAGAGAAGCAAAGTGCCTGGGGTGGGGCACAGGGCATCTTGCTGGCGTGCGGAGGGACCTCCAGAGCCTGGCTGTCATCATCACTTCCTTGAAGTTTTACCAAGAGGCTCAAGTGAGAACAGAGCTTCAAAGGCTTTGAAAAGTTAAAGTCGTGTTACTGTTAATACTCCCCAGCTGAAGGGGATGCTTTCCCTTGAGTCCTGTATTAGGTATCTGCTGCCACATAAAAATTCACTTCCAAACTCAGCAGCTACAACAACGCATTTATAATCTCACAGTTTCTGTGGGTCCAGAACCCAGAAGTGGCTCAGCCGGGTGGCCCTGGCTCGGCCCCGAGGGAGGCTGCAGCTGCCGTGTCGGCCAGGCTCCTGTCTCTCCTGATGGCTCCACCTGCCTCCAAGGAGGCTCCTCCCTGACCTGTGGGCAGGAGGCCTCAGTTCCTCCACGTGGCCTCCCCCCGGGGCTGCCTGAGCGCCCTCACAACGTGCCCCCCCCACCCCCGCCCCCGGGTGAGCCATCTGAGAGCCAGGAGGGAGCCGGTGTCTTCAGGACCCCGTCTCAGAGGTGACACACTGTCGTTTCCACCTTATGCATTCAATACAAGTGAGTCCCTAAGTCCTGCTCAGGGGACCACTTCTTGAAAGGAGGGATGTCATGGAACCAGGGGGCGTGTTTGAATGGCAAGTCCCGTAAGGGTCTCTTTCCCGAGAGGCGCGGCTGGCAGACCCTGGAGCCTGAGTGACCTTGCCTCTGCCTTGAGCACGTGCTCTGCACCACCTGACGCGCACCCAACTTGACATCTTGGCAACGTGTGCAGTTAGGGAAACGTGTGTAAGGGATGGAGGGGAGTTGTTCAAATAGGAACAGCACCACCAGGCTGTTGGGGACAGAAATCAGAGGCCAGAGGACCAGGCTTCAGGTCTGAGGAGAACACAGGGCCCCAGACTCACCCAGTGCCAGGCAGCACCTGCCGGACAACAAGCCTGAGTGGGCAATCGTGAAGGCCTGATCCACAGACACGCGCCCGCTCCCACCAGCCTCGGGTGCCGCCTGTGCTGCCTCGTCTTGGCAGCTAACGTTTCAATTTCAGGTGCCAGGCGTTGCATCCTCTTCGTGGAGCTGAAATGCCCCCCTTTGTAGAAGAGGAATGGATGCTTTGAGAGGTTGAATTCTGTGCCAGAACACAGCACTGTTTCCCTGGGGGGCAGGGCAGGCTGTACTCACCACCACTGCCCAAAGGGCCAGGCGGTTATGGCAAGGTGGACAGGGGCACCCAACAGACTGCCCGTGGGCGGCTGGCACTGGAAGGGGGGGGGGGCAAGGAGAGGGCGCAGTGGGGGCAGGGTTCCAGGAGGAGGGGCAGTGGCCTGGGGACTTTGGTTGGCTTTGATTGGCCTGGTACGTTTGCAGGTAGGGAACAAGCTGTGGAGGCAGATGGTTCAGGTCTGAGAGCACCGTGGACAAAGGTGGGATGGACTGAAGGGTTATGTGTGCAGTGAGGTTGTTGAGGGGCTGGGGGCTGGCCAGATGGGTGGACAGGGCCAGGTCAGAGAACCCTTGCTTGTAGCAGTGGACAGAGAAGTCCCAGGGAGCAGCACGGCTCCCCAGCGTGGATGAGCTGAGGAGAGGGCACTTTAGGGAGCTGCTGGGTTTGGTGGACTGAGGTCAAGAAGGTGCCAGGGTCCTGGGGAAGAGGGGAACTTGTGGAGACTCCCTGAGAGCCTGCGAGCAGCCCCTCGGGCCTCCTGCCTCAGGAGTTCAGCCACCCCGTGGAGAGCCTGGCTCTGACGGTGGAGGAAGTGATGGGCGTGCGCCGGGTGCTGGTGAAGGCCGAGATGGAGAAGTTCCTGCAGAACAAGGAGCTCCTCAGCAGTCTGAAGAAGGGGAAGGTGAGGAGCCTGGGGCAGGGGCAGGCGAGGGTGGGACGGGACTGCAAGTTCTGGACAAGGCCTGGACAAAGCTGGGCTCTAACCAGGCCTCTCCTCACAGATTTGCTGCTGCTGCCGAACCAAGTTCCCACTGTTCTCATGGCCGCCCACCTGTCTCTTCTGCAAGAGGTGAGCCTTCTGTATGCACCTTGGCTGTGAGTTAACATGCCAAGAAGGGGGTAAGAAGCCTCTAGGCTTCTGTCCAGTAGAGCTTCCTGTGATTCTGGGGTTGTTCCCTCGGGCACTGTGACTCGTGCAACGAAAGGACAGAATTTCTAATTTAATTTTAACAGCTGAGGGGCCCCCACTTTCAGCCGAGGTGGGGTTAACAGAAAGCAGGACAGGCATCTTCCACGTGAAGCAGCCAAAAAGAAAAAACCTCAAAGACATGCAACATTGGTTCTCAAGACATCGGGTGTCCAGCAGCCAATGGGAAGCAGACAGGGTGAGCGCTGGCCTGTGACGCCTCAACTCTGGACTTGGAGCCTGTTCAGCTCCTGCAGTGGAGGAGGTAAAGCTGAGACCCAGGGGGACCTGGGAAGCCAGAGTTCTCCCCTCTGGAGAGAGTTCTCAGAGACCTGTAGAAGGTCCCCCTTGAGTACTCAGAGTTCTCGTCAGTGCTCACATGCAAGGAAATTACTGAGGGTTTGGAAAGAATCATCTTGAAGCACAAATAGGCAAACTCCAGCCCATGGGCCCAGTCTGGCCCACTGCCTATTTTATAAGTCAAGTCTTATGAGAACACAGACACACCCACTTGTTTATTATCCGTTTAGTCACACCTAAAATATTGACTATCTGAGCTTTTACAGAAAAAGGTTGCTGACCCCATTCTGAAGGTTTAAAGGAACAGCACCGGGAATAGTGTCTGTTCCCACCAGCCCCAGTGGGAAGCTGTGACTCATGGCTGCTGAGTGCAACACACAGCAAGGTCTCGCCTCACTAGTGGGAATAAGTGCTTCTAGACAGAGTGCTGCTCCAGAGCTAACAAACCACAAAAGCAAGACCGGAAAGGACCAAGCCATTCCCAGGTATCTTATTTGCTTCCCACAGCAAAGCTCAAGAATAGGAATAAAAAAATATCCAGCACCTGGCAAGATACAACGCCTGGCATCCAATCAGAGGTTATCAGGCACGTCAGGAAGCAGGAAAGCATGACCACGAGGAGAAAAATCAGTCTCATCACCCAGAGCTGACCCAGAGCTCAGGGTTAGCAGATAAGGACCTTCAGCGTTTTGAACTGTATTTCATATGTTGCAAAAGTTAAAGACATGGAAGCTGTTGAAGAAGAGACAAATCAAACTTCTAGACATGGAAACTGGAATGTTTGGGATGGAAACTACACTGGATGATCTCTAGTAGATTAGACATTCAGAGGAGTGTGCAGAACAAAAGATTAGTTAACTTGAAGACATAACAATAGAAACTATCCAAAACAAAAACACTGAGAGAAAAAAGAATTTAAAAATGAAAAGGGCGGACTTCCCTGGTGGTGCAGTGGTTAAGAATCTGCCTGCCAATGCAGGGGATACGGGTTCGAGCCCTGGTCCGGGAAGATCCCACATGCCTCAGAGCAGCTAAGCCCGTGTGCCACAACTACTGAGCCTGCGCTCTAGAGCTCACGAGCCACAACTACTGAAGCCCATGTGCCTACAGCCTGTGCTCCACAAGAGAAGCCACTGCAATGAGAAGCCCACACACTGCAATGAAGAGTAACCCCCATTCGCTGCAACTAGAGAAAGCCCGCGCACAGCAACGAAGACCCAACACAGCCAAAAATAAATAAATAAATAAATAAATAAATTTATTAAAAAAAAAAAGACAAAGCTGTTGGCAAGCTGTGGGGTAATGTTAAGAAGCCTAATACAGGTGTAATTAAAGTCCCCAAAGAAGTGGGGGCAGAAAAAGTATTTGAAGAAATAATGGCTAAGAAGGTTTTTGAAATTTGATGAAAAAAATAAACCTACAAGAAACTCAATGAACCCCAAGCACAAGAAACATGAATAAAATCACACCAAGACACGTAATAATTAAATTGATCAAAACATGTGATAAAGAGAAATTCCTACAGTCAGTCAGCAAATAAAGATGTGTTATGTACAGAGAAAGATAAAGATGGCTGCAGATTTCTCATCAAAACACTGCAAGCAAGATGTCAATGGAACATCTTTAAAGTACTGAAAGAAGGAAAAAAATGGTCAATCTAGAATTCTGTACCCAGCAAGAATATTTGTGTCAAAAACAGAGGCAAAGTAAAGACATTTCCAGAAATACAAAAGCCTTCACCAGCAGACCCACACTGGAACAAATGTTAGACGAGGTCTGCCACATAGAAGGAAAATGACACCAGATGGAGATCTGAACATACACAAAGGAATAAGAGCACTAAGAACAGCAACTACTAAAATGTAATACTCCTGACATTTTAAGATTATCTGCTTATACCTCTTTAAAAGGTAAACCAATATCTAGCACCCAGCAAGGTAAAGTTCAGTGTCTGGCATACAATCAAAGACTACCAGGCAAGCAAAAAATTAATAAAAATGTATTTTGGGGTTTATCACATATTTTATAAATAAAAATATCATAACAGTAGCATTAAGATTGGAGGCGGAGGATCAGAAGTATGCTGCTGTAGGGTTTTTATACTGAACATGAAATGGTGAAATATTACTTGAAGGAAGACTGTGATGAGTTAAAGACTATCCTGTGAGCCCAGAAGCAACCACTGGAATAGCTCGTAAGTAGAAAGAAGATAAAATGGAATCACAAAAAATACTCAATACAGAAAGCAGAAAAAGGAAAAGGGAACAAAGAACAAATAATACAAAAAGAAAACAAATCACAAGACAATAGACTTAAACCTGACTCTATCAACAATGACATTAAACAATAATGGTCTAAACAATCCAATTAAAAGGCAGTTTCCCAGATTGATTAAAGAAAGCAATCTGCTGTCTACATGTAATTTATTTTTATTTTATTTTATTTTTTGACCACACCACGCAGCGTGCGGGATCTTAGTTGTCTGACCAGGGATCGAACCCATGCTCCCTGCAGAGGAAGCACAGGGTCCTAACCATTGGTCTGCCAGGGAATTCCCAAGACGTGTACTTTATTATTTTTTCAAAAATAAATAAATTTATGTATTTATTTATTTATTGGCTACGTTGGGTCTTTGTTGCTGCACACAGGCTACTCTTCGTTGCAGTGCACGGGCTTCTCATTGCAGTGGCTTCTCTTGTGGAGCACAGGCTCTAGGCATTCAGGCTTCAGTAGTTGTGGCTCTCGGGCTTAGTTGCTCCGCGGCCTATGGGATCTTCCCAGACCAGGGCTTGAACCCGTGTCCCCTGCATTGGCAGGTTGATTCTTAACCACTGCACCACCAGGGAAGTCCCAAGACATGTACTTTAAATAAAAGACACAAGTTGGTTGGAAGGAGACGGATGGAGAAAAATACACCATGCCAACAGTAATCTAATGAAATCTTGAGTTGATGTATTAATACCATACAAAGTAGACTATGGAGCAAAGAGTATCATCAGAGTTAAAGGAGTTCATTTTATAATGATAAAAGGAGGAAATGATCCTGAACATTTCCCGCATCTAGCAAGAGAGTCAGTATACATGGAACAAAACATTGCCAGAACTGCAAGGAAAAATAGCTAAGCCCATGGTTATAATTAGACATGTGAAAAACTAAGGGTACAGGAGATTTGAACGACACTGTCATCAACTTGGTCTAAGTGACATTTAGGGAAACCAGATCCAAGAGTGGGATGTACATTCTTGTCAAGTGCACACAGAACGTTCGCCAAAATTGACTGTATTCTGGGTCATAAAAGAAGTCTCAAAAATGTGGAAGAATAAATATCATACAAAGTATGTTCCCTGACCACAGTGAGATAAAATCAAATTAATACAGGTGTTTGTTGATGGCAGATTAATCGTGGGACATCCATGCAAGAGTACATGGTCCCTTGTTGTTTTTTTATAAATTTATTTATTTTATTGGCTGTGTTGGGTCTTCGTTGCTGCACACGGGCTTTCTGTAGTTGTGGCGAGTGGGGGCTATTCTTCCTTGTGGTGCGTGGGCTTCTCATTGCGGTGGCCTCTCGTTGCAGAGCACGGGCTCTAGGTGCGTGGGCTTCAGTAGTTGCGGCACACGGGCTCAATAATTGTGGCTCACGGGCTCTAGAGCGCAGGCTCAATAGTTGTGGCGCACGGGCTTCGTTGCTCCACGGCATGTGGTATCTTCCTGGGGCGGGGATCGAACCCCTGTGCCCTGCATTGGCAGGCGGATTCTTAACCACTGCGCCACCTAGGAAGTCCTCCCTTGTTTTAAAAAATGAATTTGGACAATTTGTACTGATGGGGAGAAGAGCCCTGGTGGTTTTTTTTTTTGTTTTTGTTTTTGTTTTTTTGGCGCGCGGGCTTAGTTGCTCCGCGGCATATGGGATCTTCCTGGAGCAGGGATCAAACCCGTGTCCTCTGCATTGGCAGGCGGATTCTTAACCACTGCGCCACCTAGGAAGCCCCTGGTGTGTTTTTATATGATAGTACACATGATACCCCATTTCATGTATTTTATTTTTATTTTAAATGTATGTTCCTCTTAATTTATGCCTCGACCTGAAGAATGGAAACTATTGCCAGTAGGGATCATCTCTAGGATGGGCTTTACAGGAGAGGACGCGTGTCTAAATTAAAAATTCTATCTACTGTTTGAATTTTTATAAGAAGGCATTTACTTTCGAAATCACATACGGGAAATGAAAAACATTACTCACTGTTTAGAGCTGGACATCTCACCTGAGGGCCCTCTGGCTCTGACAGTGCTTGTGGGGAGGGGTCAGGCACCCTCCACTCCAGATCCGATGCTCCCCAGAAAGAGCCAGGGGAGGCAGACGTATTTTGGGTGCAGAGCTAAGTAAAAAAGAAAAGCAAGATTTGGGAGGAAGATGCAGGTGGAGCCCTGACGTGGCCAGGGGTCACGCAGGAGGCGGCGACCGTCTGGCCTGGGCTGTGTGCTGGGCAGGTGCTGGGTCCCGCAGAGCTGACTGCTAACCCTCTTCTTTCCTCTCCAGAGCTGTCTGCAGTTCCTGTAGCATAAAGGTGAGGACACCTGGGGTCACAGCAAGGTCCGGTGGCATCTAGCAAGAGCCTTGCAGCCTGACGGGGTTTGTCTGGGGGCGGGGTGGGGGTGGGACAGAGGCTCTGCTGTCTCCTGTCGGATGAGCCCTCCACCTCCCCAGTCACCTCTTTCACCTCCTTCCACCAGGAGGAATCCACTTCTACACTTCCCAAGACCGCAGTTTTTAAAAACCCTTGTAGACGGTCCTTTTTTCTTTTTTTTTCAAATATTCCATGTTAGTGGGCTCATGCCGAGAAACCCTTCTCTTCCACTAAAAGTCCTCCTTCTGACACCAGAGTGTTTTTGGAAAGGCTCATTTTGTAGCAGCTTGGGTGTCTGTGCACACGCAAAGTGCACAGAGGTAAAGGATAACATTTGGAAGGATGTCACCCCTTTACACCTCATCCCAGAAACAATCATGTGTTTGAGGAATTTTTTACCACCACGATTTTCAAACCCTTACTTTTTATGCTGCCACTTGGCCATAGACCACCTCATCAGTGTGAAGTAGCGATTACACACAAGCCGCAATGCTACGTCTTGTGTGTTAGTGGCCGTTTGGGGGACCAGGGTGCCTGCAGCGTTTCCCTGTGTGTTGCAGATGAAGATGCCTTCTAAGAGGTTTGCACACATCCCTGTCTACACGCTGGGCTTCGAGAGTCCTCAGAGGCTATCAACTGCCAAAACCACACCGACACAGAGAAGAGACGCTTTCCAGTGCGTGCCTGCCCTTGGTGACATCCCCGTGGTGGGCAGGCATCCCTAACCTGGGAGCTGCTGGGCGGGGTCCTATTTGCTGGGGGTGGGGGGTGCGCTGAGAGCCCAGGACCCACGTTCCTCCCGAGGAAGAGATCCTGTGCGACGGACTTCGCTCTGCCTGCTGTGGGCACGGGGGGACGTGGAGACTCGGGAGAGGCCCCTGACAGCCCCGTCCTGCCCCAGATCCCTGCAGGGGTCCCAGTGGCGGAACGTGGAGGAGGAGTTCCCACACATCTACACCCATGGCTGCGTCCTGAAGGACATCTGCAGCGACTGCACCGGCTTTGTGGTGGACGTGGTGCGCTCCAGCCGCAGGAGCATGGATGCCCTCAACACCACGCCCCGCCGCACCCGCCAGACCCAGTCCCTCTACGTCCCCAACACCTGGACGCGCGACCTCACGTGACGGCCCGTGGCCCCCTGGGCTGCCCAGCCAGAGGCTCTTCAAGGTGCCCCTAGGTGGCCACCCCTCCGGGGAGGAGCTGGGCTCGTCCTGGACCAGGCTGAGCAGTCCCCATCCTGGAGCACAGTGGCCCCCCTGCCCTCCGGATGTGCATGTACATGTATACATATATAGATACATTTGTATAATATACACACAGCCTATATATTTATATTCATGTTTCCTGGCCCCAGAGTTCATTTGGGGTCAGGCTTACTCCAGGACCCTCCCTGGGGGAGGCTGTTTCCTCTCAGGATTCCTTGAGCAGGGCAGGTGGGGGTGGGGAGGATGGGAACAGGTCTCCTCACTCAGACATGGAGGGAACAGGTGGGCTTCCGCTCCCTGGGTGGAGGTGCAGGCTGGGATAGGGCTCCTTGGTCCCCTGGGGCCTGGAGCACCCTCCTCGCACCTGTGCTCTCTAGCAGGGCTGTGGGCTGTGGAGGCACCTGGGAAGCCCCTGAGTGGCCTAAGATTCCCCTGTTCGGCCTCCCAGGCATCCCGGCCCTCCATCTGGACAGTCCAAGGCCAAGCTCGCTCCCGGCCCCACCTGGCACCCATACCCAGGCCATCTGCCACGCAGCCGCTGTCGCTGGCCTCACACTCAGAGGTGTGGGGATGGGGCTGGCCCAGGGCCCTGGTGATGCCATCGGTCCCTGTATGGGAAAGAGCTCTGTGAACTGTACACATGGCCAACCTTGGCCTAATAAAGGTGGCCTCACAGTCTCCTGTCTGGGGCGTGAACTGAGAGCTCTCCAGTTGTAGGGGTGGGCCTGTGCTCCAAGGGTGGACGCTGGGCTCTGAGGGGCCACCTGTCCTCTGGTTCCGTTATGACATGAGGGCACTCAGGCCCACTCCGTGATCTGGCCATCCTGGTCCTACAGCCAGCAGGGCTGCATGTGGGACAGCCGCTCAGCCTGCTGCCTGACACCTGCCAGCCTGGGGTACCCTTTGGCCTCATCCTCCAGATCTCTACTCCTGTTCTCCAGTCAGAGGGTTCCCGCAGGGCCGGCAGGGTTGGGGGGAACGTGTGGGTGAGCAGCGAGTGCTCTGCCTGCCCACAAGGAGGGGGCTTCTCTTGTCACCCCATCTTACAGATGAGGAAACTGAGGCTCAAAGATGGGAGGGAATCTGGCCACAGATGCACAGCTTGCCTGGGATCTTCAGCCAGGCCTATTGGATGCCAGGCTCTAAGGCCTAGCACACAGAATATGGGCCTGGAGGAGGCCCCAAAGGACAGAACCTGTAACAGATGGGCCTTTGGGTGATAATGCTTTCATCAGCTGGGGTCCAGGACGCTCAATGACAAATTAGCGCAGCCAGTAAAAACAGCCAGTTCCCAGCATGAACTGAGCACTTCTGGGGCAGGGAGTATTATCCCCATTTTAAAACGAGAAAGAGCACGGAAAGGATTGCCCGTCACACAGCCGGCAAGGAGAACGCACCTCGGGAGCAGGTAAGCATACAGGTGAGGAAACAGGGCAGGAGACACGTGCAGGGCCACGCTCCCAACAGGAGAGACCTGGTTCTCATCTTCACAGGAACACTTTGAAATGAAAGCCCATCCTGGGACAGCTGGTCACACCTTGGACCAGGGGTGCCACGAATCTATTTAACCACGAGCCTGGCCCTGAACAACCAGAACCGTCATGAGGAGGGTGCCCTGGAGGCCCCGTCTGTGCGGAGCAGGACTCTTAGTGGCTGGATTGGGGGGTGGGGGGACGCTGAGGCAGCAGCCACATGCCAGCGGCGTGAGGCCGTTCAAGGTCCCAGGGATGTGTGGCTGACAGGGCAGCGGTGCAAGCACCGGCTCGCACGCCTGCCTGCCTGCTGGGCCCCTGCCAACAAGCTTCCTGTCTCAACTCTGGAAGCACAGGCACGAAGGTACATCCACATTCTACCTGGGCCGGTTCCTTCCTCTCTCCGTCCCAGTTTCTTTAGTATAAAAAGGAGGATATCTATCTTCCTGGGAGAGGTAAGACCTCAGCACAGGACCTGGCCTGACGCCCCTCCTTCCCCACACCAGGTCATCCTGCTCTAGCGTTTGGTCCTCTTAAATGCAGGGATTCTCAAATCTGCCTGCACATTCTAATTCCCTGAAGATCTTTTTCAAAATATCAACGCCAGACCCCAAGTCGGAATTTCTAGGGGAGAGTCCTCGACCTTCACTGTGCAAATCCCCCCGGGAGGTTACGACACACAGTAAGGCTGGCGAGCCTCCACCGTAGACCACGGATTCCCACCCCTGGATGGACAGGAGAGTCACCTGGGACGCACTAATGACGACAAAAAGCAAACTCCGAGGGCGGACCCTAAGGGTCGGTTTCAGCCTGTCCGAGGAGGGGCGTCCAGATCCGCAGCTTTGGAAAGCTCCTCTGCTTGCACGCGCCCACTTGTAACCAGGACAGCACCGGCTCGCCGGCAGCCCCGGAGGCGGCCCGCAGGGCCTCGCTCCCCCACCCCGGCCCAGGCCACCCAGCCCCGCCCCGCCGGCCCGCACCCGGTGCTGCAGGCTCGGAGCCCCGCCCCGTCCAGACATCTGTCTTGCGCGCGCCTCCAGAAGACCGGGAGACACCCTCCCGCGGAGGCGCCCAAATCGCGCGAGAACTCGCCCGGAAGCGCCTGCGCCTTCTTTGATGCCGCTGCCGACAGAGAGGAAGTTCCGGAAGGCCGCAGCGCGCAGACGCGATACGCCAGCCTCTCGCCACCGCGCTTTAAGTGCGCAGGCGCGCCGGCAGCTCTCTTTTCTGCTCTTCTTTCTGCCCGTCTCCAGGCGTCAGTGGCTGTTGGGTCCTATGTCGCGCCGGGCCCTCCGGAGGCTGAGGGGGGAACAGCGCGGCCAGGAGCCCCTGGGTCCCGGCGCCCTGCAGTTTGTCCTCCATGATGACGACGATGTGGAAGAAGAAGGCCCAAAGCGGGGGCCAGGTGGCCGGCGCCCCCGGGGCGCGGGGAAGGAGGGCGTCCGCGTCAACAACCGGTTCGAGTTGGTAAGGCGCGGGGCTGCCTGGGGTGGGGGGGCCGCGGGTGGGGGCGGTGTGCGGAGGGTCGTGACGTCACGGGGCGGGGCGACGGCGTCTGGGCTGCAGAGGGGAAGGCGGGGCGAAGGGAGAGGGCGGTGGCCTGAGACCAGGGGGCGGGGCGGCGTTCGGCCTGGGCTGCGGGGCGGGGGCGGGGTGAGTGGGGTCCTGGGTGCCGCGGGGGGCGGGGCAGCGGCGCGCGGGGCGGGGCTTCGCGCCCAGCGTCGCGGGGCTGCAACCCTGATTTCAGGGTTCAGTGTCTCGCGCGCGGTGCTGTGGTGGGGCGTTTGCAGGCGCCCTCTGTGCTCAGAGCCCAGGACCTGCTGGTTGTGAGGAGTGTCTGGGGCACAGCAGGCGTCTCCGTGACGCTGGGCTCAGTCTGCAGCTTTGCCCGTGCCCGTTCTCGAACGCGTCTGCTTTGCTCGCCTTGTGTCCCCAGCACCGTGTGCCCGGCGCACGCTGGGGGCTGACCGCTGTTGCCGATTGGAGGAGTAGCAGTAGGTCTGAAGATTGTGGAGAAACCAGCTGCCCTTTGCAAGCGCTCTCTTGGTCTGGCAGCAGTTCCCAACTTTACACAAGGTTGGCAGGTCAGGGGCCCATCCTAAGACTGGGGAGTTTGGTTTAGAGATTGTCCACGTCCCTCGAAGGTAAGAGAGAGCCTCCCCTTGTAGTTTCTGCTGGAGGTGGGACCAAGTCTGGCTTCAGATTCTCCGAACTCTTCCATTCTCCGAACTCTCTGCCCATCTCTTCTGAGCCTCCCCGCCCCCTTGTTTCTTGTTGTTTCTTTTTTTTTTTTAACTTTTTATTATGAAGAATTTCAAACATATGCAAAAAAAGAGTAGTACCAGAAGACTTCATGTGCCCGCATCCAGCTTCCGTGGTTCCCCACACACGGCCGGTTGTTTCTCCCCAGTGCTCCGTGACATCATTTACCCCTAGGTTTTCCAGTCATTTTTTGACTTCTCTCAAAACCTTTAAGGCTTCTTTCCATCCCACTTGTTACCAGGCTGAAATGGGTTTTGTGCTGAAGTCAGCCTTTTTCACGGACCTTCTGTCAGGTGTACTTTCTCCTTATTCTGGCATCCTCCAGGTTTAGTCTTTTTTTTTTTTTTCTTTCTTTCCTTTTTTTTTAAGTCTTAAACAGCAGTAACTTATTTGGAGATTGTTCACATATTCTAGGCATTGCTGCAATGTTGTGTGTCTTACTGTCTGGGAAGGCCATGTTGTCCTCATTGTACAAATGAGGTAGTCAGTGACACCCACAGTGTAAATCCAGGCTTTCTGACTTTAAAAAGTCGTGGCTGTACTCTTAAGCATGCTCTGGTATTTGTCTCTGAAGCAAAATTAGTGTTCCTTCCAAAGAAGAAAGAAGGGTAGGTGGATAGTGTGGGATAAATGGGGGTGGGGGGGGGAAGCAAGTGCTTTTGTGTGTGACTAGAGGAAGAAGATGCTTCTGTGCACTCCCTGTGGAATCAGTCAGGTCAGAGGGATCCGGGGCTGCACCTGTGTAGTGTTGTGCTGTGGCTTCTCTTCTGGTTTCCTGTAAGACATTGATGTTGCCAGCAGAGACCTCTGTCCTGGTCTCCGGACTCATACGTCATCTTTACGTCGTCTCCTTTGGGTGTGTCGCACACATCTCAGGCTCAGTGTGTCCAAACTTTAACTGCCCTTTTTGCCTCCTCCAGCCTTCCCTGTCTGTTGAGGGCAGCTCCACTCTTCCCGTTGCCAGGGCCAGCAGCCTGGAAGGCATGCCTGACCTCTTTTTTTTTTTTTTTTTTTTTTAAGGTAGCAGCGCATTTATTGCTTTTCGTTTGAAGGGATTAGGGAATGAGGTGGGATGTGCAGCTTCTGTCATCTCTGTTTATGGCTTGCATCCCAGGATGTGAGGCCAAGTGGCTCCGTTCAAGTCGGGGTGCAGACATTTGCCTCACACTCACCACCTGGAATGTCTCATTGATACAATGAAAGTGTGGTGGAAGGCATGCCTGACCTCTTTCTCTCACACACCACATGCAGACCCTGGAGAAGTCCTGGGCGACTCCAGGGGTAGCACCTGCGGTATAGCCCTTGCCTTTCATTCTGATCTGGTCCTGCTTGTCCTGTAGGCCTCTGTGACCTGTCTGGGTGCAGCAGCCACAGGGATCCTGCTGGGCCCATGTCTGCCCTGAGCCCTCCTTCCTCACAGCCCCCCACGGCCCGGATCGGCTGCCTGGTCTCTCCCTGATCTCGCTCTCTCTGCTCCAGGGACACAGGTCTCCCCTCTGCCCGGGACACCCCGTGTTCCCGTGTCACTTCCCCCTCAGGCTCCGCTCAGATGTTGCCTTCTCAATCTTGCTTGCCCTTCCCACCAATTTAAATTCCGCCCCCCACTCCCATCCCCGTGCTTCTGGTCTTCCTCCTTTTTCCCCGGAAGTTATCAGAAAACAAACCATACAGGTTACCTGCGTGTTCTCTTCACCTCGTGCTGCTTGCCTGCCGCTGCCTGAGCGTCAGCCTCGTGCGAACAGAGACTGTGCTGTTCCCTGACGTGTCCCCTCCGCAGCAGTGTCTGCCCCGTACGTGTGCAGGAGGCCACCACATGAGTCCGCCTTTCCTCTAAGGCCGGAGTGTGAGTGTCCCCACACGGGCTTTGCGTCCTGGCCCCCCCCCCCCCCTTAGCGGTGAGAACTTGGACAGGGTTCCTGACATATGCATCAGCTCCGCTGTTTCCTGGAGGGGATGTTATTTGCTTCATGGGCTTGTCTCAAGGAGTCACTGAACTGGCGTGCAGCACTCAGCAAATACTGGTGTTGAATAATGTTGACGACCAAGACCTGGAGTAGAATCATGGGACCGTGAGTGGTTCATTAGAGACGTTTCTAGGGGCGGGTGCCCCCCAACCCCCGGGCAGCGGGAAGACACCCTTCTGTGACTTTATGACTGGCGCTGTCCTCTTTGCTGGCTCTTAGGTGACTTTCCTTGGCCTAAGATTAAAGATCATCTTTCCTACCTCATTCAGAGTGGTTTTTGAAAATCAGTTTTATTGAAATATAATTTATATGTAATAAACACACCTGTTTTAAGGGTATAGGTTGAGTTTTGCCACATAACGTACTGTGCGACTGTTAAAAATGGTGTTGGAAGATAGAACTTACTAGCGTTTTGGGGTCAGGGACCTCTTTGATAATCTGATAAAAACCACATGAACTTTTAAAACCTGTCAGGATTTATACTATATCATTGAAAAGTTTTAGTGAGGAAGATTATTCTTTTCCAAAGAATAACGTGTGTATGTCTCTCAGTTTTCATGTACAATATAGTGGCCAGTCTCTGAAAGAAATCTAAAAGCAGACTTGTTCGAAAAGAAGAGTCATTGATCACATTGCTCTTGTTTGACTGGAATAAGAACTTGATGGTGTTCCGTGGCCGTCGACTCACCAACACATGTGATCCTCATCTTTGAAGTCCAGTTTCTACTGACAGCAGGAGCAAAACCCTGGATTCACATTCACAGATGCATTTAGGAACATGATGGTATTAGAACCCCTGTAGCTTTTTTCACTGGTCAAGGGCACATTTGGTCAAGGATTACCATAATTTTCTAATATTTTTCAGGTTAGTCTTATGTCACGTCACTTTTATCTTCAAGTTTGTGAGAAAACCTTTAGCCGTGGTGGCCTCGCCAATGCCAGTCTCTGCCTACAGGCAGTAGATGAGGCTTTGTCATCCTCGACTGCACACTGTACAAGTACTTCCTCAGTAATGGAAAGGTTTAGTGTTTTCTCCTCTTTCAATGAGAAAAATAACTTTTTTCCAGCAGCACTATTGGGGCCCTAAAATGAAAGGTGTTTTTTGTTTGTTTTTGCTCTGCTGTGCGACTTGCGGGATCTTAGTTCCCTGAGCAGGGATTGAACCCTGGCCCTGGCAGTGAAAGCGCTGAGTCCTAACCACAGGACCCCCAGGGAATCCCTCAAAAGGCTTATTTTTAGAGCCAGAAACAATCTCTCAATATACCAAGCAGGGGTTGAGTAGAAACAAAAGTAAGATTTCCATCTCCAGCCATGGCAGAATAACTGGTACTAGAATAGCCTTCTTGCCCTGAACAACTGTAAAACTACCAAAATACAAGAACCAACTGTTTTCAGACATTAGACAGCAAGCATCGCCGGTCTGAGGTCCCCGAGCCCCCGTGCCTGCGTTCTGCTGGGAGACACTCTCCAGAGGTCAGACAGCGAGGCTGTCGCAGCAGCTCCTGGTGCTCATGCTGAGCCAGGGCAGGTCAGACTTGGGGTCTGCCGCGGTGGCTGGAGTCAAAGGGGAGGGTGCTGGGAAGAAGGAGCCCCAGAAGCCTGTACGGAGTCCTGGGCTTGATGCTCAGATGTGTCGGGTGCAGAGCAGCCACTGGGGGGGGGAACACCAGAGATTCACCACCACTGGAGCTCACAGGGCTGGGAGGACATTCAGCTCTGACCAGCCAGTACAGACAGGCCTCACTGAGAAGCCTGGTGACCAGTGGAGACTTCAGAAAGCTGCTTCTGTAGAAGTAGGGCTAAAGTCACCCTCCACTGAAGAATACTCTGTGCCTGTCTTAAGATACCTTAGAAATATCTCTGCAGGTATTGTGCTAATCTGCCAGTGAAGTAACTGCCTGCCTGAACAAATGCCAGTGCTTTGTTAAGGAAAAGGACAGATCCAGTCACTCAGCAGTGCAGCATCACGACAGCTGGCACACACCAGAAAGTTACCAGACACATGAAGAAGCAAGGACATGTGATTTGTAACTGGGAGAAAAAGCATTCAGTGGAAACAAACCCGGTGGGGACTTCCCTGATGGTCCACTGGTTGAGAGTCCGCCTTGCAATGCAGGAAACGTTGGTTCAAAATCCCCGGTTGGGGAACTAAGATCTCACATGCAACTAAGCCTGTGTGCCACAGCTGCTGAGCACGTGGGCCACAACTAGAGAGAAGCCCACACACTGCAACGAGGAGCCCGTGCACTACAGCAGGGGATCCTGCATGCCACAACTAAGACCCGACACAGCCAGAAATAAAATTAAAAAAATAAATAAGTATTTTTTTAAATTTTTATTTATTTATTATTTTTGGGGGGCTACACCAAGTTCAGTCATCTGTTTTTATACACATATCCCTGTATTCCCTCCCTCCCTTGACTCCCCCCCCCACCCTCCCTCGAGTCCCCCCCACCCTCCCCGTCCCAGTCTTCTAAGGCATCTTCCATCCTCGAGTTGAACTCCCTTTGTTATACAACAGCTTCCCACTGGCTATCTATTTTACAGTTGGTAGTATATATATGTCTGTGCTACTCTCTCGCTTTGTCTCAGCTTCCCCTTCACCCCCCCGCCCCCTCCCAAACCTTGAGTTCTCCAGTCCATCCTCTGCACCTGGTGATAAGTATTAAAAAAGAAACAAACAAACAAACAAAAAGAAACAAACCCGGTAATGACAGATGGTAAAATCACACACAACCCTAAGACAAGATATAAGTATATTCAAGGATTTAAAGGAAATCATGCACATAATGATGGAAAATACAGGGAATCTCACTAGAGAAGTAGAAACTATAAAAGAGCAAATCTTAGAGGTAAAAAATATTTAATATCTGGAATGAATAACTAGACGGTATGAATAGCAGATGAGGTACTTGAGAAAAGAGCAGTGATCTTGAAGTTAGGGCACAGACACTACCCAGACTGTCCAGAAAGGGGGAGATAGCCTCAGTTCTTCGTGGGACAATATCCAGTAGCCTAACGTCTGTAATGGAGAAGCAGAACAGAGGCGGGACGTTGGGCAGAAAAAATAATTGATGAGATAGTGGTAGAAAAAGTCCAGAATTTGACACAAAAGAAAACCCCATATCATAGATTCAAGGAGTTCAACAAACTCTAAGCAGGATATGATTTGGCAACAATGTAAATCATGGTTGCTGAACCCCTTGGTGAAGAAAAGCCATTGAAGTAGCTGGAGGCAAGAGACCTGATCTACCGGGAAGGAATCACTGACTTGCCCTCAGAGCAGAGCCTGCCAGCAGGTCAGCGCCCTAAAGCGCTGAAGGAACGCTCCACCTGGCATGCTATAGCCAGTGAAATGTTTCTCAGAAATGAATGTGAAATAAACAGGTTTCCATAAACACAGAAGCTGAGAAAATGCATTGCCGGAAGGCCTACACTAAGAAAAATGTGAAAGGAAACCTTGTTTTGAAGGTAAATAATACCAAATGGGAATGTGGATGTACATGAAGGAGTGCAGGAAACGGTCAATATTAGGGTAAATATACAACCTTTTCCGTTTTAATGTTTATTTTAAAGATAATTGGCTGTTTAAAGCAAAAATAATAGTGTATTGTTGGAATTTTAACACATGGAAGTAGAGTACGTGGCCAGAGTAGGAGGGAGAGGAAGAGCAGAGTGGGCTGGGCTGTTGGGAGGTGGTGTGTTTTGCGTAACGTGACAGGACATCCCATGAAGGGTGCTCTCTGCAAAGCGCGGGTGCTGCTGGCGTCCGTGCAGACGCGCAGGTGAGCGCAGTAGCGCCAGGGCTTCGGAAGTGGAGTCGCATGCAGTCGACTGCTTTTTCCAGAGCAGTTCGGTGGGGAAGGTAGCATCCCTGTGAGACATGGGGTTAGAATAACTGGCTGGTCTTGTGGGGAGACGTGAACTTCAACCGTACCTGCGCCTGCACACACACACTCACAGCTCCACACGTGGAAACGGCCACACTTTTAGTAGAAATCGTAGGAGGGTAGCGTTGATTTCCTTGGCTGCGTCCAGGGAGCTCTAGCTCATGATAAGATAGGGTGGATACAGTGGGCCTCATCAAAATTCAAGACTTTTCTGCTCATCAAAAAAGGTAGTTAGGAAAATGAATAGGCCTGCCACGGATGGAGAAGGGGCGCCCAAGACACGTGGCAGAGGCCTCTCCGCAGAGGGTGTGACCCCTCAGCGGCAAGTCAGCCCGATTCTAGGGAACAGACACTTCCCGAAGGAGTGGGAGAGCATTCACCACTATTGGTGTGAATGTGAATTAAGGTGTAACGCAGTGCCCCGTGCACCCACCAGGGTGGCCAAAGTGAGAGCGGGGTTGGGGAGGGGGCTGTGGAGTCGTCCGACTGCTGGGAACAGGCCTGGCAATGCAGCATAAACCTTACACCTCGCGCCCCAGTGACCCCTGTGGACACTTACCCGGAGGACTTCCCAGATGGTCACGGCGGCGTAATCCACAGCAGCCCCGACAGGAAACGGAAGAGTCCCGGTGGCCGCGCGGGCCTGGATGCCCAGGCGGAGGAGGACGGGTCACCAGTACCCAGGAGCTAACTGCTCACGCCAGAGTGGGGCGCGCCCGGGAAGCCGTGCGCTGAGAGGCGAGACCCGAGCAGACGCTGACCCGCGGGGGCTTAGCGGGGGGTGCAGCGGGGCCTGTATTTCTGGGGTAACCGGAGTGTTTCGTCTCTTGAGAAGCGTGTGGGTTCCACAGCTCTGCCGAAACGTGTCCTGTGCCTTCGTTTCAAGGATGTAAATTGTATAGTGTGTTTTTGTTTGTTTTTTAACAACAAAGAAGGCAGCTTTCTCGCCCCCAACAGCGATCTGGGCCCCGCCCCGTCCTCACGGAAGTGTCCGCCGCGCCTCGTCCTGGGGATCCCGGGAGCCCAGGCGGCGGGCCAGAGCCTCTGGAAGCCGGGGACCGGGGCAGCGCCAGGCCGCGGGACGCAGGTGGCGGCGGCTCCGGCTCGTCGGCGAGGCCCTTTCCAGAGCGCGGCCGTGTCCCGCGTGCGGAGCCACAGGCGTCCTCTTTCCCTTGAAGTTGATTTTGGCGTGCAGCTTGTTATAAAGTGGAATTGCTTGAAGCACCTCACACTTCCAAAAAGGAGCTCAAACATAAGAAGTTTTTGAAGGAATTGAGCGTGGCTTCGTGAAAGTAACGCGTGCCCGGCTGCCCTGGGCGGCGTCCCCCGTGTTGGATGCTGGCTGAAGCGTGGCGGCTGTCCCTCCGGGCCCCGCGCTGCAGTTCCTCCCGTCGCGCCAAGGCCTCATTTTTATTTTTTGAGCTCTGTGTTTTTTGGCTGTTCTGAATCTTACGTGTAGTTTTCTTTCTTTGTTTTTGAACCTTGCTGAACCGGCTCGGGTCTCTCAGATCTGGCTGGTGAAGCGTGGTGGTGGCTACTGCACGTCGCCTCTTTTCGTTGCTGATTCATTTACTAGCAGAAGGGCCAGAGCTCGACCTGTGACTTGTCCCTGCCCTGTCTCCTCCAGAGCGAGGGTGTGAGTCTTCTGGGACCTTCCGTTCAGCCTTGTGTTCTTGAGGTCTGCGTGTGCGCACAAGCGTGGTTCGTCCCTGTTCACTGCTGTCTTACTATGGCCTGTCTCCTGGGCCTCCTCTTCCCTCAGTGCTGGTCCTATCTGCTGGTGTAGACCCGCTGGCCGGAGTCTGGGTGGGAGGGGGATCAGTGAGGCATTGGCCGAGTGTGTGTAGGGGGAGACGTTGTCCTGGGTGGGATTCCTCATCACGTCACCCCGAGGACAGATCCCGTGGCCACACGGCATCCACAGCATTCTCTGGGACCGTGACTGAAGTGGCCCTGACCCTGTGCTGCTGAGAGGGGAGCAGGGTGGCTGCGGGGCTCGCCCACGTTGGTGGTCCTCCCTCTACAGCCTCAGTGACCTGGAACGTGCCCGCCCACCTCTCCCTCCAGCACGCGTGCATCTCAGAGTGACCTTTTTAATCTTTGGGACGCACCCATAACTCCCTTGCTCCTCCTCATGTGTTTCCAGATAAACATCGAGGACCTTGAGGAGGCGCCCGGGGTGAATGGGGAGAGGCCCGACGGTCTGCTCGTCGATGCTGTGGTGTCGGGGAACCAGAGGAGGGCCCAGAGCGGACGCTCAGCGTGCAAGAAGGATGGCGCTGTGCTGCTGCCTCCAGAGCAGGTGCGGCCCGCGCCCCCCACAGCCCGCCGGCGTTCCCTGAGGGCCGTGGCAGGAACTGCCTGGCTGCACCCAGGTTTCCTTAGGACCCCCGAGCGGATTGGCTGAGAGTCCTCCAGAGGCGTGGTGGCTGGCGAGGGGGCCAGGCACAGGGTCCCCGAGACGCGTCTCCCTGGCAGGAGGCCTGCCTCCCACGTTTTGGGAGAGTCTGCTTCTGCCCGGGTGGGCTGTGTGCGTAGTGATTGTGTGTCTGCAACTCAGGCCAGGTGGACCGGGGCCCTGGGCGGACGCTCCCTGGAGAAGCACGCGGGCCAGGTCAGGGTTGGGTGTGGCGGCTGAGCCACTCGGCGAGGAGGGCCTGCAGGAGGCCCCTCGTCATCCAGCAGGTGCTCAGGGGAGCCAGTCTGTGCCCGCCAAGGACTCTGGTGCAGCTGGGCACCCGACTGTCCTGGGATGCTGGGGGCTTCCTCGAGGACCTTCACACTCAGTGAAGGCGGGGGCCAGGTGAAGGCATGAGAGGTCTTGAGGCAGGGGCTGTGGGTGTCGGGGCCTGCGGTGTGGGGCCCCGGGCTCCGGCCAGCTGAGCGTGGCAGGCGGTGGTTGACACAGTGAAGGGTGAGAACAGAGGGCAGGTGGGTGGAGGGTCCAGACCCCGTGAGTCGTCAGGGAAACCTCAGGAGGGTGGGGGCAAGACCAGGATCAGGGAGACCTGTGGGAGATGTCAGTTGCTGGAGAGCAGTGGGTGCGTTCACAGGAGGTGCGTGACTGGACAGCAGAGCAGGCCTGCAGCCGTGTGCCCCTGCAGCCGGCTGCTCTAGTTCTCGGGTTTAAGGTGTCATTGTCTCTTTCTATTTACTGAAATTAGCTTCTTTTGTTAGTCTAATGCAAGTGGCAAACTCCGCAAGAAGAAAAGGAAACAGAAAAATAAGAAAAACGCTGCAGGAGAAACCTCGGTATGTGGGGCTGGCTGAGTTCCTCTCTGCTCTTTTCTGACTGTTTCTAGGAGTGGTGTTGAGAACAGCTCATTTTTACTTGATAGTGTATTTGACTAGCTCAGTGGTCGGGGGAAGGTACCAAATCTGTTCGCCTCCGTCCTTAAGGGTCAGAGCCCGTCTCTGCTTTCCGTTTCCCAGCAGACCTCTGAAGCGGCGCTCTTCCGACGGCAGAGTCCCTCCCTGGTCTGTCATTCTGACTGGTCCTCTTATGAAGCATCTCTCCTTTTTTCTAAATGTACGTGCAGTACATGGTGTTCAGATTGTACTGTCTTTCAGGAAGGAAACACAATATGATACTTGTTCTTTGTAGAAGTGAATTTTGCTATCCGTTGGTACGTGTAAAGTCAGCACGTCTGCGTAGTGATGAGTATGTCGTTGGGGGCTTTCAGGAGAACGGGCTGGAGGACATCGACCGCATCCTGGAGCGGATCGAGGACGGCAGTGGCTCCAGCCGCCCAGGCCCGCCCCCTCTGAGCGCCAAGAAGCACGTCCTGTATGTGGAGCACAGGTGCGCTTCGCACGTGCGGAGACGGAGGGAGGGGGCGGGGCAGTCCTGAGCTCCCGGGACCTTTCTCTAGCCCTGTGTGTCTGGGAGTGTTCTTTCTTGAGCTACATTAAAAAAAGATGTCGCGCGGGGGTGCGTTGTGCATCCTCTGGTCCTGCAGATGTTTAATGAAAGCCTGTCCCTACCGCAGCCGGTTGCCAGCGTCGAACAGCAGCCGCCTCCCTTCCTGAGGCAGTGAAGACCCCTCGGTCTCGTGCCCGGGGCTCTCGTCGCTCTGACTTAGCCCGCGGAGCGTGGCTGCAGGGAAAGCAGGCCTGCGGGAGAGCCGTGCTCCCTGCTGTGTAACTGTGTGACTTTCTAACATTCCCAGGATCGTTGTCAAAACACTGAATTTCATTTTTCTCTGTAAAATTTTCAATTCTCTAGACACTTGAACCCAGACACAGAACTGAAAAGGTATTTTGGTGCCCGAGCTGTCCTGGGGGAGCAGAGGTAAGACCAGCACCCCTGTGTTCCCGGCAGAGGGAAGGGAAGGGAAGGGAGGGTGTTTAGAGCCACAGAGAAAAGGGAAGCCCTCTGGACCTGCAGGGGAGTCGGGGAGAAGTCACGTGGCCCTGTCTGTGGTGTCAGGCTCTGTCCCTCACCTCCTGCTCTCCCACACGGGTCCTAGTTTTACAGGGACTCTAAACGTCAAGCTTCTGGCCTTGAAATCTTAGACAGATTCATTTTTGCTTTGCAACCAAGAGCAGCGCTGACGTGGGGTTTGGGTTTTGAGGCACGTTTGGTCTTCGTGAACGTGAGTTCCGGTGACTGGTGCTGCGGGAGCCCCCAGAGCGTGGGGGTCCTGGCTGCCCGTGGGGGGGTCCCGGCTCTTCTGCCTGGGCCACTCCCTCGCAGGGTCCAGCCCTGACTGTGGGAGCTTTCCCTTGGCAGAGGCTTCATCTTTGCTGATTCTAGGACTAAATGCTTCTTATAAGAGAGAGCTACTTATTCAAGCAGCACCGAGCCATGGCCTTTGACCCCCACGGATAGCTCTTTGAGGCTGTTTGTTGCACGGCCCGGGCCCCGTGTGCACATCTTGTTTTTCGGGACCGTAGGGTTCTGCTGTCTCACGTGCCGGCTTTGCACGACTGGGTCCTGGGCACCGTGTACTGTGCGCAGGGCAGGGTAGGGGGTGCACGCGCCCGGAGCATGGGTGTCAGGGTGTGTTTGGCTGCAGCGCCTGCCGGCACTTGGCGTGGGGGTGCCCAGGACGGGTGTCACCCACTGCCCTCCCTGAGTTGAACCCCGACGCCCACACCTGCCTGCTCTTTCCTCCTCGGATCCATGGCAGGTGTAGGAGGGTTTAAAGTCTGTCACGACAGGAGGACGAAAAAGGTCTCCATGTTTTGACTTTTTTTGTTTGTTTCGTTTTCTTTTGGCTGCGCTGCGCAGCTTGCAGGATCTTAGCTCCCCAACCACCCGGGACTGAGCGCACGCCCCGTGCAGCGCCCGTGCGGAGCCCTAACCACTGGGCAACCAGGGAAATCCCTGGCTTGTTTGCTTGATTATGAGGAAGGTTGAAGATGTTTTCATGTTACTCGCCCACACTTTCCTTGTATTTCTCATTGTGTTTGCTTTATAGTTTGCTTTTATTTTTGGTGTTAAGTTATTCAGGACATAACGGTCTTTGATTTTGCTTCTTTTTTGGAATATTAATGAAAAACGTTTTAACTCAGACTGTTCCTCTTTTTTACCTGGGTTGCTCTGGGGGGACCTTTCACCCCACCCGCCCTCGCTTCCTTTGTCTGCATCTGCGGGTCTGTCTTTCCACGTCCATCTGGTCTTATTTCTATGCAAATTATGGTTACTACTAGTAATTAGTTCACAGTGATCTCATTTATTGTTTTCACAGTGACTGTACTTCTTAGTCATCACACTTTCTTCTTTAAACACCTGAGTCCTGTGCATAGGCTCCCTGGAGAAGCGGTGGTCCCTCCTGGTCCCCTCCCTGCACTCGTGTCTGGTCATCTAGCGGTCTATCTGCAGGTGCCGTGTGCACCGCCCTCTCTCGGGCCCTCCCAGCTGCCCTGCTCGGCCGGTGTGTGCTCCCTCCTTGGTGCCCGCCTCCCAGGGGCTGCCTGTTCTGTACGGACGGCTCGCCGCAGGCCTGGACCCCCCAGGGTTCCAGCTGATTCTCCCTTTTACACGTCACCAGTTCCCCGGGATCATCCCACATTTTGGTTTCCTTCAGATTTCGACCGTTGTTTTCTTGAAGAGGTGTTTTTTCTCCTGCAGAGTTTTACTTTCATGTTGTCACACTCCTAACACAATCCAGATTCTTGCTCAGTTTTTTTCTTAATGAAATAATGCAGATAATCAAAAAAGTATAGAGTAATATCCATGAGTCCACTTGGCCACCACTCAGCTCAAGAAGCAGAGCGCGAGTGATGTAGCAGAGTGCCCTGTGTGGCCACAGCTGGGGAGCGGCCGGCACCTGCAGCAGAGGACCACCCCCCATGAGCGAGCCAGCCTGGGGGAGGGAGCCGGGCCAGCTCCCGCCCTGCGTCTGGTTGGCTTCCTTCCTTCCGGAGCCTGTTGGTGTTTCTTCCCGATGCCCATCTCTGTTGTTTGTCGCTGGAGGACAGCCCCGTGCCCTGCAGGTCGCTGCCAGCTTGCTCTCACTTGTCTTCTTCACGCTAGGTTTTCACCTTCTGCTTCTTTTCTACCTTTCCTGCCGCTTTGCTGGACGGTGAGTTTCCTCTTTCCTCTCTCTTAGCGGGGTGGTTTGTCTGCTTGGATCACCCTCTGCCGTCTCGTCTGGCAGGGCGATGGCCGTTTTCAAGGCGATCTGCGTCCTGTCCTTGTCCTGCCCTCTCCTGCAGAGGTCCGGCAGCAGAGATAAAGCCGTGCCCTGTCCGTTCTCCCCAGGCCGCGGCAGAGACAGCGCGTGTACCCCAAGTGTACGTGGCTGACCACCCCTAAGAGCACCTGGCCCCGGTACACCAAACCAGGTGAGGGGGGGGGGGCCGCAGGGCCGCGTGTGAAGAGCCGGCGTGCGTGTGTGCGGCCAAGGGCCCTGCGTGGGGCCGGGGGGCCCCGGGGCCCGTGTGCGCACCCCGCCCACTGTCTTCTCTCTGCCCTGTGGTGTCGGCGTTTCTCCACTGGCCTCTGTGCGGTGGCTCCGGCACCGTCGGAAGCTGTCAGGTTCCCTTGTAAACTGCGGTGCTTTTATCTTGTGAACTTGCGAGCACGGGAAGTTGGAAGGAGAGCCGCAACAGTGCAGGAAGCTTTGGGTTCGGGTGACGCCCTGCCAGGGGCTTGCCTGTGTGGCGTCAGGGACCGTGGGGCCCCAGGCCTGGGTTGCCCTGTGAGACCCCCTGTGCTCAGTGAGGACACAGGAAACCATGGTCCTGGGGGGCGTCTCATCCCCTTTTCCTTCACCCCTGCACTGCCAGCAGTGGCCCCGAGCACAGGCAGAGGGGCTCATTGCCACAAGGTTCTGCAGGGCTGCCCCTGATGGGGCCGTTAGGAGGTTGTGGCCAAGGGCGTCCTGGGACTCTGAGCAGTCTCATGAAGGTACTGCAGGGAGATGCAGTTGTCAGGCTCACCAGAAGACCCTGGACCCTGTCTGCCCCGAGTCAGCGCGAGGAGCAGAGGGCGGGCGTCGTGGGTTCCCAGCGCCTGTCGCCTCGGAGGCCTGGCAGCAGCCCCTGCCCGTGCCCCACGCCCCCCCGGATCACGGCTCCAAGCAGACAGACCAGATGTTGGGGGGGCAGGGTGGGGGGCGGGAGGCAGCTGTGCGGGTCCTTTCTCTGTTGTCCTGAGATGTCAGGGCTCTGTCCACGCTCCTGCGGGGAGAAACACCTTTACAGGAACAGGAGAGAAGGGGGCGTCCCTGGTGTGGCCTGAGCCGTGGGCCGTCAGCGCCAGGCGTCCTGACGTGGGCGCCCTCACGCCCCAGGTCTGTCAATGCGGCTGCTGGAGTCCAGGAAGGGCGGCTCGGTCTTTGCCTTCGAGCACAGCGAGGAGTACCAGCAGGCGCAGCACCGCTTCCTGGCCGCCGTGGAGTCCATGGAGCCCAACAACATCGTGGTGCGCGGGCGGGGCGGGGGCGGGGGCAGAGCTGGGCCCTCCGGGCGGGGCATCGACTGTCCCCTTCGCTTCCTCCTGCCTCTAGGTCCTGCTGCAGACGAGCCCCTATCACGTGGACTCGCTCCTACAGCTCAGCGATGCCTGCCGCTTTCAGGAGGACCAGGAGATGGCGCGGGACCTCGTGGGTAAGGCCTAGCGGGCAGCCCGCAGCTGAGATGCTGGGGACACGGTGGGTTTGCTGGGACGCTCTTTAAATAACAGCTCTATTGAGATAACCCTCACCCACTGTAGAGTTCAGCCCTCTGAAGTGTGCAGTTCACTGGGTTTCGTATGTGCAGGGCTGCACAGCCTCAGCCCTGCGGATGCTCTGTCACTTCCACCGTGTGTCAGAGAAACCCTGACCCGTGAGCCGTCGTCTCCCCTCCCCCAGACGCTGGCAACAGCCATCTGTCCTCTGTCTCTGGACTTTCCTGTAAATGGAATCACCACACACGTGTCTCCATCTGGCTTCTTTCTGTTGCCGTGACACCCTCAGGGTCCCCTGTGTAGCCGTGCGTCGGCCCTTCATTCCTTTTGTGATGGTGGATGGCCCACGTTTCGTGGTCTGTTTCCACCCTCGGCTCCTGGGAATCAGCATGGGTCTCATGAGGAGGCATGTGGTTCCTCTGGCCGGAGCGGGCGTGGCCAGATCGCACCTCAGTGGTTGAGGCGATCGCCACGGGTCTGCGCTGGCGCGCGGGGGCCGACGCCCGCCTCTTGTCTGTTGCCCGCAGAGCGCGCCCTGTACAGCATGGAGTGCGCCTTCCACCCCTTGTTCAGCCTCACCAGCGGGACCTGCCGGCTGGACTACCGCAGGCCCGAGAACAGGTGAGCCGGCCGCCCGGGTGTTCCCAGGCGCGCGCCGCCTTCCCTCGCAGGTGCGTTGTAGGCTTCACAGGTGACATGAGCGCCAGGATGGGCGCGGTGAGCGCTGGTGGCGTGGGACTGTCCGCAAGGGGCCCCCCGGGATCCCAGCCATCACACTGTTTAAAGCGTGAATGCAGGAGGGCTGGGCCCGAGGGCGGGCAGATCAGGCTGGCCTGGGGTGCACCTCGTCCACGTTAGGAGAGGGCCCCACCGCACTGGGACCTGCAGGCCGTGTTTCCTCACGTGCTTGGACTCGAGTCTGCAGCCCACATGTCTGGGATCCTCTGGAAGCCTCGCGGGCTGGCACGTGTGCTGGGCTCCAGCCAGCAGCTCTCTCGCAGCCCCGTCACGCTCCTGTGCCTCGGGCGGTCGCGAACGCACACTCTTGGGACCCTGTTCCTGCAGGCCGTCCTCTCTTGAAGCCCCGGCTCTCAGCAGCGCAGGCCTGAGTGGCCGCTGTGGCCTCCCTGCTGACCGCAGTCTCTGGCTTCTCGCCCTCCGCCTGGTCTTGGGCACGCTCTGCGCCCCAGGTGTCCCCCGCCCCGGGTCCTCTCTGGCCGCCGTGGGTTGTGTCCCGTGTGGGATGTGTTCCCCGGCCTGGGGTCTGTCCCTGGCCCCAGGGCACAGTGACCGCTACTGCACAGATTGTCCGCACTGTGTGCTGGGTCTGAATTTTCTCTTTTGCTTCTAGTTGTGTGAGTTTTGTCTCTCCAGTGAAATTCTTAGTTCTTTGAGATGATATAAAATGCTAACATTCCGAGGCATTAACAGGGCAGTGAGCTGTTGATTAAAAGGACAGTCCACCAGGCAGCTATTGAGATTTGAGGATAAATGAGATGGTAGTTACAGTAGGAGATTTTAAGTCTCTTCCCTTAAATGGTTGTTTTTAAAAAAAAAAAAACCCAAGAAGATGCAGGTCTCCACTCACAAATAAGCTTGGTTTTCTGTCCGTACCACACACCTGTGACTGCAAACAAGCAGAGTCACCTTCTCTGCAGAGAGGACCCTGGCGAACACTGCTGCTGATTAGGCCGCACGGGAAATGCCAGCGGAGCCCGCGGGCAGAGGGTGGACGCAGTGCCGGACGAGGCGCGGGCAACGTGCTCTCATTCACGAGGAACTGTCTTGGGTCTAGGAGCTTCTATCTGGCCCTCTACAAGCAGATGAGCTTCCTGGAGAAGCGGGGCTGCCCACGCACAGCGCTGGAGTACTGCAAGCTCATCCTCAGGTAGGGGCCGCTTCCCCTCCCCGGGGCCGCGGCCGGTGGGCGTGCGCGCCAGCCCACTCTGGCTTTGTCTCCCTCTGCGCACCCTGCTCGCCGCGCTGCCTCCGGAAGCCTGGAGCCGGAGGAGGACCCCCTGTGCATGCTGCTGCTGGTCGACCACCTGGCCTTGCGGGCGCGGAGCTACGAGTACTTGGTCCGCCTCTTCCAGGAGTGGGAGGTGGGTGTGAGCACCCGCCAGGCAGGGTGGGGGGACCCCAGGGGAGGGTCCAGGGCCGTGCACGTGGGGTCTGAGACCAGGCACGAGACCAGACATCAGCTGTCTTGTTCATAACTTTCATCGTGGTTTCACGTCCCAGGGGTGCTGTTCTAGATGCGCCGGGTTGTAGATAGTGTATTCACGTAAACTTTACCCATTTTCGTTTTGATGTGGCCGCTAGAAAACGTGAGCCGACACTGTGCTCCTGTTGGGTGGTGCCGTCTGGGGGACGCCTCTAGCCAGGGGTGGGCGGGGACAAGGGGGTGAGAGCCTTCTCGTCGTTTCTGTGCTTGAACTCCTTCACAGCGGGTGTGGGTGTGTAGTTGACTCTGAATCACTTGGCGTAGCTGAGCGAGGATTCCACCTGTGGGGTCTAGTTCACACAAGTCCTTGGAGTTCACAGAAACGCAGCTGCAGCAGGGGCGCTCACAGTGAGGCTGCACCAGGATGTTGGGGGGTGATGAGGTTATAGAAGGCTCCAGAGCCCGTGATCTCACCTGACAGCATCGTATGTCATGTGCGTCCGCGCTTCCACGGTGGGGGGCGGGGAGGCTGCTGCCCTGGTGACCCCCGTCTCCTGGCCGAGGGCAGGCACCTGTCCGGCGCTCAGCCATCGGAAGGTGGGCATCCGCCCTTTTCTCACTCGCCCGGCCTGGCTCTGTCCGTGCACCCCTGGTCCTTTTGTTTGCCTTTTCTGCACAGGGAAAGGGGACAGCTTGGCCAGGGACATCCAGACACCCGTGAGCTCTGCCTGTTTTGTCTGCACCACCTTGAGACCCCCAGACGTCGTCTCTTGCAGGCACATCGGAACCTGTCCCAGCTCCCAAACTTCGCCTTTTCTGTGCCCCTGGCCTACTTCCTGCTGAGTCAGCAGGCAGACCTCCCCGACCAGGAGCTGAGCTGTGCAAGGGAGAAGGCCTCCCTCCTGATCCAGCAGGCCCTTCTCATGTTTCCCGGAGGTGGGTGTGTCCCCACAGCCCCTGCCCTGTGCCCGGATGGGGCCCAGCGCCGCCCTGAGCTCATTGGAAGATGTATTTTCCAGCAGGGCCTTTAGACACCAGGGCTGCAATTTGAAAGCTAACTTTGCTCTCAGAGCACCTGTGGGTTTTAGGGTGTCCTTAGATGTTGACAGTTCAGGCAGAACTTCTCATCTGAAGCAGACGCATCTTTTGGGGAGAGGGCGGTGGGCTGGATGTGAGAAGAAACGGCTGGGAGGGGCCACGTCAGCAAACTGGGTGTCTGCCCTTGTCCTCAAGTCCCAGTTCTTGTTGGGGTGAGGAGCTCAGGGTTAGGGTTCTCCTGGGGCCTCTCGGCTTCCCTGGGCCCCTAAAGTCGTGTGTGTGTGTGTGTGTGTGTGTGTGTGTGTGTGTGTGTGTGTGTGTGGAGCAGAAAAGGACCCACGGCTTTTCTCCTGGGCAACGTTCTCAGGGGGCCGGTGACCTGAGAAGGAGCTGGGGTCCGGGGCCGCGTGCGGCTCCTGGGAGGCCCTGTGCTCCCGCCCCAGCAGTGCGCCTGCCTGTGGGCGCCCGGGGCAGGGGAGGCCTGGGCCCGCGGGGCTTGCAGCAGACCTGTCCTCAGGCGACCCCTTTCACTCATCTTGCCCGGCTCCATCCACACGCGGGGCTGCCCTGCCGGGTCTGAGGCGAGCGACCCCTTCCTGCTGAGCCCCTGATGGGGTGTTGGGGCCTCTGCACAGCGGAGCCCTGTCCTCCCGCAGGGCCCGCCCGCTGATGCGGAGTCTGTCTCCATAACCCAGGAAGCTCCCTGGCGGGCGCGGGGGTGGGGGTGGTCTCTGGGCTGAGGGCGTGGTGCGCATGTGCGCGGGGCTGCTGGCTGAGGCCCCTCAGGTGCACGTGGGGCCGTGGGCAGCGGGACGGGCGGCCCTCCACGGTGGCCGAGGCCCCTGGGCCCGGCCTTGTGACCGTGATGCCCCCCCCGCCCCCCGCAGCGCTCAGGCCCCTCCTCGAGCACTGCGGCGTGCGCCCCGACGCTGCCGTGGCCGCACACCGCTTCTTCGGACCCGACGCCGAGATCAGGTACAGACGGGCGGGTGCCCTGGATGGGGCGGGGGGTGGGTGGCGGGACCGTCCTCCCTGTGGAGCCCCACGCACGTGGGAGTCAGACACAGCGGAGGTGCCAGGGCTGTACCGTCGCTGCCGCAGCCGTGCGTGTGGCTCAGACGTCCGTGTGGGCGCCGGCTACCTTTTAAAATCTCTTGTTGAGAGCAGAGAAACATGTGGCGAGGGAGCCAGCCTCCTCAAGCCCGGTCAGTACACCAGGGCGGGTCCTCGGGTGTCTGCGTGCGCAGGTGTGCACGTCCTCCCCATGTGGGCGTGTTGGTCGGGGACCTTGTTCTGAGTCAACGCCGCCGCACAGAAGCAAACAGCCGTGTGCCGCGCCCTGGGGTTCCCGTCCCGGGCTGGGGGCCTCCTCCCGCTCCGGGTCGCCAGCAGGCACGTGACGCCCGGGCCTGTGGGGGTCTCACGGGCCCCACTGCCCACAGCCAGCCCCCCGCCCTGAGCCAGCTGGTGAGCCTGTACCTCGGGAGGTCACACTTCCTCTGGAAGGAGCCCGCCACCATGAGCTGGCTGGAGGAGAACGTGCGCGAGGTCCTGCAGGCGGTGGACGCCGGGGACCCTGCGGTGGAGGCGTGTGAGAGCAGGTGAGCCCGGGCCCGGGGTGTGGCAGCGCTCGGAGGGCCAGGGGCATCTCGTGGGTGGCGCAGGGCCGCAGCTGCCTCCACCGCTGACCCCTGTCGCCCTGGCCCTAGGCGCAAGGTGCTGTACCAGCGCGCGCCCAGGAACATCCACCGCCACGTGGTCCTGTCTGAGATCGAGGAAGCCGTTGCCGCCCTGCCTCCGGTGAGGGAGCGGCTGAACGGCTGCTTTGTCCCGCCAGCAGCTCTGCCCCCGGCTCAGGGTCATGTGCGGAGGCCCCTCCCCTCGCGGAGACGGCGTTTTCAGAGGCAGAGCCGTGCCTGCGGCGTCCCGTGACCTCACGGGGCTCAGAGCGGGGACCCGGCGGCGCCCCGCAGCCTGCAGCTGGGAGCCCTGGAGGGAGGCCCTGACGTGGTGCGGGAAAGGCGCCCCGTGTGAGCGGAGGCCCTGTGCTTCCCACACACACGCTTGCCCCTGGGTTGTCCGAGTCCTCTGAGAGGGCAGGATGAGCGTCCTAGGGGAGGAAGGGCCATCTCGCCCCCCGGCCCCCGATTTTCAGTACAGGGAACTCAGCCTCGCAAACGGGGGCTGTTCTGTCAGACGCTGCCGGCCCCGATCAGAAAGGTCCCGTCCAGAGTAGAATCGGCCGAAAGTCACCCCGTCCTCTCTGTCCCCTTCTGAAGGACGTGACCACGCAGTCTGTGCTGGGCTTTGACCCCCTGCCTCCCCTGGACACCATCTACTCCTATGTCAGGCCGGAGAGGTACTTCCTGCTTTGATCCTTTGCTCACGTGGCTCTGAGGTCAGTGCCGGGGCTCAGGGAGGTCTTGCCGCCTCCGCCACAGGCCCTCAGGGGACAGTGACCTGGGGTCACGGGTCAGCTTTTGCAGGCCGTGGCCATTTTCCCGTCAGCTTCTGCAGCAGGTGGTGGAGCTGGAGTAGGGAGCAGCTCTGGAGTCCAGGCACGGATGCGCAGTCAGGCGCAGGGAGAGCCTGCGGGGAGCAGCGGGCGAGCCTGAGGTGTGGAAGCCCGAGCCCGTGCGGAGGCCCCGCCAGGGACCAGGGCCCGGCAGCGTCAGGCTGGGTCGGAGCCCGAGGCCCGGCCAGGAGGGCCCGAGCGGGCAGGCTGCCTTCAGAATGGGGCTGCAGGGAGGCCTTTTCTCCCCTTTTCCTTCTTTAAACCTGAGGAATTGCGTCCCTTCATGTAGAGCCATGGTCACCAACTTGGGAGAGTCACAGACAGACTTTCTGATTTCCAGGCCTCTGGCAGATATATTTTGTAGAGTAAAGTCCTTTTGTTTTTTCTCTGCTGAATTGTAAAAGGTAAAGCACACATTCACAGGGAACACAGTCCTCCGTTAAATGGTCCGTAGGGTAAGATGGAAACCGTTAACGATTCGTGTCGGTGGGTTCAAAACCAAGCTCACGTGCTGGGCTGGGGACACTGAGGAGGGCTGGGTGTCGTCCTGGCTCTGGGTGCCCAGAAAGTCCAGGGGGCCCCCCGTGACGCGTGCCCTAGGAGCTCCTCTCCACGACACAGCTGCTCTCGAGAGCAGGTGGGGGGCTGGCTGCAGCGGCCCCACTTTCTGCTCCACTCAGCCAGCCGTGTTCCCAAGGGCCAGCCCCACTCTGGAGCCCCTCCCCCCCCCCCGCCCCAGCCACTGAGGGGGTGGCCCTCCTGGGGCCTCTCTGACCATCCTGACTCCCCTCCAGGCTCAGCCCCGTCAGCCACGGAAACACCATCGCCCTCTTCTTCCGTTCGTTGTTGCCAAACTACACCGTGGAGGTAGGTGGGGCCCGGCACGCAGGGGCCGCCAGCCTCCGAGACCGGTGTTGGGGCCTGGGGGGCGAGCCGGGGGCGCGGAGCCCCGCAGGCCCGGCTCAGACGTGTCTCGTTGCCGCAGGGGGAGCGGCCGGAGGACGGAGGGGCCGGGGGTCCGCACCACGACCAGGGCTTGAACAGGCTGATGCTGGCCGTGCGCGACATGATGGCCAACTTCCACTTCCACGACCTGGAGGTGCCACGCGAGGACCACCCCGAGGGCGACGGGGAGTGGGACTGAGGCGCGGGCGGGGCCCCGGCGCTGTGCGGTCACGTTCCGGATTCTGTGCGGGTCGCGTCAGCCAGGCCCGACCTAGAAGCGCTGCCGTGTTGTCTGCCTGCCTCTGCTCTTCTATAAACGTGAACGGGGTGCGCTCTGCCAGGCGTCAGCTCTTCTTTCCCGGGGCTGCCGTTGGTGCCCCCAGATCCGCACAGCCCCCAGGGCTCCCCGAGAGCGTGCCCTGCGGTCACTCACGGCCAAGTCCCAGTCCCAGCCCCGGGCGGGACCTCCCCGCCGCTGCCCTGCCAGCCTGGGGCACTGCAGAGTGCGTCTGTGCTTGCGGTGGGCAGGCTGAGAAGTGTTCTAGAAGCTCATCTTGGGAGCTCTGAGGGGTGTCCGTGGCAGAGACTCGGGGCCCTTGATCCAGGGGTGACCAGACCGCGGGGTGCGGAGGGGAAGGCGCGTCAGCTGGGGCGCGGCCTGGCACACTTGAGGGACAGCTCAGAGCCACCCGGGCTGCCCTGACCGAGGAGCCTGTCTGGTTCTGCAAGGATCTGGGCCACCGAGGTTGTGAGTCCCGTGGGCTACGCTGTCCACTGGGCACCCGCCCAGCCCTGACCTCCACCTGCAGAGGCTGCCCGTGTGCTCCAGGGTGGGATCGGGGCCCCAGGCCAGTCATGGTGGCGGGGAGTGTGACCCAGCCGTCTCCTGTCAGCATCCACCCAAGTCCTGGTCCGTCAGCCCATCTTCCAGGAAGTCACGGCATCCTAGCCGTGCTGTGGAGGCCTGTGAGGTCCTCCTTCCAGCTGTTCCCAAGCCGGGGGTGCCTCTGTGCTTTGAACACCCGTGGCAAGGACAGGGCCCTGCAGACGTGGTTACGCCTCCCACCAAGCACTCCCAGCTCCAGACCAAGCCTGCCCTAGAGCTCCATGGCCCCCACATGATGGCCTGTGATGAACTTCACTCAATAAGACAAACTGCTGGGGGGTCTTCTGGGAAGGGGTTTGTCCTCTGAAAATGACAGGCAAACAAGGAGAGCTTGGTACCTTGCTGAAAATACATTCTACCTTAAGTACATTTAGGTGAGGGTGTGATGTGTGGAGCTACAGCAGCCATCTTGCAACCAGGAGTCAAACTTTAAAATGAAGAGCCAGCGTCCTGGGGATAGTGAAGCAGAGGTTGGGCCCAGGCGATGAGGAAGCTGCTCCGCGCCAGGCCTGATGCTCAGCCATACCGTGCTGGCTGATGGGGGCGAGAAGACAGCCAGGGCCCTCGTTTCTAGACACCTGCTCTAAAGGCTCAGCTGACCCCTGGGGCCTCACACTGCTTGTGGATTGCTGATGGGTTGTGTGCTTTGCCACCAAGTCAGGCCCCACCTCAGGTCTTTAGTGTGGGCACCGAAGGGTGGGCACAAAGCCTGTTCCTTCCCCTTGTTCAAAGGAAATGAGCCCTTGAACCAAGACCCTGCGACCCAGCTCTGGGCTAGGCCTTCCTGAGGTCTCTCCATGGTGGTGGTGGTGGGGTAGAGATCTGGCTGCCCTCAGGGGACCCCCATGAAGGCAGGCCTCTGCGGCGGGGCCGTGGCTGGACACAGACACCCCTGGCTGTGCAGGCAGAGTCTCCCCAGGCCCCAGCTCCAGTGTGTCGCGGGCCTGCTGTGTGCCTGGTGCTGTTCTGGCGCTGGGACCCAGCCCTGACATGGTTCCTGCTCTCACGGTCTCCTCACGAGTGGTCAGCATGTGCTCTCACGTGGTGTGTCCTCTGAGGGGGTGGCGCTGCCACCCTCCGTCTCCTGGCCGGTCCTCACTCTTTCTCCCGGGGGTGCTGGAGGTCGAGCTGGTAGGACTGACCGCAGACGTAGCTGTGTTTCACGTGGATGCCTCCCAGGACCGTGGCCAATCACAGCTCAGCTGTACCTGCTGTCCGCCTCCCGCAGGGTGGGAACCAGACAGGGAGTTGCAGGGCCTCCCCAGGAAGAGGGCTGTGGTCTCCTGGTAAAGGCCGCCCGGTTCTCACGCCCTTTGAAGTCTCAGGCTGGGGGAAGGGGGAGGCACCACATCTCAAAGGCCTCGTTTATGGAGCAGAGAGGACAGAAGCTGCAGGCAGGACGCTGCGCGCCCAGCGGCCTCCTGGGGGGTGCTGGACTCACGTGACAGACACAGCAGGGCGGTGGGTCAGGGCCGCGGTGTCAGCACAGCCCCCGCCGTGGCTCTGGCTCGGGGTCCTGCCCTGGGACCCTTGCTCCCTTTGGGGAGGGGCACCTGCCACCTGGTTCCCGCAGAGCTCAGGGAGGCCCTCCTTCACCCTCCTGTGCGTGGGGGGCGGGGGCCTTGTGCGCAGGCGAGAAACGGGCAGACAGGTCTGCCACGATGTAAAGTGGCCTGGCCGAATCCACCAAAGCGGAAGGTGTGCCTCTGACCACACGATCCCACCCTACGTGTCGCCCACCAGCAATGCTTGTGACAGGCGGGGGCCTGTGTGGTCACAACCCCTGTGCAGCGCACGGAGGTGCCTCACTGCTGAGTGAGGAAGGGTCCAGCATCCACGCGTGTGAGGTTCCGGGTCTGGTGCGATCGGTGTTGGGTGGATGGATGGATGGACGGATTGGGGTGCTGGTTTCCCGGCTGTGTTTGGATGAGGCGTGCCCAAACCTGCCTGTTCATAGTTCGTGTACTTGCACACACGCCGCGCTTCAATCAACAGCACCAACAAAGCCAAAGGGGGAAAGGGCGTGTGAGGGGTGGGAGGAAAGGAAAGCAGTGCGACCCTGGTGAGCAGGTGCGGCCTTACCTGTCTAGGGGGAACATCACAGACCAGCGCCTTCAGAACACCAGCCCACCTCTGACGTCCTCCACCCGTGGAGGGCCGGCCTGCGCCCCCCGCCCGCCCCTCAGAGGAGGCTTTGTCTTCAGCACCGGCGCTGCAGCGGAGCGAGCTGGGGGCCGCCACGTGGCTGGAGACAGAGGTCTACCCTTGAGTGGGTGACCTTTTGCAGAGGCAGCGGGGGCTGTCAGGGGAGCACTCGCAGCTCTGTCCCCGCCCCTCCCCGGGGTGGGAGTGCTGGGGGCAGGGCTGCCTTCAGTCAGCAGGGGCGGGGGGCTGGGGTGAGGGTGGGGCACGGAGAGTCAACCGTCAGCGACTGTTCTGAGGCTTCAGGCAGCAGGTGGTAGCTTTGCGTTGGGCCTGGAAAAAGGTTGGACGTCTCAGAGGCAGGTCGAGAGAGGGGGTCGCACCCACGATACCTGGAGGGGAGGTGGGCTGAGCACAGGCACGGCTGGCCCCGCGGCGGTGGGCTGAGCGCCGAGCAGCCTGGGCCGACGGTGCCATGCCATCTAGCGGCAGGCCTGGTGCCGTGGCCCTCACGGTGCGGCCCGGGCACGCGCCTGTCACGTGGCCGCCCTCAGGAGGAGGGGCTCTGTGGATGACTTTAAAGATGCCAAGGAAGGCAGGCAGTCCCACAGGACAGGAGGCGGCCAGAGGCCTAGAAATGTCTGGACCTGAGCAACCACACCTCCAGAGAAAAGGCGGGGCGATGGGCTGAGGACCAGGACAGAGACGCTGAGCCTAGAGGGCTGGCACCGCGGACGGAGCTTGGGCTCCTAGCTGGGAAGGGACGGGACCCTGGTGGAGAGGCCTGGGACCATGCCTGGGCCGATATCTGTCCCGCCAGGGAGTGGGGGGCGTGTGCAGTCCCTCCCGGAGGAGCCATGAGTTGAGCAGGACCCCAAAAGCAAGCACCCCTCCTGCTCCCTGGCAGGGTGATGCCGGTGCTTGGCCCCCAGAGGCGGCTGCTGGGCTCCCTCAACTCCACGCCTCCAGCCACCCCCCGCCTCGGGCTGGCCGCCAACCAGACGGAGTCCCCGTGCCTGGTGGTGTCCATTCCCGACGGGCTCTTCCTCTGCCTGGGGCTGGTGAGTCTCGTGGAGAACGTGCTGGTGGTGGCTGCCATCACCAAGAACCACAACCTGCACTCGCCCATGTACTACTTCATCTGCTGCCTGGCCGTGTCCGACCTGCTGGTGAGCGTGAGCAACGTGCTGGAGACGGCCGTCATGCTGCTGCTGGAGGCCGGCGCCCTGGCCACCCGCGCGGCTGTGGTGCAGCAGCTGGACAACGTCATGGACGTGCTCATCTGCAGCTCCATGGTGTCCAGCCTCTGCTTCCTGGGCGCCATCGCCGTGGACCGCTACATCTCCATCTTCTACGCCCTGCGGTACCACAGCATCGTGACGCTGCCCCGGGCGTGGCGGGCCATCACGGCCATCTGGGTGGCCGGCCTCCTCGCCAGCACCCTCTTCATCGCCTACTACAGCCACACGGCTGTCCTGCTTTGTTTCATCGGCTTCTTCATAGCTATGCTGGCGCTCATGGCGGTGCTGTACGCCCACATGCTGGCCCGGGCATGCCAGCACGCCCGACGCATCGCACGGCTGCACAAGAGGCAGCGTCCCGTCCACCAGGGCTTCGGCCTCAAGGGTGCAGCCACCCTCACCATCCTCCTGGGCATCTTCTTCCTCTGCTGGGGCCCCTTCTTCTTGCATCTCTCGCTCATCGTCCTCTGCCCTCAGCACCCCACCTGTGGCTGCGTCTTCAAGAACTTCAACCTCTTTCTTGCCCTCATCATCTGCAACGCCATCGTGGACCCTCTCATCTACGCCTTCCGCAGCCAGGAGCTCCGGAAGACCCTCCACGAGGTGCTGCAGTGCTCCTGGTGAGCTGCCGGGCGCAGAGAGGCGGTGCTGTCGTGTGGCCCGAGTCCTGTGTGGCTGGGGCAGTCCCTTGGTAAAGAGGGTGGATGTGCGGACCCTCTGGGGCCTGAGAGAGGAAACGCACAAATCTCCAGGAGGAGCTGTGGGGCATGGAGGAGGCTGGGGGACGGCGGGGCACTGCCCACGCCTGGAGAGCCCTACCTCCATCCAGAGACCCGCCGCACCCACTCTGGGCACTGTGCCCCCATCCTCACCCCCACCCACTGGGATGTGGCATGTGTCGGCAAGAGTTGTCCCAGTGCTGCTCCAAGGACTTTGTGACCAGCAAGGAAGAAGGCACAGGGCCACAGTGGGAGGGTGGGACTTCTCTCTTCTGAGGCTCAGTGGTGACCAGAGAGCCAGGACACAGCCCATCTGTCTGCACCACACACACCCGGCAGACAGCGCCAGCCACGCCTGCTCCGGGTGAAGCAGGGGCCGTCGGCCCGAATGGGGGACGGGGACCCAGGCTCTCAGGGCCAGGAAGCAGCCCAGTAATAAATACTATGCCTGGTGCAGCCTCCTGGCCATCTGTCTTGCCTCTTTCCAGAAGCTGCTTGAAGCTTGAGGTGGAGGAGTGGGGGCGGGGGTGGAGAGGGAAAGCAGTCCGTCCCAGGAATCAGCCGGAAGCCAGGCTGGCCTGCCCCCCAGGTGAGGAAACCACAGCCCGAGTGCCGGAGGACCCTCCTAGGGGAGGGCGTGGACACACGCGACCCTGTGTCTTTGCTTTCTCTCTGGGGTGCAAACCCCAGCCCAGAGCACCTGGAATAAGCACGGCAGCTGTCCTGCCCCCAGTCACCTTGATGGTGACAAGACCCCAACGCTGTCCAGGCTGCCTTCAGCTGCAGCAGAAGCAGGACCGTGGTGACGCATGTGTGGCCCTGGCCAGAGCGTGGCCCTCTCTCGGCCCGGTCCTGCAGCCCCACCTCCACCTCTGCTGCAGGGTGCCTGGCGGCTGGGGTCTGCTCTCCTCCAGGTACCGCCCTTCTGGGTGGAGGGTCAGTGCTCCGCCAGCCCTGGGAAGTGTGAGGCAAGGCCACTCAGGATGGGGGGAGCCTGCCCAGGGGCTGCAGGGGTGTCCGAGTCCTGGGGGGGGGCCTCCGGGGTGGACCAGGCTGCCTGGTGCTGGGAGCGCACGGGTCCTCCCTCTGCTGCAACCCTGAGCTGAGTTCCTAGCCGGTTCTTCCAAAGACACAGCACACGGCCGACCCCCTTCCTGGTACAAGCTCAGTGGAGGAAAAAGTGATGCTACGAGCCAGCCCCTGCAGCCCCCTGGCCAGCCACCCCAGCTCTGTCCCGGCCAGTACCCCCCAACCCACGCTGGCAGCCCCAGCCCTGACTGCTGACCTCGGGGCTGGGAGCTGGTTCCCAGCAGGGCTGGCCTTTGCTGGGAGACGGGACGATGAGTCAGCCTCGAGCCGGGCACCAGAGCCCTCCGGGGATGGAGGGGGTGCTGGCCTGGCCCAGTGCCATCCCGCAGGGCGGCAGGGTGGGGGATGGGTCCTGGTCAGCAGGATGCAAAGCTTCTTTCTTTGCTCAGCGGGGAGGTGCAGCCAGACCCCCTGAAGGGGGACAGGGAGGGGCCCCAGCCAGCTGGAAGCCAACCACAGAAAGCCACATCACGGCCACGCTGTGGGGGAGGGGCGTCTCTTGAGAACAAAAGACCCATTTCTAGACTTGCCAGACTGGGGAGCTTCAAGAGGGGAAAGCGGGGCACACACAGCTGTACCTCACGGGTAGTGCGAGCACACAGACAGGAGCAGGCCTGCGCGCCGTGACTGAGACCCTTCTTGAAGATTTCATTACTGAAATATCAGAAGGACTTTACCATAGGTGGTTTCACTATAGCGCCTGACGCAGGAGACTGCTAGGCCGGTGGTGGTGTCCACTGCGTGTCTGCTTCACCCCTCTCTCTTCTTCTGACCAGTGAACTCTCCCTTATGCCACCACTGTCTCCCTACAGAGGCCCCCCTGCCACACACACCCCCCCAAATGTCCTTAGCCTCACTTGGACCAAGACTCCAGGGGTGCGAGTGACATCAGGGAGTGAGTCAGACAGAAACCACGGCCCCACCCCCATCAGTTCTGTGCCTGGCTTATTTGTGTCCTTATGACAATTCCTGACACCAGTGTTCACTGAGCAGCAGCTACATACCAGCTGCCATGCCTGGCAGGGGTACAAAGCTTCCCCACATGCTAGGTCTGTTTGGAATCTCACGGCAGCCCCCTGGGGAAGAAGGGGCAGGTGGCATCCCCCCACTGCAGGGAAGAACAGTGAAACTTAGAGCTGCCATATCAACCCACCGCCACCCTCCTGCACCCACAGCCCTTCTGACTTAGACGTTTGGGAGCCTAGCCCCACGCTTGCTTTCTTCTCGTTAGAATTCAGTGTCTGCTGCAGCCTTTTCCTGCCTCCCCCACCGTTAAGGGATCCGGCAAAGCTCAGAGTACCTGGTCTGCCCCTCTTCGACACAAGACAGGGAGCTGGGAGGCGTCCACGTTGGCCTTTCGTGGTGGGAAGATGGGGTTGGTCCCTAAAGAGGTGTGGACAAGAAAGACCCTCTGCGCAAAGCCGAGGGGTGAGGCTGCCGGAGGGGTGGGGTAGAGAAGGCAACGGAGGCGGGGACCGAGGGCCAAGGGGGGCTTCTATTGTCCTCCCTGGAACTCGCCAGCCCCCCCTTTCGGGTGCGCGGGGGCCCCCAGACCCTGGTGGCGGCGGGAGGAGGCGCCGCAGCGCGCTGTCGAGAGGGGATGCGCGGTGCTGATGCTGCAGCCCTGCCGCATTCTGCGGCGGCGCCCCCGGATTGGCCGCGCGCGGTGACGCCAGGCCCGGCGCGGCGGGCGGGGCCCAGCGTATAAGAGCGGGCGGCGGGGGCGGCAGGTCCTCCGCAGCCAGCCCCAGCCCGTCCGCGCGCGTCCCGCAGCCGCCCGCCACACGCACCGAGCATGAGGGAGATCGTGCACATCCAGGCCGGCCAGTGCGGCAACCAGATCGGGGCCAAGGTGAGGCCGCGCGCCGCCGCCCTGCGCCGGGCCCCGCACCCGGCGCGCATCCCGCGTGCCCTGCTTGAGCCGGTCCCCGGAGGGAGGGAAGCAGGGAGGCGCTGCGCGCACAGAGCCGCACCCCGAGCCTCACGCGCCACTGCCAAGCCTAGAAAAAGAGGACGGGATTGGCCTCGCTGCGGGCGGCCGGGACTCCGGGACGCTCCCTCTGCCCTTCCCACCCCCACCTTTCCTCTGCCCCTCCCAGGGTTACCTCTGGCCCGCGGGAGCACAGCGCAGGTCAGCGGCTGCGCTCCATCCACCCGCCGCGGCAGGTGCGGGTCGCGGGCGCTGGCTGGGCGTGGCCCTCTTCTCTGGGGTCGCAGCTCAACCTCAAGCGAGGTGGGTGGGGTGGGCAGGTTTGGGTGGGGCTCCCCCAAAGCCATAATGATTCCCCTGCCCCCACCCCCACCACGCCAGGAACTTGATATCCTCCGAGGGTCCAGAGACACCCGCATGCCCCCACCTAGCTTTGACCGCCCTCAGCTTCCTGGCCCCACCCTTCTCCTTTGTTGGGGGAGGAATTGGGCCCGGACTCGGGATGACCTTGGTCCAGGACTGGACTCTCTCAGTGTGGCTCCGCCTGGGCAACCCCGCGTCCCTCGGCATGGGGTGGGACCAAATCCACTTCGGGACAGAGAGTCTCTGGGTTGGAGGTGGAAACAAAGCCGGGCTGGGGCGGGGGGGGCGGTGCAGAGCTGCCTCACCGCTAGGCCCCTCCCCTCCATTGTTAGCCCACCCCACAGATGTTGGGACTGAGGCGGGAAGGGGATGGCGTCATCCCCGCCTGAGCCCAGGAGACAGGTGTCACATCCCCAAGTCCAGGGAAGCTGTCCGTTGTCCAAGGTCACAGCAAGTGGAGACAGAGCCTCTCCGCCTCTGGCGCTCAGTCCCTGCAGACGCCCAGCGCAGGGTTCAGGCCGGGTGGGTGGGGCCTGCTGCCTCCTGTGCTCTCCTCGGAGCAATATAGAGGAGGGGCCGGGGCCTTTGTCAGCACCAAGGCCAGGGACCCAGCCAGGGATGGTGCCGAGCTGGTTCCCCAAGGAGGCAGTGGGAGGAGACAGGTCCTGGAGGGGAAGGGGGCAGGAAAGGCTTCCTCTGGAGGCTGTTGCCTTGGAAACCGGGCAAGAACAAAAAGCTAATTACCACAGGGCTGGGGCAGCCACGTGGCTGACATGTGAATTGCAACTCGGGCTCTAGGGTGGAAGCGCCTCAGATGGGGGCGGGCTTAGTGGGGAGACACCCTAATCACCGAGGAGACAGCTGTGCCTGCTTGAGGAAGGGGGCTGGGGGAGGGGAGGCCTGGGGGACCGAGGCTTCCAATTAAATCAGGGCTCTGGAGGCCATCACTGACAGCTGCCCTGCCAAGGGCTCATTAACGGGGTCACAGGGGCCAGGCCTGCCCTGAGCATCTGCTCCACCGAGGGTCAGGGGTCACCGAAGCAGGGCAGCCTGAGTCCCGCCATGAGCCTGGGGGGGGGGGGGGTGACACAGTCCCGCAGCTTCCTTCCTTGGCGGGACGGGCGCAGGCCAGGCAGAGGCAGGTCATGCCCTGCGGCAGCCCCGTGGGTGGGGGGCGGGGCAGAGGCGGCAGCCCGAGGGCCGGACAGTGTCCTCCGCGGAGGTTTTTCCCCGCTTCAAGTGCAGTGGCCCTTGGGTTTGCTCATTCCTTTTTATTCATTTTGGCTTAATTTCCTTAACTCTTGTTTGTTTTTAAAACTAATATCTGATCCTTTTGAACAACTTAAAAGAGAGAGGTGGGTTTGGGGAGAGGGGAATCGCTTCTTCCCCTGCGACCGCTGCCCTTGGCAGTGACCAGTGGAAGCATTCGAGTGGCTTCCTTCCGGCCTCCCTGCCCTGGAAAATCTCCAGGGCCGGACTGGAAGTGCTCAGGGCGTGTGGGGCACTGCCCGCCCCGGCACCCGGCGCCCGCCCCGTGGACAGGCCGTCCCTTGGGCTTGTTTGTTTCCTGCTGGGGGGAGAGCAAACCCTTTGCCGCCCGTCACCTGCAGCCGCTGACTGGGGAGGGCAGGAGGGGCTGCTTCCCTGCTTGGAGGCGGGCCTCCGGCCCGGGTGCTGGGGGGGGGGGGGGGGGCTATGAAGGGAGGTCAGGGCGAACGGGGCTAGGAGGCGACACGGCGACACGAATGACGTGAGTCGTGACTCGTGACAATGGTCACTCCGTGCTGGGCGGTGCGCCTCTCAAGGCTGCGGTCAGACGGGGTGTCGCCCTGCCGCCAAGGATAGGAAAACTCCGGGAGGGACAGGGCAGGAGTCTGAATCTAGGCCTGTGCGGACACCTCAGGATGGGCGGAGAATCCCCAGCCCCCACGATGGGGCGAAGCGTCTGGGGATCCCACCTCCTCCCCCGCGGGGCAGGCGGGTCCCAGCGCCTTTGTCTGCGCCCAGCCTCGCGGCCGTTGGGCGGGGCCTCGGGGGCGGGCTCTGGCCCTGGCAGCCAATGGGAGGAGGGGTTTCCCGGTTTCCGCCCCCCGCGCCCCCACCCCCTGCACCTCCCGGTTGGGTCCAGGTGGCGCGTGCGGTGCGCAGGGCGGGGGGAAGGCGCGGGGTCTTGGAGGCGCTTGAGGCCCCGCAGGCCGCCGGCCCTCGCTCCCGGGAGCCGCCCGCCCCGCCGCGTCCGGCGGAGGTCAGCACCGCGGACAGCGCCGGGCGCCCAGACCCTGGGCTCTGAGATGCGAGGCCCGGCGGGGACGCTGGGGCGCGCGCGCCATCGCGCAGTTTTATCATCTGTAACGATCGTAATTATTGTTTAATTTATAACACAGTATTTTGTTATTTATTAAATGTTATGTAATGTAGGTAATATATTCTACTAAGCTCTTTATTAATTTAAATTACAGTTTGTGTTCGTTTTAACTACTATTGGCAACCAAAGCTATTATTAACATATTCTCCTTTTAAAAAGTTGAAACATTCCAGATAAGGCTAAAGTGCGCATTTGAGCACCTCGCCCCTCTTCAGGAGGGACAAGTTGTTTTCCATTATGATGGTCCATTTTCTGTGCACATACGCCCGTGTATTAACAATGTAGCATCTGCCGTGAGGTTTTCATTCTTACTCTGCACATCAGGGCGATGTGCCTTTCCCTCAGGGTGTGCCTCGGAGATCTGCTGGTACCAGTGGTGATCCTGTATTGCACAGAATATTGCAAAGTACACGGATTTTTTTAAGTATCTTTTATTTATCAGTGAATATGCATTCACACATTTAAATAACATCTAAGGCGTTTTAGCTCAGCGAGCCTAGCATGTGCTAACTGCTTTCATGTGTCAGGCATTGAGTTGACAGCTTGAAGTGGGTACCATATCATGTCCACTTTACAGATGAGAAAACAGAGGTCCCGAGAGGTGGAGTCACTGGCCCCGGCCAGCGCCAGGGTCTGCACTCACTCGGGTCTGTTGCATTCTGGAAGCCTACGCCTTCCACAGCTGGGTCCAGAGAACTGTGCATGGATGTATTGATGGTCGGGGGGCGGGGTTGGTGGCTGAGTCACTCTCTCCCGCTCCCACACTTGTCATCTCCAGCTCATCCCTTCTCTACAGGCTCTGTGGGTGTCCCTGAAGCCAGAGGTTTGGGGTTTCCCAGGGCTGTGGGGCTAAGGCCCCCCGGCTCAGGCTTTCCTGAGGAGGGCATGGGGAACCAGGACATGGGAGGAAGCTCTGACCAGGCCCTGAATGCCTCAGTGACACCTCTAATTACAGCATTAATACACTCTTAATGCACAAAAAAAGAAGAAAACTTATCAATGACAAAAGTACACAAAGGAGGAAGAAGTCCAGCCTCCACCCTGGCTGTGACCCGACCTCTGATAACAGTCTCTCTGGGTGAACTGCATTTTATAATAATGACACTGTTCATACTTTCCAGGTTTAAACATTTTTTTTTATTTTTAACTAACCTTTTTTTTTTTGAGACGTTAACATGTGCACATGACAAACATTCCAAAAGAACCAAAGTGTGTGCTGTGCAAAAGCCTCTCCCCAGCCCAGGACGGGGTGGGTTGCTGAGTGTCTGTCAGAGACGTCTGTACACAGAGACGCACGTGAAAACTGACTTCGAGCTGCCTTTCCCACGGAGCAGTCTTTTCCCCAGCACGTGACCCATGTGTAGGGGCCTCCACACTCGTTCTTCTGAGAGTCGCCCCGAACCTGAGGGGCGGAGGGGAGGGCACCGGTGACCACAGCCTCCGGCCGGCGCGGGCAGCCTGGACGTGCCCCTGGGGCGCGCCGCGGTGTGCAGCCTGGCCTTCGCCCGGGGCGCGCGTCTTTGAGGGCTGATGATCCCGCATGGTGCTCACTGCTCATGCGCGTCACACAGAGGAACCTGCTGTATCCTCACAACACTCTGGCTTCATCATCAGGCCTGTTGAACAGGTGAGGTCACTGAGGCGCAGAGAATCCTCAGGGCCTGCCCAAGGTCACGCAGCTGGGAGGGGTGGTCGCGCTCCCGAGCGAGGCCCTGTGCGGTGCTGTCCTGCCCCAGTCCTGAGAGGAGCGGGGTGGGTTCCTGCCCAGGGCGAGCAGGGCAGGAGGCAGTGAGGAGAGCGAGCCCTCGACGGGGGGCTGCTGTCTCAGCTCAGACGGGCTGGGCGACCCCCGGCAAGCCGTGCCCCGCTCAGGCCCCTGTGGTTCCTGTCGGCTGGGGCCTCTGATGTGCTGGACACTGCCAGGCCCGGTCGCTGGGGGGCGTGCGTGCCCGGGGCCCTGTTTCCGTCGCTTACCTTCCCTGTGCCTCGGCTTTCTCACCTGGAAAGAGGAAATTAAAAAGAAAAACACCCCAAGAGGGTGAGTATTACTTACCTCCTCATGGAAGAGTGACTGTCTGAGGCCCTTGGTCAGCAAGGGGAGAGCTGGGTCTGGGGGCCCGGGTCCGTGTCAGGTGAGCCCTGATCTGCGCTGGGGACTCTGGTCTCCGTGGGCCTGCATATTTATTCCTATTTGTTATGACAATTTTCTTACAGACATCAGAGCTTGGGGTTCTTTCTCAAAGTCACTCAGAGGGACGCTTGGAGGCTTCGGGTCCAAACCCCTAATTTCATCCCAGGGCTTTGAGGCCACGGGAGGGAGGGGGCCTGGCTGGGGTCACGGCCACATACGGACCCCTCTGTTCCCCCTGCAGTTCTGGGAGGTCATCAGTGACGAGCACGGGATAGACCCCAGTGGCAACTATGTGGGGGACTCGGACCTGCAGCTGGAGCGCATCAGCGTCTACTACAACGAGGCCTCTTGTGAGCTCCCACCCTTGAGCAGGGCGGGGGGTGGGGGGGGCCTTGCTGCCGGGGCCCAGCCTCGCTGCCCTCCTTTCGGGTGGCTGGCAGGTGTAACCCGAGACTCACAGAATAAAGACAAGGAACGCTAGTAACCCTCGCGAGATTCACGTGTGTTGGATGGCCACGAGGCTCACGCACCGTCCAGGGGAGCGGCCAGGGCTGGGCTGGGTCCCAAAGGCCCCTCCACGGGGCCCACTGGAGGGTCCAGAGCAGGGTCACCTGGAGAGGCTGGGAAGGAGAGATTCCGCAGTTGGTGTGAAATGGTGTCCTTAGTGAACTGGCAGAATACTAGCTTGCCCATGTAGACGTGGGGTTTGGTCGTGGCTGTCTGGGTGTCAACCATGACCCCCTTCTCCCACTTGGTTCCTGCCTCTCTGACCCCAGAGTCTGAGCTCTTAGGGTGAGAGCACGAGCCTGGCAGGACTCGGGCGGCAGGAGGGCGCCTAGCTTCTGTGACCCACACAACCCACCCCTCTGCCCTCAGCTCACAAGTACGTGCCTCGGGCCATCCTGGTGGACCTGGAGCCTGGCACCATGGACAGCGTCCGGTCTGGGGCCTTCGGGCACCTCTTCAGGCCTGATAACTTCATCTTTGGTAAGTTTCCCCCGTCCCTCTCGTGGGGGACTCCCCTGCCAGCAAACCCAGATCAACAGAAACAAGGGCAGAGTCACCCCTGCCTGTGACCCTGCAGGGCAGAACTGGTCTCCCTGATTTGCAGCTGGCGACAGAGTCCCAGAGAAAGCGTTCTGTGCAAGGAACAGAAACCACCTGTGATTTCAAGCAGAACAATATGTAAAACAGAGGTTTGAGCTTATAGGATCGATAGAGAGCTGGGGGTGGGAGGGGGCGGAAGCGGGACCTCCAGAGGGTGCCAGCTCACGAGCGTGTGGCATTGCCGTGGTCAGGAGGTCAGCGGTCCTCAGGCCTGTGACTCTGGTCCTGCCCCGAGCCAGGGCCCTGAGTGCTCACACAGCGACAGGAGGAGGGCCTCACCCTGTTTCCATCTCCCAGAGTTCAGCACCCCAACTCATGGGCATGACCCCCATCCTGACCCCAGGCTGCAAGGGATTCTGGGGGTTGTCGTTTAGCCTTCCAGCACAGCTGGCCAGAGGGTGGGTGGACTGGAGGGGAGGGCTGATCGACTCCCCCAGGAGCCCCTCGTGAGGTAGAGCAGGAGCCGGAACTCCAGGTGCTTCATTTCTGTCCAGACCCCATAATACTGGGTGCCAGGCAACAGCGTCCCCGACACGCAGTGTGGCTGGTGCTAAGAGCCAGGGAGAGGGTGAGAGGTGCAGGCCACCCCCTTCTTGGGGGGCAGATAGGCACAGGGTGCTTCTGCAGTTGCCCCCCGGGGCGGGCTGTCCAGGCAGGGGCTGGAGGTCTGACCCCGTCTGTGTCTGCCTGCTCCCCCTCGCAGGTCAGAGTGGAGCCGGCAACAACTGGGCCAAGGGCCACTACACGGAGGGCGCTGAGCTGGTGGACTCGGTCCTGGACGTGGTGCGGAAGGAGTGTGAGAACTGCGACTGCCTGCAGGGCTTCCAGCTGACCCACTCGCTGGGCGGCGGCACGGGGTCCGGGATGGGCACCCTCCTCATCAGCAAGGTCCGCGAGGAGTACCCCGACCGCATCATGAACACCTTCAGCGTGGTGCCCTCGCCCAAGGTGTCGGACACGGTGGTCGAGCCCTACAACGCCACGCTGTCTATCCACCAGCTGGTGGAGAACACGGACGAGACCTACTGCATCGACAACGAGGCCCTGTACGACATCTGCTTCCGCACCCTCAAGCTGGCCACGCCCACCTACGGGGACCTCAACCACCTGGTGTCGGCCACCATGAGCGGGGTCACCACCTCCCTGCGCTTCCCGGGCCAGCTCAACGCCGACCTGCGCAAGCTGGCCGTGAACATGGTGCCCTTCCCGCGCCTGCACTTCTTCATGCCCGGCTTCGCGCCGCTCACCGCCCGCGGCAGCCAGCAGTACCGGGCGCTGACGGTGCCCGAGCTCACCCAGCAGATGTTTGACGCCAAGAACATGATGGCGGCCTGCGACCCGCGCCACGGCCGCTACCTGACCGTGGCCACCGTGTTCCGGGGCCGCATGTCCATGAAGGAGGTGGATGAGCAGATGCTGGCCATCCAGAGCAAGAACAGCAGCTACTTCGTGGAGTGGATCCCCAACAACGTGAAGGTGGCCGTGTGCGACATCCCGCCCCGCGGCCTCAAGATGTCCTCCACCTTCATCGGCAACAGCACGGCCATCCAGGAGCTCTTCAAGCGCATCTCGGAGCAGTTCACGGCCATGTTCCGCCGCAAGGCCTTCCTGCACTGGTACACGGGCGAGGGCATGGACGAGATGGAGTTCACCGAGGCCGAGAGCAACATGAACGACCTGGTGTCCGAGTACCAGCAGTACCAGGACGCCACGGCCGAGGAGGAGGGCGAGATGTACGAAGACGACGAGGAGGAGTCCGAGGCCCAGGGCCCCAAATGAAGCAGCGAAGGGGTGGGACGTGGCCGCGGCCAGGACCCAGCGGTCTGTCCCCCAAGCCACGTAGCCACTGACACACCCCCACCCTCGCCCCCACCAGGTCTGGTCACCTCAGCCTAGGGCTCCCGAGGGTTTGTCCTTCAGCATTTACAGGCCCCCCCCCGCCCTGCGTGAGTCCGCTCGGCTGTCTCCTGCCATAGGTCAGATCCATTCCATGTGGCCCGTTTGTCTCTCTGCTTTATTTTCAGCTCCAGGCCTGATGTTTTATGGTTCGTTTTGTTTTTTTTTACTGTTTTGTGTTTCTATTTTGGTGGGACACGTAATAAATTTATTGCTGTCAGATACCCATCTGGTGCTGGAGATTTCTTCTCATTTTGGAAAGTTGGGGCCAGAGGGGTGAGGGGGGCAGACAGGGAGACCCGGTGGGGCCACTGTCTCCCAAGTGGGGGCTGAGACAACCTGCGTTTGGAACCTGCAGGTGTCTCAAGGCACAGCCGCTGCGGGGGAGCTCCTGGCAGGAGTGTTGGAGAAGGTGGCCGTGCCTGGAGGAAGCCTGGAGGTCCTCTCAGGTGACTCGGGATGGGCCCCATCCCACCCAAGGTGACTCACGCCGCAGAGCTTTCCTCTGGCTTTTCTGTGTGCTGGACACTAGAGGCAGGCAGCCAAGACCCAAACCAGAGTGAGGATAGGGGACCTTGAGGACACCCCCGGAAAGTGTGCTGTGTTGCAGGTTTGGGGTTTGGGCCCTGGGGAAGGGCTGGTCAGCTCAAGGAGTTGTGGCCCCAGCACCTGGGCGGGGTTGGGCGGCTGGGAGCGAAGTTCTGGCCCTGCGCGCCCCCGGCGGTCATTCCTCATGGCTGCAGGGCACTGGGGATCCTGCTGGAAGGGGAAGCCTGGCCGCCCCTCCCCGCACAGGGACAGAAGGGGAACCCCAGAGGTGCTGCCTGCCTGGGGCCCGGGCGCGTCTGAGGAGAGCTGGACGGGCCCCCCCCACACCCCAGCCCTCGAAGCCCAGGGTCTCATCGAGCTCCGCTGCCCCAGGACAATGCTGTGCCGACCTTCTGTGTGGATACCTGTGCAGAGAGAGGCTGAAGGGGCTGATCTGGACCAGGGAACAGAGGCCTGGGCTCTGGCGGGAGCGGATGCTTCCCGGCGCCGGCTCCGTGCTGGGCCCGCTGTAGCCCCTCCCACCGCTGACCCTGAAGAGCTGTGCCCACCCACCTCACACGAGGCGGCCGGCTCACAGCACGCGTGACTGTCCTTTGGGGTTCCAGCCCTGCGCTGGGCCTTCCGCACGGGGTGGTGAGGGCCCCGGCCCCACATGCACGTGGCTTCACAAGGCTGCAGCCTCCACGCAGCTGGGGGGGAGGGGCGGCCACAGCTCAGGTTCTCAAGGGGCTCGGTGGCCCCCAGAGCGTTGAGCCTCCTGCCGCGTGTGGACAGATGTGCTCCTGATAGGCCGGGGCTCGTGCCGGGCCCTGGGCGCAGGTCTTCCCGGGCTCTCTCCTGGTGGATGCAGACCTGCGCCTCGTTACCTGTACAGGGACGCCACCAGGTTCCCAGGCAAGAAACGAGCTCAGAAAAGTGAGGGTCTGCCAGTTGGCAGATGGCACAGCTGCGGGTCTGGCCCAGGCTGTGTAGCTCTCCACTTTGTTTAAAATGCCACAAATCCACTTGCCTCCTGAGCGCCTGCACGCGTGAGGACGTTGTTCTGGCCCGGGTTACGTAAATGAAGCTGGCCTCCTCGGGCCACCCTGCCTTCCCGCGTGGCCCTTCTGTAGACCACGGGAGCCTGGGACGCCCCTGCCGCTCCCCCGGTTCCTCTCCTGCGGGAGGGGCCTGGCGCCTCCTTCCTTCAGCCCTTGCTCCTCTCCTGATGCTGCATCCTTCACCCCCGCCCCGCGAGCCTCCAGCTCCCTTTCTTACGAGGGGCCGGGACGTTTAGTTCTTCCCTGTCTTCCTCACTTGCAGCCTCGCTCCTACCCTACGTCGCAGACACTGTGGAGCAGAGACAAGCCAGCCCTGGCTCTGCGTGAATCCCTGACCCGCAGAATCCTTGAGTGAGGTGAATGGCTGTGCTTTATTTATGTCACTCCTTTTCCGAGGGGTTCACTGTGCACCTGAAAACAGGGACACACGTGGACGGTGGCTGGAACTGCACGTGGCCCATAACAAAAGCCCTCACTGTGAGCTCCTGTATGCCTGTTATTATTGGTGAGGGGAATTTGTTTGCAGGGCTGTCTGGGCACCAGGCGGCAGGAGAAGCCCACTCGGGAGCTACTGAGCCTCACCTGCACCTCCCAGGAGGGCTCTGACCGGCCCAGCACCATCTATTATTGACTGCATTATGGGATGGCCTTTGGGGCCACCCACCTCACTGGCTGTTTACCTCAGGTCCGTCTGTCCCTTTCAGCCTGGGTGATGGGCCAGGGACATCCAGACCTGGGCACACCTCCGGCCCCGGCCCTGGCCCTGTGCTCTCAGCCTGGCACGCGGGGCTGCTCAGGGGCCAGGAGATGGCCTCACACCCGGGGCCAGGGCAGCCAAAGCAAATACTGGATGCCCAGTTTCACGGGAATTTCCGATGAAGAATAAGTAACATTCCACTTGGGAACATGTTTACACTAAGCAATTTTTCCTCAGTTACAAACCTGGGAATCCGAGACTGGGGTCCCTGGCAGCCCTGCCGCGGGGCCTGTTGTGGGAGCCAGGCAGCCTTGAACGCTTTGTCCACCAGGTCACACGTTCTGGCAAACGTGTGAGGCAGGTGCTTCAGAGGAAGAGCCTGAGGTCAAGATAGGGAAAGCTGCCCACGGCCCCCAGGGGCAGGGCCGCCGTTTGAAGCGAGGGTGCTGGAGCCCGGTCCTCACGGGTCCCCCCCGCCCCGGGGACAGCTGCAGCCTGGGAGCGGCACAGTGAGCGTGGGACGGACGTGACCCTTAACTCTGCCCGCCTCCACGTGGCAGGGCACGTCCCCTCGCTAGGGCACCTTCCCCAGCTGCAAAGAACACATCCTGCTCGTATTTCAGGAGTTGGAATTCCAAATAGCTTCACATGAGAGAAAAGACTTTGGCTCTTAAAATTCTTTGAAAACGACTTGCTTAGATAATAAAAAAATGAGCGGGTGCACACACAAGTACGATAAAGCGCAGCATGTGGAGGCCACCAGGTGCAGGGGTTGCTGCCAGCACGAGTGTGTTGGGGGGTCCTCCCCAACAGAGGCTGGGCCAGGGCTACAGGGGCTTTGGAGGAAGCCTGGTGTCAGGCAACACTGAAGCGAGTCTTCACCACGGGCTGCCTGTGAGAAGACATCCGCCTCAGACCAGGACTTTGAAGCTGACTAGGGGGAACGCAAAAGACCCCGAATAGCCAAAGCAATCTTGAGAAGGAAAGATGGAGTTGGTGGAATCAGGCTTCCTGACTTCAAACTATACTACAAGGCCATAGTGATCAAGACAGTATGGTACTGGCACAAAAATAGAAAGGAAGACCAATGGAATAGAATAGAGAACTCAGAGGTAAGCACAAACACATACGGGCAGCTTATCTTTGACAAAGGAGGCACGAACATACAATGGAAAAAAGACAGCCTCTGCAATAAGTGGTGCTGGGAACATTGGACAGCAACATGTAAAAGAATGAGATTAGAACACTTCCTAACACCATACACAAAAATAAACTCCAAATGGATTAAAGACCTACATTTAAGGCCAGACACTATAAAACTCCTAGAGGAAAACATAGGCAGAACGCTCTATGACATACATTAAACCAAGATCCTTTTTGACCCACCTCCTAGAATCATGGAAATAAAATCAAGAATAAACAAACAGGACCTCATGAGACTTAAAAGCTTTTGCACAGCGAAAGAAACCATAAACAAGACAAGAAGGCAACCCTCAGAATGGGAAAAAACAATTGCCAACAAAACAACGGACAAAGGATTAACCTCCAAAATATACAAGCAGCTCCTGCAGCTTAATACCAAAAAAGCAAATAAGCCAATCCACAAATGGGCGGAAGCCCTAAATAGACATTTCTCCAAAGAAGACATACAGATGGCCAACAGACACATGAAAAGATGCTCCACATCACTCATCATCAGAGAAATGCAAGTCAAAGCCACAATGAGGTATCATCATCTCACACCGGTCAGAATGGCCATCATCACAAAATCTGGAAACAACAAATGTTGGAGAGGGTGTGGAGAAAAGGGAACTCTCCTGCACTGTTGGTGGGAATGTAAGTTGGTACAGCCACTATAGAAAACAGTTTGGAGGTTCCTTCAAAAACTACAAATAGAACTACCATATGATCCAGTAATCCCACTACTGGGCCTATACCCAGAGAAAACCATAATCCCAAAAGAAGCATGTACCATAATGTTTATTGCAGCACTATTTACAATAGCCAGGACATGGAAGCAACCTAAATGCTCATCAGCAAATGAATGGATAAAGAAGATGTGGCACATATACACAATGGAATATTACTCAGCCATAAAAAGGAATGAGATGGAGCTATATGTCATGAGGTGGATAGACCTAGAGTCTGTCATACAGAGTGAAGTAAGTCAGAAAGACAAATATTGTATGCTAACTCACATATACAGAATCTAAAAATGGTACTGATGAACTCAGTGACAAGACAAGAACAAGGACGCAGATGCAGAGAATGGACTGGAGAACTCAAGGTTTGGGGGGTCGGGGGGTGAAGGGGAAGCTGAGATGAAGTGAGAGAGCAGCATAGACATATATATACTACCAACTGTAAAATAGATAGCCAGTGGGAAGTTGCTGTGTAGCAAAGGGAGTTCAACTCGAGGATGGATGATGCCTTAGAGGACTGGGACTGGGAGGGTGAGGGGAGTCGAGGGAGGGAGGGAATGTGGGGATATGTGTATAAATACAGATGATTGACCTTGGTGTACCTCAAAAACTGGTACAAGAGTGTAATGCAATCATATTCCAATTTAAAAAAAATGCTACCCGAAGACAAAAGTGAACACCTTTTATTAGAAAATAAAATATAATGATCCAAAAAAAAAAGTGTCTAAAAAAAAAAATAAAGTGTCTAAAACAAAGAAGCTGACTAGGACCCCGTTTCCTGGGGAACTGCAGAGTTCAAGTCGGTGTAGGACATTGAGGCGGACACTCTCGTGTGGTTTTCTGTCTTCTTCTCTGGGGGTCTTTGGGGGCAGACTGTCTTCTTTTCCAGCAGGAGCTGTTTGTAAGGTCAGCTCAGAGTCTCCCCAGGATTCCTCCACTTTCCAGCATCTGTCACACATCTAACATCCTCCCAGCAGCCCTGGGACAGCATGGCTGTCCGAGGAAAATTAGAGAACAAAGATGCACATGGTTGTGTTAACACTGGAATCTAGTCAGCCTGCCTAGGAGAGCGAGCAGATCAGTGGCTGCCTGGGGATAGAGGTGGGGGCGGGGGGGGGTACAGATTGCAACGGGGCAGGAGGAAGCCTTGAGGATGACACCTAGGGTTACCATCTTAACGATCGTCACAGGTGGATAGGTCAGGTGTATGCAGTTGTCCAAACCGATCGGATTGTGCACTTAAACATGCAGTTTGTTGTTTGTCAATCACACCTCAATAAAGCTGTTAAGAAAAAAGAAACTTCCAGCAGTTGTTATCTCACCACAAATGAAAGCCACTGTGTTTACAAGGCCCTGCAGCCCCTCCCATCTCCTGTTCCCCTCTCACGTCCCCTTTCACCACCCTCTGGCCACAGGCACCTGCTCCGTGTTCCCCGCAGGCACCCAGCCTCTTCTGACTGCGGGCCTTTCAGGTGCAGCTCCCAAGCCCTCTTTCCCAGCTGTCCTGTGCTTCTCTCCTTCTTACCCTTTGGGTCCTCCTCCCAGATCTTGTTTGCCACCTTCTCATCCAGTCTCTTTTCTTATTGTGCTTCACATCTCTTACTGATGTGCATCTTTGCTTACTGTCTGTCTGGCTCCTTGAGTCCTGGGGCCGTGTCTGTCTTCTCCCGGCTAACAGCACTGCGGGGTGGAACATTCTTCCTCTTGGGGCTGGTCTCACTCGGGACTGGCCCTTCCTCAGTCCCTGTAACTAAGCACCTACGTGTCTAGGTACTGTTCTAGGCCGCAAAGAGTGAAGAAAGCAAACAAAACCCTTGCCTGCAGCCTTCATTTAGTGCCTGGTGTGGGGCAGGCGGTGGGGGCTGATGTGGAGACAGAAAAAAGTCAAGTGTAGATGTACAAGAAGACATCAGACAATGACACAAGTTATGGGGAGAAACACAGCAGGGGCCCCTGGAGAGCAGTAATTACACCAGTTCCCACAGACACAGGCTTCTCCATCGCCCCTGCTACCCCATCTCCACTGAGCAGCCCCTGGTTTCACTGTACCTCAGTTTCCTCCTCTGTGAAATGGGGTAGAATTGCAATGCTTCTCTCCCTCACCAGCTGTGAACTCGGGCAGAAGCAAGCACCACAAGATGCTGTGTGCAGAGCGATTCCCTCTTCCTTTTTCTCCCCTCAACCACTGGGGTTTAAACGAAAATTAAATACCAACTTTCAAAAGAGTGTTTGGTTTTGATTTAAGCCAGGACTTTTGTGATGACGGAAAATCTAGGCAATGTTGTCCCGCAGGCCCCCTCCCCCCCATAGCACTGTCGACGAAAAATCAATCAGTTGATCCAAGGAATAAATGGAAAATGTTATTCGAGCCAAATTTGAGGATTATAATCCAGGAACAGCATCTCAGAAACCTCCACGGAGTGTTCTGCCATTAGAAGTTAAGTCATAGTTATACAGGTTTTTTGAGACAGAGGGCTGGACATCAAATGACGTATTATTGACAGTTTACATGATCCAGATCTAAGCTCATCCTGGCCCCTTGCAAGATCACGCAGGAACCTTATCTTTCAAGCAGCTGGCGTGGATGCCAGGAGAAGGTCGCTCTTTGCGGTCGAGCAGGTGTTTCTGCCGATGGGGCGGCGGGTTTAATCGATGCATAAACGCAGACAGAAACACAGTGGGGAGAGAGGAGGCCAAAGGGCAGAGGACATTTTTATGTTTACAATTTTCTTGTCTTGCCATAAAACATGAATTTCATTTCACAGCATCTTGAACAGCTGGAATGCCGCGTCACCCGCTTCCCGGAGCGGGAGGCGGAGGCCGCGCTGGGGCGGGGCGAGCGGGGCGGGGCGAGCGGGGCGGGGCGGGGCGAGCGGGGCAGGCTGCGCGGGGCGCCGTGGGCCTCCCGGCCGCAGGCGGCAGCAGCGCGCGGGGCGGGCGCGGAGCCACCGGGCCGGCGGGCAGACGCGATGCAGCGGGGGCGGCGGCGGGCCGGTGAGCGGCGGGCGCGGGCGCCGGCGGGGTCTGCGTGGGGGGGCGTGGGCGCTCGGGGGGCCCCTCCCGGCGCGGACCCCGGGGCGCGGGGGCCGAGGGAGCGGCCCGAGACCCCGACCCCGGCGCCAAGCAGGGTTCCGGCCCGCGGCGCCTCGCCCGGGGCCGGGGGCTCGGGGACCCGGGCGGCCCTCGCCCGGCTGGAGCGGGGTGTAGCCGGGAGGGGCCCGGGCGACCCAGGCAGCGCCGCCGCTGCCAGCGCGCGCCGTCCGTGGGGCCCGTGAGGCCCGCGGGGCCCCGTGGCTGTGCCGCCCTGCGCGCGGCGCGCCCCTGCTCCGTGGAAGCGGCGGGCGCGGTGGAGCGCCGGCCCTGCGCACAGCCGGCCAGGGCGGGCCCCGGGGCGGCTGCCGCTGCGGGCCTCGCGGGCGGGCGCGGCGTGAGGGGCTGGGGGTGGCTGCTGCCCAGCGTCAGCGGCGCCCGGTGGCCCTGCCCCTGCGCCCCGCGGGGCCAGGCCGGCCTCCTTGCAGGTGTGACGGTGAGGCGGCATCTTCGCTGCTTCCCCTCCGAGGAGAGGTCGGGGGCCTCCGGTGGCAGCCAGGGTGATCACAGGGCCCCTTGGTGGCCGTGCCGCAGGCAGAACATGGGAGGCTGGTTCTGGCACCTCTGAGCTTCAGCCCCAGGTTCCTCAGGGCCGAGAGCTCCTGGGCTTTGCTCTGAGTTTCCTTTCCTTGCAGAGCGGTGGCGTCCACACCCTCCGTGAGGGGCGGTCTCTGGAGGAGGGGAGACCGTGCAGTAGGGGGCCTCCAGCATCCCTTTCAGTGTCTGCCTTCCTGCGTGCTCCTCGCTGAGACCAAGCCTGAATTTCAGGGGCAGGGGTGAACCTGGCCGGTTGCTGAGGCTTGCTGTTGGTCTCCTCAAAGCTTGCTGCCGCGCCCTGCACCTGCCGGGCCCCTGTGCTAGGATGTCCTCCGTCTGCCCTTGGCAGCCTTGCCCCCCCACCCTGGGGAAATGCGATCCTCCAACTTGGCAGGAGAGAAACTGAGGCTGAGAGAGGTCAGGTGACCCCACTCGTTCACGCATCCGAGGCCTCTGCCAGGCCTGGGGCTGGCACTGCCCATGAGGAGGTTAATGAGAGAAGCTTCTTACAAGAGAGCTTGTGGCCCAAGGAGGGCTGCTGGGAAGAGCAGAGGTGTTCCTGCCTTTGAGCTCCTCTGGCCATATTTTATTTTATTTTCTGAGTAGGGCCTGAGGACCTGTGCATTTTTAATTTTTATTTATTGAAGGACAGTTGATTTACAATGCTGTGTTAGTTTCTGGTGTACAGCAAAGTGATTCAGTTATAGATACGGATGATTCTTTTTTTTAGTATAAACTTTATTGTCTGTGTGGGGTCTTTGTTGCTGCGTGCAGGCTTTCTCTAGTTGCAGAGAGCGGGGGCTGCTCCTCGTTGCGGTGTGCAGGCTTCTCATTGTGGCGGCTTCTCGTTGCAGAGCACAGGCTCTAGGTGTGTGGGCTTCAGTAGTTGCAGCACGCGGGCTCAGTAGTTGTGGCTCGCGGGCTCTGGAGTGCAGTTTCAGTAGTTGTGGTGCACTGGCTTAGTTGCTCTGCAGCATGCGGGATCTTCCTGGACCAGGGATTGAACCCTTGCCCCCTGCATTGGCAGGCGGATTCTTAACCGCTGCGCCACCAGGGAAGCGCCACGTCTTCTTTATCTATTCATGTGTTGATAGGCATTTAGGTTTTTCCATGTGTTGGCTATTGTGAATAGTGCTGCTGTGAACATAGGGGTGCAGATATCTTTTTGAATGATGGTTTTCTCCAGATATATGCCCAGGAGTGGGACTGCAGGATCACATGGCACCTCTATTTCTAGTTTTTTGAGGAACCTCCATGCTGTTCTCCATAGTGCCTCTGGCCATATTTTAAAACGCTGGGAGGTTTCTGGGAGAGACCCCTTGGGGTGGCTCCTGGCCGTCCAGTCTCTTGGGGTGGGGCTGGTGATCATGTGACATCAGAGGCAGTTTGCTCTGCAGCAACTGTGGGCTGCAGGCTGCACTGCCGCGCGCGCAGTGCTCCGCCCCCCCCGCAGGAGGCAGGCATTCTCTCGTGTTTATGGGCAGGAAAATGCTCTTCACTGGGAAAGGCAGCATGAAATCAGGCCCGATTCTTAATCGTCACAATGATAACAATAAGTTGCAGCTGATATGTATTTCTGGCCAAGACACTCAGCACTTTGTATAGACTAAGGTAATCTTTAACTGTACACAGTGGATACTATTATTATGCCCACTTGAAACAGAACTCAAAAGCACAGAGAGGTTTCGGCTTTGCCCAAGGTCACACAGCTGGAGCTGACAGAGCTGGGATTTGAAGAGCGCCAATTTGCTGACCACAAGGCTGTTGGGGTGATCAGTCAGGATTTGTTTTGGCTGCAAGAGACAGAAATCCTCCTCCCAATAACAGTTTAAACGGAAGGAAGCCTGGGGGTGAGCAGCTCAGGGCTTCCTCAGCACTCGGGAAGAAAGGTTAGTGAACGTGGGGGCAGCTGGCTCTCCCCTGCACTCTGGCGGCTTCCTAGGGCACTGTGGCCCCTGCCATCTGTGGAGGTGCTGGCATCCGTGCCGGACCACCCTGTGTGAGCTGCCCAGAGACATCAGGTCATAAGGGAGATGGGGACTTGGGCGCATGCTACCTCTGTCCCGCCCGGTTTTGACCGAGGGGCCGTTAGTTGATGGGTGCCAGGTTCTACCGGCCCGGAACTTCCAACCCACATCCCACCACAGAGGCCAGAGAGGCAGGCCAGGTCCCATGGTGGTGGGGGATGTGGAAGTCCCTGCCCAGGCGCAGGTCAGCACTGGGTGGGTGAGGTGGCCCGGGGCCATCCCCTCTGGCTCAGTCCTCCTTTCATTGCAGGGGGGGCAGGGGTGCAGATAGGAGCCATAGGATTGCCTTTTATGAAAAGTTGTTTCAGACTGTAACCAGGTATAAGGAAAATATAACCAACATCTGTGCCCTTACTACAAAGCTTTAAAAAAACATTTGTCCAACCTCCTATGAACTTGTTTTGCCCTTGAAGCAGAGAGAGGCTAAGGAACGTGGACCAGCTAGTTAAGTGGGGGGACCTCGGGGGCAAACCCCAGCCAGAGTCCCTTCCTCCATCTCTGGAGCCATCAGCCCTGTTTGTCAGCAGTTTGCCAAGCTCTGGGCAGGGCAAAGCAGCACCAGGCAATGAACGAGGCACTTCCTGCCTGTTTCCTGGGGTCCCGAGGTGTGGGGCTGGGCATGGGCTCTGGCCACACGGGGTGTCAGTGCCGTGCAGCCCTGGCCCACGTGCTGATTACACAGCATTCGTGGGGCTTCTCCGCGGGACAGCGGGGTGTGGGCCCTGACCAAGGCCACACTGCAGGTGGCAGAACGGCCTGAGCCCTGGCATCATCTACACTGACCCTTCTGTTGGGGCGGGCGGTGTTTTCTGAATGCTCTGACAGGAAAGGAGCACCTTGGGTCCCGGGCCAGAGGGAGGGGCTGAGTCCTGGCAGGCGTGCCTCGGTGGACAGTGGACACGGGGAGGGCCCGGCTGGACCAGGCTGGAGGTCTGGCTGGGCACCCCTCCAAGCCCCGCCTGCCCCCACAGAGGCTCGGATGTCACTGCTCTTACTGAGGGGACGCCACCCGTGGGGGCCGGGGTGAGGGGGCTGAGCTGGTTTGGGGAGAGGCTGAGGGGGGAGGCTGTGGTGTGGGGCTATTCCGCGCGGACCCTCCTGGGGAACTGAGAGGGGCCGGGCCTCCCCCTGAAGCCTCGGGCGCTGGGAAGGGGGAGGGGCCCGCGGTGAGCCCGGAGCTGGACGCCCAGCTCCGCCCCTCCGGCCTGCCCGCAGGTGGGTGCTATGGAACAGGATGAGAGGCTCGCCCGGTTCCGGCAGGCCCACCTCAACCCCTTCAACAAGCAGCTCGGGCCCAGGCAGCATGAGCGGAGGGCAGGCGAGGAGGCCCCGGACATCGCTTCTGAAGGTGGGTGCCGGCAGGGCGCAGGGTGCTGTGTGGGTGGTCTGACCCCTCTCATCGGACCTCCATCCTCTCTCAGTGTTTCCTCCTGTGGAGCACGCAGGCGCTCCCCTCGTCTCTGCAGCACAAACTGCTGTCCCCGTTCTGTCCCTGCGGGAGCGAACGCTCCCCCGGGCAGGGGTGTGTGTCCCGGGGCCCAGCACCCAGCAGGTGCTCACTTGGAGGACACTTGGGGCGTGAGCTCAGCGCCGAGATCTGCAGGGTGAGAGGTCAGCGGAGGCAGGGCCCAGGTCGGTCAGCAGGGCTTGAGCCGCGAGACTGCCGATGGAGCCAGCAGGGTGTTGGAGGCCCCGGGGCGTGTGCGAGGAGGCTAGAGTCCACGTGGGGCTTCGCGTGTTCTGGTGTGCAGCCCTCCAGCGGCCTTTCTCGAGTCCAGAGACGCACACGTGAGGCGTGGACCTCAGACAGCAGCGTGTTTCTGTAACACTGTTTTTTGTATGGTTCTCTCCTGTCTGCACGAAGATACGGGTTCCTTTGCAAATGCAAACAGGGCTGATGCCAGGGCAGGCCCTGCTTCCCTCTCCCCTCCCGTGGGCTCCCTCCCTCCCCGAGGGCCCCCTGCAGCCTCATCCTAGGGGCGGCAGGCTGACTCTCTCTCACCTGGCCCTGCTCCAGAGGCCCTGCCCGAGCTGCCCCCTGGGGAGCCGGAGTTCCGCTGCCCGGAGCGCGTGATGGATCTTGGCCTGTCTGAGGACCACTTTGCCCGACCCGTGGTAAGGTTCAGGGTCTGCGGGTGGGGAGAGGACAAGGTGAGCCCCCAGAGCGAGAGGAACCTGCCGTGTCCACCTCAGCTGGGGCTCCCGGGCCTGGAATCTGAGGCCCAGGTGACACCTGGCTCCCACCCCCAGAACCCGTTTGCGGGCCTGTGGGGACGGGCTGGACCTGGCTTTGGGAGCCTGGGCTGCTATTCTCCTGGAGGGCCGTTCTGTCCCCTCCATACCCGGATCCGCTGAAGCAAATGTGAGGGTTGGTTCTATCTGGGGTCCTAGGGAATCCTGTAGTCCTGCTGCAGGGTGCGGGTGGGGGTGGGAGAGGGCCGTGCCACTAGGCAGGGTCACCCTTGTCTGTGCTGTATTTTGTTCCATGGAAACCTCGCTTTTTTTTTGTTTTTGTTTTTAATAAAAGGGCCCTAATGATTTTTTTTTTTTAAGTTTGAAAAGCTTTCCATTTTACGCGAACTATCTCCAGCTTTTGAGAGAAACGTTATAGTAGCATTCAGATATGACTTTTTAAACATTCTCCTGGAGCTCCCAGTTGTCTTCTGCTGTTCGTTTTTGTTGTTCTTGTGGCCTTTAAGCTTTACGCTTTGCTGGTACAGATACCTATTTCATTCATTCATTGATTGATTTATTTATTTTAATTTTTTTGTAGCGTTTGTTTTTTGTTTGTTTGTTTATTTGTTTGTTTTTATGTATTGGCTGCGTTGGGTCTTCGTTGCTGCACGCCGGCTTTCTCTCGTTGTGGAGAGCCGTAGTTACTCTTCATTGCGGTGTGCAGACTTCTCACTGCAGTGGCTTCTCTTGTTGCAGAGCACAGGCTCTAGGCGGGCGGGCTTCAGTAGTTGTGGCATGTGGGTCCAATAGGTGTGGCTCGCGGGCTCTAGAGCACAGGCTCAGTCGTTGTGGCGCACGGGCTTCGTTGCTCCGTGGCATGTGGGATCTTCCTGAACCAGGGATCGAACCCGTGTCCCCTGCATTGGCAGGCAGATTCTTAACCCCTGCACCACCAGGGAAGCCCTCTATTTCATTTATTATGACATTTCTGAGCCCCTGCTATGGGCCACACGCTGGTTTCCAAGAGGGGCGTCACCTCCTCTTTGCCTGGAGGCTCCGTGTACCGGCGCGGAGGGGCGGAGAGCGTGGCTCCTGAGGCACTGATGCCGCTCTCCTGGGGCGAGATCGGCCCCAGCCCCCAGCTCGGAGCCTTGGCCTGTCTCCCTGCCCCTGAGTCTGGGGGCTTGGCAGGGCTGAACCCTGGGTCAGCCTGTGAGGGGCTGGGGCTGAGGTGGGGTGGGTGACCGGGGTGTTTCTGAGCTCGGTGATTGAACCAGTTGCCATTTCCTCTCCTTGACAGCACAGGTCATTTCCCCTCCTTTCATTCAAGAGGAAGTCCTGTAGAAGTAAGCGTAATAGCATATCCAGTAAAGCAATTGAATTTCTAAAAGAGGGAAGTTGTATTTTGAAACACATCCTGAATTAGGTCTCTGGAGGCCCATGGGCGGACAGGCCCAGAGAGGGGGCAGGTGGTGTGTGTGTGGGGGGAGGGGTCCCGCCTCTGCTGCTCATGTTCCCGGGCCTTGAGCAAGTCCTCGGGGCTCTCTGGGCTGTCTGGGCGAGCGAGGGACGGGGAGGTCTTCTCTGGGCCCCGCCATCTGCGAGGCTGAGCCTGGCCAATGAGGAGAGTGCGCGGGGGGGCATCTGACGGTCACCGCCCCCCCGGCCCCCTCCCCCCGAGCAGGGCCTGTTCCTGGCCTCTGACGTGCAGCAGCTGCGGCGGGCCATCCAGGAGTGCAAGCAGGTGATCCTGGAGCTGCCCGAGCACTCGGAGAAGCAGAAGGACGCCGTGGTGCGGCTCATCCACCTGCGGCTGAAGCTGCAGGAGCTGAAGGTGGGTGCTGCCCCCCCGGCGGGCGGCTGGAGCCGGGCTGGGGCTGCCTCCGGGGCCGAGGTCGCAGCTCCCCGGGCAGGCAGGGCGGGGGGCTCGCACCCCAGGTGCAGCCCGTGTCTTCCCTAGTGTGACGTGATCGCAGCCCTGGGTCGTGTGTCCACCCACTGGAGCAAGTGGGTGAGTTCGTCCCACCTTGAACCACACGACCCAGAATGGGGGTGGTTTCCTGAAGGTGCCAACCGAAGGGGCCGTGGGCCCTGAAGCCACACGCCGCAGGGGTCCAGCGTGTAGCCCCCCCGAGTCTGTGCCCTGTTTGTCTTGGGTGCCACTGCATCCCTGTACTGGTTCCTGAGTGCCTGGGGATTTAGGAAGTGGAGTGTGCATTAGACTGTAGGTTAGGCTATGGTGCAGGCTAAGACGCCCCAAAATGCAGTGGCTTACGGGAATTGGTGGTGTGGCTTTACTCATGTGGAAGTGTAGGTGGCCCAGGGCCCATCTGGCAGCTGTGGGTGTTGGAGACCCCAGGTCCTCCTTTCCTGTTGCTCTGCCGGTTCCTGGCACGTCCACGACGGCCCCCAGCGCATCTGGGTCTGCTCTCAGACAGCAAAAACAATGTGGGGAGGGCAGCGAAGGCCCTTTCCCTCCTGCTTCTGTACACTTGGCCCTAACGTGGCCCTGGGGCAGCACCTAGGTACAAAGGTGGTCTGTAATCCGGGTGGCCCAGGCCTGACCATCACCGCCTTCTGTCGTGAAGGGAAGAGCTGTCACCCTGGGGTAAATCACAGCCTCCGCTACACATGGTGCCTGGGAGACCTAGTCGAGGGGCTCACGTGATGGGAAGAGAGCTGCCCCCGGCTCACCTGTGACCCCTCCCTGGCCCCCCCAGGACCCCAGTGAGGATGAGCCCAACATCCGGGTGCTTCTCGAGCACCGCTTCTACAAGGAGAAGAGCAAGAGTGTGAAGCAAACCTGTGACAAGTGTAACACCGTCATCTGGGGTCTCATTCAGACCTGGTACACCTGCACAGGTGGGCTGAGACCAGACTGCTCCTTCTGGGCCGGCAGTCTAGCGGAGGGGGGTGCTCTACTGTGTCCTCAGTATTTCCTGAGCCCTCCGGCAGGCGGGCTTACAGCAAGGGCTGAAAGACCCAGATGCCTGCCTTCACCTGGCTCACACCCACTAGCCACGTGTGGCTACTCAAATTTAAGTTTACATTAATTACAATAAATAACTAGTTCCTCAGTTGCACCATGCACATTCCAAGTATGCAATAGCCACATGAGGCTGGTGGCCACCCTGCTGGACAGTGCAGACAGGACATTTCCATCATTGCAGAGAATTCCATTGGAGGTGATGTTCCGGATGAGAAATCGAATAAGGAAATGAAATGGTAGGTTAGCCATACAGTGAACAAAAAAAAGGAAAGGGACTAGCACGTGTCAACGAGGGAGATGGGCGCTGCTTTAGGGTGAAATGAAAGGCATCATGTGACATATAATAAAAAACTTGGAGGTTGGGGGCAAACCAGGAGTATATCTGGGAAGGAACGTCTCTGCAGGGGAGCTGTCTGTGCAAAGGCCCTGTGGTCCGTGCGTGTCCAGTGTCTTCGAGGAGGAGCAGAGAGCAGTGTGGCTGGAGCACTGTGTATGGGAGGGGGCATGGTAGAAGTGGGCTTGGAGGTGGTGGTGGGGGCTTTTCTGTAAGTACACTGGGACCATGGGTGGGTGCAGGACATACTTAGGTTTTAACTCCAGCTGCTGAGCTGAGCGTGGTCTGAAGGAGGGAAAATGATGGACTGTGACCAGGGTGGGGCGTCCAGATGAGAAGGGGCCAGGCGCAGCCGTAGCTGAAGCATGGGACACGAGTGCAAGAGAGGAGAGGAGATGACGTCTCAGCAGGTGCAAAGACGGAGGCAGTGAAGCCTGAGCTGGGAAGGCTGGGGCGAGGTTGCTGAGGAAGAGCCGGGTTGCACTTAGACAGCATGGGTTTGAGCCCTTTAGGCACCCAGGTGGGAATGGCAGGTAGGCCCCTGGACTTTTGAGTCTGGAGTTGGGGGGGAGGTCTGCACGTTCCTTCAGAGCAAGGCTTAGGTGGGGACTGAAGGGACTTTGACATCTGGGGACGTGCAGTAGTGCCTGGAGAGGCTCTTGGGTTGATCTGGGAATCGGAGTAGAGCCCACCCTGGGGGTCCCAGCAGCTGCAGGTCTGCCTGGGCTGCAAGGTGACCTCCCTTCTAAGAGGCACCTTGTCGCCCCGCCGCCCACCAGGGTGTTATTACCGCTGCCACAGCAAGTGTTTGAACCTCATCTCCAAGCCCTGCGTGCGGTCCAAAGTCAGCCACCAGGCCGAGTACGAGCTGAACATCTGCCCCGAGGCAGGGCTGGACAGCCAAGATTACCGCTGTGCCGAGTGCCGGGCGCCCATCTCTCTGCGTGAGTGCCCAGGAGAGCAGGGCGCAGGGGCGGGGGGAGCTGTCTGGGCCAGGAGCCCTTCCAGCAGCTGCATGAGAAACCCGGATGCGTGCGGTGGCTAAGGGCAGCCTGATTCCCTGGGTGAGTCCTGCTGCTCTTCCGGGGAAGCTGCAAAGGGCTGCTGTTGGTGCCTTTTCACTGCCCCTGACCCGCTACCCCCCCAGAGCGACGGTCCAGCGTGGGCCCCCTGGGAGTCCCTGCAGGGCTGGGCTGCACTCAGCCTCCCACGTGGGGCTCCGTTGTCACAGAAAACCCACCTCGATGGGAAAATCACACACGACTCACGCACACGCTGCGTGTCAGGCCTTCCTCCTAGAAGCATCCTGCCTCCGCAGTCCCCTGGCGGGGGTCCTGTGACTGTCCCAGTTTACGGGTGAGGAACAGGGAAGCAGGGTGGCCCGGAAGAGGATGAGTCAGCTGTGGAGGGTGGAACCCTTGGCCCTGCTGGGGGAGGGGACCTTGCAAGTCTCCTCGACTTTGTAACGCCCACCTCCTCCACAGGGGGCGTGCCCAGCGAGGCCCGGCAGTGCGACTACACCGGCCAGTACTACTGCAGCCACTGCCACTGGAACGACCTGGCCGTCATCCCAGCGCGTGTGGTGCACAACTGGGACTTTGAGCCGCGCAAGGTGGGGGGACGCGGCCCTGGGGTACAGCCCTCGCCGGCGGGGGAGTGGGCGGGGGAGGGGTGTGGCCGGGGGTGGGGGTGGGGCTGAGCACCCGAGACGCCCCCTCCCCCCCCAGGTGTCCCGCGGCAGCATGCGCTACCTGGCGCTGATGGTGTCGAGGCCGGTGCTCCGGCTCCGGGAGATCAACCCTCTTCTGTTCAACTTCGTGGAGGAGCTGGTGGAGATCCGGGTGAGGCTGCGCAGGGGGCGGGGGGGTGGCCCTGTTCCCCACAGGGTGTGCTGTGAGCCGGGCGGTGCCACCTGCTAAGCTGGGCCCCTGCCCTGTCCCCTAAATTCAAGTCGCTAAAGCAGCTGTCCAGTCACAATACGAAACACCACGCAAGGCTTAGAGGCAATTTGAAATTTTCTAGTAGCCACATTAGAAAAATGAGAAGCAGGTGAAATTTATTTCTATGATGTCTTTTATTTAACGCCGCCTGTCAGTGTACATTGTGGAGATACACTGCGCTGCTTTTCTTTCTGCACTCGTCTCTGCGTCCCCGTGTGTATTCTCCACTAAACCGCAGTCTCGCGTCAGCCCCGCCACGTCTGTGTGCTCAGGAGCTGTACGTGGCTGGGGGCCGCTCTCTGCCACGCAGCGGGAGGCTGGGGGGGGGGGGGTTGCCGCTGGCGAGGGACGGGGCTTGAGGGGGAGGGGCTGAGGCACAGCGGGCTGAGGAGAAGAGCCGGGTTCCACGGGGCAGTCTGGACGCGAGCTGAGACGCAGCCGAGGGGCGTGTGTGCGTGTGGAGCTGGGCTGGGGGAGTGACTGCAGAAGAAGGAACCCCAGGGTGCTGCCTGGCCGGGAAGCTGTGGCTTGAACTTGAGCTTGGCTGGAGCGCTCAGATCTGGAACTGTCCTGGGGGACGGGAAGGTACCTCCTGTTCCCTACTGACCCAGAGTGTGAGGTGATGCAACTTCCTACAAAGCCAGAGCAGGGCCAGTGTGGCGCCACTCCCACCGGCTACGCGGACGTGCCGGGCACAGCCCTGCCCCGGCGGCGACGCCCACTGCCCCTCTTGTCCACAGAAGCTGCGTCAGGACATATTGCTCATGAAGCCGTATTTCATCACCTGCAAGGAGGCCATGGCGGCCCGTCTGCTCCTGCAGGTCAGCCCGCCCCGGGGGGTGGGGGGTACAGAAGGGGACCTGTCGGGGAGGCAGGGCGGGTGGGAAACAGACCAGGGCTGTGAGGGGTGACTTGATAACTTGTGTGTTGTGTCATTAGCAGAGGGTCTCCACCCTGTCCCCAGGAACACTAGGTCTGCTGTAAGCAAACAGGCAGCGCACCCACAAAAGCGTTTTCTGATTCCGTCCGCGTGAGAAGCCCTGAGAGCTGCAGGTCTCACCCCGCAGCCTCCGTGGAGTGGACCAGGCGTGGGCCAGCCCAGGAAGGGTTGACCACAGAACACTTTTCAAGGCTCCCCTTTTTATTTGTTCCACAAATCCCTCCCGGGTGCCTGCTGCAGGCAGACAGTGTCGGGTCCTGGGGGGCAGGGAGAGGCGCAGTGCCCTCTGGGTCGGGCAGACGAGAAAAGCAGGAAGCAGCGAGTGGGGTGGTGAGGCCTGTGGATGAGACGGAGCGGGGAAGGGGGCCCGGCCGCTGGGCAAGGCGGGTGTAGGCAAGGCGCGCGCCCTGGCCTGGCAGCAGGGGTCACGGTGGCTGGGCCTGCAGCTCCAGGACCGGCAGCACTTTGTGGAGAACGACGAGATGTACTCCGTGCAGGACCTGCTGGACGCGCACACGGGCCGCCTGGGCTGCTCCCTGGCTGAGACCCACACGCTCTTTGCCAAGCACATCAAGCTGGACTGCGAGGTGGGCCCCCACGGGCCAGGTAGGGAGGGCGGGAGGGGGGCTCGGCGGTCGTGTCCCCCAGTCAGGGCGTGGGCACTGACCTCCCCGCCTCGCCCCCAGCGGTGCCAGGCCAAGGGCTTTGTGTGTGAGCTCTGCAGAGAGGGCGACGTGCTCTTCCCCTTCGACAGCCACACGTCGGTGTGTGCCGACTGCGCTGCCGTCTTCCACAGGTTGGTGCGCGGGACTCCCTGTGATAGACGCGGGGAGAGGCAGACAGACAACGGGCCTGGATCTCTGCCGCCCGGTTTCAGATCCCTTTACCTTGATTCTGAGATGTGGACCTAGACCCAGAGGTGTGAGCCTCAGCTGAAGAAGCCCCCGTGGGCTGGGGAACGGTGTGTGTATGCGTCCAGCTGGCTTCCCTGCCCGCCGGGACTGAGGTTCAGCTGAGGCCAGGGCTTCCTACACTTCCTAGTTCTTGTGATATTTTTTCAAACATCCCTAGGCCACAAGAAATACCTAACATGTTTCTTTATCAAGTACTTAGGTTCAAACTAAGCATTTATGTCCTGAAGACTCGTGGATGTTTGGGAGAATGACACACGTGAATCAAGAGAGAGGTTCGCATTCCTTTAGCACAGCTGCCCGTAGGTGCCCCGCACGGCTCCTCGCACTGGGCTCCAGTGGAACCTGCCACACAGTCTCTGCTCACGCTGGTCTTCCCTGGAACTCGGCGTTCCTCAGAGCGACCGCCGATCTCGTAGGTCTGCAGAGCCGGGACTGCCGTCTCAGTGACTGGCAGAAACGCACAACTGTGAGCTCCGCTGAGCTAGCGGTCTGTGTGGTGTCTGACTTGTCAAATACTGCCGTGCCCACGTCACACGTTTAAAGTGCCGTGGGGACCGTGTGCACCTCCACAGGGCCCTCTCCGTCAGTGTAACGGGCGATAGGTGTGGACCCCTTAGGAGGGGCCTGACAGAGGTCCCAGGTAGCAGGCCTGGCAGGCACGCCTAAGCGCAGCCCTCCGCTTTGACCCTTTGGGAGAAACGCTGCTTCAGTTTCCCTGTCTGTCTAGGGGGATATTGGGATCTGTCTTAAGAAGCTCGTGGAGACTCAGGGGTAGTTTTACATGCAGGAGCCCTGCCCCTTCCCGGGCTCACCCCGTCTCCCTGCCTCAGGGACTGCTACTACGACAACTCCACCACGTGCCCTCGGTGTGCCCGCCTCACCTTGCGGAAGCAGTCGCTCTTCCAGGAGCCTGGGCCAGATGTGGACGCCTAGAGCAGAAGAACCCCTCCTGGGCCTGCCTGAGGCCTACCCTGCTGGTCGTTGCCAAAGTCAGGGTGTTTCTTGTGCCCTGGAGACCCTAGGATACAGCCCCTGGACCTCTCCCCACTGCTGGGCCAGCACCACGAGGACCGTCAGCCCCTGGTGCTTGCTGGGACTCGGGCCGGGCTGCTTCCCGGGTGGAAATGCACCCCTCCCCCCACTGCAGAGCTTTAAGGGCAGGGAGTGGGAGAGGGATTCTTCTCATCTCCCCTTTGGCCGAGAGCCCCCCACACCCCTGGGACCAAGGCTGCTGGGCCTTGGCCACTCTGGAAGTCCTGGAGGGCTTCCGGCGGGTCGCCAAGCAGACTCAGGATGCCACCGCCCACACTCTGCCTTGGCGTGAGCTTCACCCGCGGTGGGCGGTTTGGGTTCTACTTGGAGGCTCCGTCCCCCAGCCCCTTGTCTCTTTGGGGACCGCGGGGTGTCCCTGGCTGGGGCAGTTCCTGACTCTCCCAAGGGCCCTGCCCCTGCCCCTGGCAGGGCCAGTCCAGGGGTTACCGGCTCTTTCTGTGCAACACGGAAGGAAGGAGACGTCGAGCTCTCAGCCCCGGGTGGACGGGCCACCGCTCCTGCCTTGGCCCAGCCCAGGTTACCCTGGTGCTCCAAGCTGGGTGGCTGGGGGTCCTGTCCGAAGAGGCTGCCCTGCTTCCAGGTGTGGAGCAGGGACTGTGCCCCCGGGGAGGTCAGGACACCAGGTGTGCCAAGGAGCTGCGTCCTGCCGCCACCATGCCTGTGGAGGGCTCGGATACCCCCCAACCAGGGGCCTTCTGTTTGGGGTCCTGAGATCAGGCGCTGGAGATATTTGCTCCAGGGAGCGCCAGGCAGGAAGCAGGGCGTGCGGGAGGTCCTGCCTCCTGCTGGCAGAGGGAGCCTTGGATGGAGGACGGACCCACAGCCATCCCGTGCACCTGTGTGGGGACACTCTGGAGACCCTGCTGTCCAGGGGAAGGCCCTCGGGAAAAGGACACCGCAGGATACGGCTGCTCAGTCCCTCCTGCCTTTCTCTTCGCCCTGGACTGTGCTGGGCTGTGCTGCGGGCTGACACACACAGGTTGGTGGGTGGTGGGCAGGGAACGCAGCCCTGGACGTCCATGACCCTTGACTGGGAAGTCTGAGGAGAGGCGCGGCCAGCAGCAAGGCCAGCTCAGCTCGCGGGCTGATGTGGGGGTGGGTAAAGACAGCGCCACCTCCTCCTCGCCCCTCGGCACCCCAGGAAGGCTGTGCCCAGTGACTTCAGATGGCCCCCTCTGTGCTGAGCTGCCTCGGCGTGTCAGAGTGGGAGGCTGGCCCACGTCGGGCCTGCCGCACTCCCCTTTCTTCTCAGGTTGAAAGGGGGTTAAAGCCTGAGCACCCTGTTCCTACACCCCAGACCCACACACGTCGCACTGTGGCATCGCATTTCTGTCACAGGAGTGTTGGCTGCTCCTGGTTTACTGTGTGGCCAACACCACGTTGTCCAGTTAGTCAGTGTCCATAAGAAACATGAGTAGACTGCCACTTGCTGGGCAAAGCTGGCTCCTTTTTTTTCTTAAAACTACCCCTCACATTACCTCTTCCCCACCTACCCCTTCTGGATGACAAATTCTTTAAACAGAATCGTGTGTGGGTCTTTCTGAGTCCACGTCATAGTAGCAAGAACCCAGCCCTCCCAGGAGAGCTGTGTAACAGGCTGCAGCCCCGTCTCACTAAATCTGTGTTCTCCAGACCGCGGTGTGTGTGATGAACTGAGGACAGGGCAGGGTTCACTGACATATGAACCAACTGCAGGTTTAGTCACAGCCCACAGCCCTCGCTCCAATGGGGTCAAACATGAGCTGAGCACCAGACCTCAGCCGCAGTGTGCGGACTCCTCTCCTGAAAGATGCGCTAGAACACGCCCCTTGTGGGGCCGTCTGGGCTCCAGGAAGCACTGGGCACAGCCTGGCACGCAGAATGCTCTGTAAACAGAAGCTATGTCTTGTCTCCAGAATCCTCCCAGTGGAAAGGCTGTCTCGTGAACTCGACGTAAGCAGTGCAGGTCCCGGGTCTAGCTCCTGGGAGCCTCTCTCGGCCTCACAAGCTGGACCCACTGAATGAGCCCTTGGACTTCAGAAGAACCCTACACCCCCTGCCAAATTTCATTCAAACCTCTGTGTATGTACATTTCTCTAGAGGTATGACCTCTGGTTTTGACCAGGATCTCAAAGAAAACACCAGGAATGTGCTCCGGAAGGTGCCTTTATTCAGCTGCATCCAGACAGGCTGACAGACAGCAGTCCTGGGGCCAAGGACAGCCGAGAGCTCGGCAGGGGCACTGGCGGAGGCGGGGGGAGAGGCGTGTGAGTGCTGTCTGTGGGCCTGGTGCTGGGCATCCAATCTCAAACAACTAAAGCCGCTCTCAGATAACAGATGGAGGACGCAGTCTCCACCCACCCCCTTCAGGTACGAGAGCGGTTTCCTTCAACCTTTCAATTCTGACAAATTTAGGGTTGCAGAAGTGCTGCAGAAACACTCCCAGGCACCCATCTCCTGGATCCCGTAAATGTTAACATTTTGCCCCGTTTGCTTTATTCTTTCTCCACACTTTTTTGAACCATCTGGCAGTACGTTGCAGAGATTACACACCTTCACCTCTAAGTACTTGTGTGTTACTCCCAAACAAGGACGCTGCCTTACACGGCCGCAGTGCAGTCATAACGGCCGCAGTGCAGTCATAACGTCAGGAAGGTGACACTGACTTGGGACCATGACACCTATAACCAACCGTGTTCAGATTTTGCCATTCAGTTGCCTTGTCATTTTAGCCTTTAATCTGGACGGGCTCATGACTGACACTGGAAAGTATAGGCTAATTATTCGGAAGTCTTTCCTTCAGTGTGGGTTTTCCTGCTGGGGTTTGGACCTCGCACATTTGGTGGGATTTTCACAGCAGCAACACTGTGTCTGCAGTGTGTCATCTGTCCTGCTCCTGCAGATGCTTTGCCCCACCTGTCTGCTGCATCCTTTCGATGTGTTCCTGGCATTCTTTAGGCCCTTGTTTACTTTCCAGCACAGAGAGGTATTTCAGGCTTACTTTGTAATTTTCCCAGTCCCAGCCCTGAAACTGATCATTTCTCTGAGGAGCCTCAGAACCTTCTGGTGGGTGGAGAATGGTACTCAGGAGACAAGATGTGATTGTCGGGCGTGCTCACTGCTCCTGGGCTGTCACTGCCTCCAGGTCCCTTCGGCAGAGTTAGGAAATGGTACCCCTGTGTCTATTTCTTCACTGGTCTATGAACATATGAAAAACCGTGAGTTGACACGGATACCTCCAATTTCAAAACAACACAAGAGTCATTCTTTCCCCTTTTCATATTTGTAACCCCCTGCTTGGCAGTGAGACACCTGGCTACATCACCCACAATGTGCTTGTCTGCTCAACCCTAGAGCACACAGAAAGCACCTCTGGCACTGCTCACCTATGCAGGTGAGAACAAGGCCACTAACAAGCGTCTAGTATTTGTTTATATTTCTTTCCTCTAGCCTGAGGACATAGTCAAAATACGTGTTCAAGACGTACTTGGGAGTTTCTCCAACTTCACTGTGGGTTTGTAATTCATGCAAAACACAGTTCTGTTCTTTCTCTATCCTTGGTTACTTTTGTTTGTACAATATATTAACATGGTTCCCAGTCACATCCCCCCACCCCATAACCAATCTCTTTAGTCTCTGATTTCTCCTTCCTGTGTTTTTTTGTACAAAAGAGTAAGATGCATGTGTATTTCCTTATTTCCCCTTCTTCCTTCCACAAAAGCTAGCATACTCCACTCTCACATGTTGCTCTTTTTCAATTAATAATATATCCTGGGACCCTCGCCACGTCAGTTGAGCTCTTCCTTATTCTATTGCTATCGTAGTTTCCATCGTTCGTATCTGTCTTACACTCCACAGTGTGGAAGTGCCGTTTCATATCTGACTGTTCTGAGACCCTTCAGGCTGTTCCCTAGCGTTCACAGTTACAAACAAGGCTGCAACACATGATCTGTGCGTATACATTTTCTTTTGTTGGAAGTGTATCTTCAGGGTATAATCCTAGAAGTAGGATTGCTAGGTCCAAAGAGATACTTTTATTAGTGTTCGATGTCCCTCCATAAGGGATGTACAAATCTGCGTTCCCACCAGCAATGAGTGAGGGTGCCTGTGACCCCACAGCCCCACCAACAGAACATGCAGCCATGCTTTCTGACTGTCGCCGATCTGAATGAGAAATGGTATCTGTGTAGTTTCCATCTGTACTTCTCTGAGTGAGGCCAAATTTATGTTTCAAGATCTAATTTACCTATTCATGAGTTACAGCTTTTATCCACTTCTCTATCTGATTTTTGGTATTTTCTTCTCAATCTCTGAGTTCTTCACACATCAGGGATATTAGCCCATTAACTGAGAAACTTTCTTCCAGTGTGTCATTTGCCGTTGATCTTGTTTGTAGTGTTTTATCCTCATAAGAAAGTTTTGTTTTGTTATATTTTTCATACGGTCAAGTTGATTAATCTTAAATTTCATCTGGATTTTGAATCCTAGAAAATCTTCTCCAACACCCACGTCACAGAGGCATTCATTCGTGTGTTCTGTGGTACTTGCGTGGTTTCGGTTTCTACGTTTAGAGCCCTCGTCTGTTTACTCTCGTGTGTGCTGTGAGGTATGAATTAACTACCTTTTGCCATATTTTAACCACCTGTCCTGCACTATTTAAAAAAAAAAAGCCTATCTGTATCTATTTTTGGACTTTCTATTGTATTTTATAGGTCTCAATACCTCCCTGATTTAATCACAGAGGTTTCATAGTGTTTTTTAACGTCTAGCAGGGCTAGTCTCCTTGTAGTTTGTTTTAAATAACTTATTCTGGAATTTCTTTCAGTTGATCTTCTTAAAGCACATATTTAAGTAAAGTTTGAACGACAAAATTTGATGCTCTTAAGTGTCAAAATGAAAATACCAGAAGCAGGGTCTGCAAGGGTGTTAGACATCTGGAAGCAGAAGCTTGGCTGGGCCCTGTCCAGGAGGTTGCCCTGCTGCGTCTGCCTCCCTCTCCTTAAGCTTGGTGGCGCCCCCTGAGGTCGCCTAGGAGAGCTGCTTGGAGCGCCGCTCCTTCTCACTGTACAGCTCCCGGTAGCAGCTTATTGCATCACTGATTGCCCTTGAAACTTTCAGGTTCCATGCGCCATCAGGGCTGTTGCTGGTAAGGACCTGCAAGCCAGCCTCAAAATGTGAGAAGGCTGCTGACAGCTCCCGTGTGGTGAGTTGCCGCAGGGCAGGTGCAGCCTCTTCACCCTCCTCCCCCTCCTCCTCTCCTGCCTGCTCCTGCTCCAGCTGCATCAGCTCCTCATTGGAGAGGCCCTCCTCGTGGGACTGCAGCAGCTGGTGCACATCAGCTTCTCCCACCTCTCCAAGAGCCATGCTGTTAGCAAGGGTCACAATATTTTGTTGAAGCTGTGCAACGTTGTCGGTTTGGGAAACACTCGGGAACTGAACACACTCGGGCCAAATCTTCTTCCACACACTGTTCATTGTTGCTGGTCTGAGCTCCTCCCAAGCCACTGCAATGTTGTCCACAGCATCCATGATGCTGTAGTTTCTCCAGAACTCCCTGATCTCAGCTGCATCCTCCCCATCTGTTGCTTCTAGGATGTGTTCAAAAGTCCTTCTCAGGTAATGAGCTTTGAAGGTAGAGGCCACACCTTGACAGATGGGCTGGATCGAGTCAGCTGTACTGTTGTGAAGATATACCACTCTTACATTGTCAGACAGATCGCTCAAATTTACTGGGTGGCATGGTGCATTGTCTAAGATGAGCAGTGCTTTGTTGGTGAGATTATTTTGGGCACAGTATTTTTCAACAGCAGGGCAAAAGAAGTATGTGAACCACTCATGAAAGATGCTCCTGGTTGCCCAAGCCTTTCTGTTTGAGCGCCAAATCACAGGCAGATTGGGCTTGGAGTACCCCTTCAGAGCCTTGGGGTTTTCTGAGTGGTACACCAATAAGGGCTTCAACTTAAAGTCTCCAGCTGCATTGCCACCAAGAAGCAGCATCAACCGATCTTCGGATGACTTAAACCCTGGCTCAGCTTTCTCTTCTACCGAAATAAACGTTCTTTCAGGCATTCTTTTCCAATAAAGCCCTGTCTCATCTACATTAAAAACTTGCTGGGGGGTGTACTCACCTTCTTGGATGATGCTTTTCAGTATCTCTGGATATACATCTTCCTTCCCAGGAGCCGTGCTGTTCATCTTGAAGTGGGGCAAACAGTGGCGTTCCTTGAATCTCACAAACCACCCTTTACTTGCACTAAACTTTTCTGTTTGAGAGCTTTCACCTCGTTCACGCTGCAGGTCATCAAACAAACTCTTGGCCTTCTCCTGTATAATGGTGACGCTCAGGGGCACGTTTCGCTGGCTCTGGTCTTCGAGCCACACACGCAACAACCGCTCCATGGTCTCCATGACTGCACTTCGGTGGCGGGTCAACCGGGAGGCTCTCAAAGGAGTAGCTATCTGTGAGCTCGCTGTGATTTTTTCTTTATTGTCCCGGATGGTCGCCACTGTAGAGACAGCAAGGCCTAAGGCCTTTGCTATCTGGCTGAGCTTTTCACCCACTTCAAAGCGTCTTAACACTTCCAATTTCACGTCGAGAGTAATTGCTTTCCGTTCCCTTTTGGCACTAGGGATGGCCGTTGCACGTAGGGGCCTTTTCCCAGGCATCTCTGCCTCCGGAATGTGCTAAAATAACAGCAGTCACAGGTGCGAGAAAGCCTCTGGTTACTCTATGCCCCCTTGCAGGACTTGGGGAAGAGAAAGTGGGGCTTCGAGGAGGCGCAGGCTGCCGTCCCTTGGGACGTGGAAGGGGCAGCACAGGCCGGCCCACGACACGGCCCAGGACCAGGCTGGTTCATTCTGGGCTCCAGGGGCGGCAGCGTGGGCCTCCGGCCTCGCTCAGAGCGTCCAAATCCCCGGACAGCAGGCGTGGGCTTCCGTGGTGCAGAAAAGAAAAGTCCGTGAGAGGCAGCAAGGCCGCCGGAACCCGGCCCCAGCGCAGCGCCGAGGAGCCCTTCCGCAAGGCGGGGCGGCGTTCGCGCCCGTGGGCCGCTTCCCATGGAGGACCCCGGAAGGACGTGTCCTTGGCGATGCCGGACTTAAAATAAGGCCAAAGGCGCAGGCTCTCCCCTCAGCGCCTCGCCCGCATCGGCCACCGTAGGGCAGGGCCGCGCGCTTGTTCACACCTACGTTAGGCAGTAGAGTAGACACCTAAGGGGAGGGCCCGCCTTGGCTTCGCTGCGCATGCGCGAGGCTTCCGGCGGGCGGCTGGGGGCGTGGCGCCCCGTGACCTCTTCGCCGCTGTGGTGCGCGTGCACGCGCCCGCGCCCGCGCCCGCGCGGCGCAAGGTGGGGTTGGGGGGTGTCGCCGCGGCTGCTGGCGGCGGCCGGGCCGCTCGCTGTGCGGCGGGGACGCGGCGGTGGCCCGCGAGGCTGCCGCACGGCTGGGGCAGGCGTGAGGGCGCTCGGAACCGCCCAGCGGGTGAGCGGGGAGGCGCGGCCCGCCGGTCCCGGGCGGCGGGGCGGCGGCTGCGCTCGACGGCGCGGTGACGCCATCCAGGTGCGCCGGCCGCCGCGGGACGGGGGCGCGGGGGCCTGGGCAGCGGGGGGCGGGGGCGCGGCGGCGGCGACCGTGCCCCTGGCCGCCCCGGGGCTCCAGCCCACCTGCGCGGCGAGGCGGCCGCCGCTGGCCCGAGCCAGTCTCTGCCTGCCCTCCGAGCCGCCGCCCTTCTCGCTGCGGCGCTTTCCGCCCTGGTGCTCGCCAGTCCCCGCCGCTGCCCGCGCCCTCAGTCTCGGCTCGCAGGAGCGCCGGCCTCGCCCTGCCGCGGACCTGCCGCGTCTTCTCGCGCGCGCGCGCGCGCTCCCACCGCGAGGCGGGGTCCTCCTGGGCTCCCCGGTGCCGTGCCTTCTGCTGCATCTCGCAGGGTTCCTCTCCGCTGTGATAACGGACGTGAAAGAGTGTTGTGATGTGTTCTGTGTTTTTTATTCAAACAGTGTTCGTCCAGCCCCGTCCTGCCACTCTAATCGTAGCTGAGACTGAGGGCCTCCGTGATAGGGGGTTTACAGGGACTGTCTCCTTTAGGCCTTACACGTGTCCTTGCCGGTAGGAGCTGCTCTAACCCTGCTTTAAAGGAGAGGGAAAGGAAGGCCTCAGCTGGCCCCCATCTTCACTTTTAGGTATTTTGTATTGTATGCCTTCCGCTGGGTTAGATACTCTGAAATATACCGTATGTGAAGGTTTATTTTTGTACTGATACATCCTAGGGAGCAGTGATCACATCGGTTTCTTTCCTAATGGACTCCTGATCAGAGAAAGTTATCTTGGTTTTAAGACAGTATTGAAGGACGAAGCCGTTCCGTGGGTTCAATTTTTTGTCCTGTCTTCAGGAGTGAACTTTCCTCTCTCATCTCTATTTACTTTGGAGATGATGCACTCATTAGGGAGTGAGTTTGCTTTGGGAAATAGCCTGCCTCACCGTGAGAGATGGCACTGTTGAAGTAACACAAGTGTCGTCACCTGTGGATCCAGTTTGATTGTAATAAAATATTGGGGTCAACCTGAATCTTTGGTTAGGTGGGGTTTTTTTTGGAATACAGTTAATACTAGGTTGATGAGTGTGCACAGAGCATGTTTTTAGCAAGGTGGCTTTTATTTTGCTTGTTTTTGCTATGCTCGCGTTTGACCTATGATAGTGAAAAACTGAAATTGTCCTTAGTTCTGTGCTTAACTGATGTTAAGTATTGTTAGCAGCTTATGGTAAAAACTGTTATTTTCCTCTGTGAGAACTAAAGAAAATACAGTGTCTAGAAAAACGTTTGCTTTCCTGACAAAGACACTAACCTGTGGCTGATCAAAGATAAAGCATGAAACCTTTTGGTTTTAAATTTCACATGATTTTAATGTTAGAGTAATGTTTGTTTCTGAGGCTGTAATAATTTCAGTGACCTAAATTGCCTCAGGCAGGAAGTGATTAGTTTTTTTTCACAGCTGTAGCTAAAAATTCTTCGTGTATTTCTGCATTGAACTTAGTTTTTGCTTCTCCTGTTGGAATCATATTTTTAATGAGATAAAGCTGATAAAGGCCTCAGGATTACACCTCAGCCTGAATCCTGGTCCCTTTGAACCCGTAACTGCCACTGTGAGGAGAAGCCCCTCTGGGTTGCAGAGGAAGCTGATTCTCTCTCCTGTTTCAGTGCCCCCAGGGGATCCACTTTCAGCAGTTGGCTCTGCAGACGAGACTGACGTCAGTTTCCCGGTGGCTGTGTTCAAAACCACCCAAAGGTACCGGTCTTTCTGCTACCGTGGTCGGCAGCATAAGCCACAAATGTGGCTTCCTTGGTGTCATGCATTGTGGGAAGTGGGGACAGAGTGCATGACGGCTCGGGAGGCCTGGGCCTCCCATTTTCTGGCTTCCACGTTGAGTCACACTCAGCTCTTCCCATTTCTGGGTCCCTTGCCCCGTCTCTTTACAGTGTTGATATGTTAGTGAAGGTGGTGAAAAAGAAGCTCTTCCAGAAGGAAGTTGCTGGGTGGGTCTTTGGGGGTGCATGGGAGCAAACCTTTGTTTCTGCACATCTGAGGGCCAAGCTGAGTCTCAGGTTCGGAAAGCAGAACCGAGGCCTCGTGTGGACAGGAGCACGTGTGCCTGTGAGCGCAGGTGGTGGGCTGTGCTCAGTGTCTCTCAGGAGACCCTGTGTGCGAGGGCTTGCAGTGCAGAGCACAAGGCACTTAGCACTCGGAGGTGCATGTTAATCACTCCAGGCTGAAGTTGGGAAGAAAACCGGCTTCTCCCTTCCTCTTCCTCTCTCTGGTTTGAAGTATGGCTGCTTATGTGAGTGTGGTGTGTGCTCTTAAAGTACCAGAACTTCATCATTTTGTCCCTGTGGATTTGAGAAATTTTGGGTTTGAGAAACTCTATAAGAGGAGTAGAAGAAACACAGACTTAGAAAACCAACAGCTCCCCCCCCTCCAAAAAAAATGGTGAACGGGACAGTTTGACAGATCAGACTGTCAAAATTTTACATCAGAATTTTTTTTATTCTTTATTTAATTAAATTAATTGATTTATTTTTGGCCACACTGTGCAACATGTGGGATCTTAGTTCCCCGACCAGGGATGGAACCTGTGCCCCCTGCAGTGGAAGTGCAGAGTCCTGACCACTGGACCGCCAGGGGAGTCCCAGGGGAATGATTTTCTGAGTTTTGGACTAGTTTCCTAAGTTCTTTGGAAAAACACGTTCCTGTGTGTCTTCTTCACTTTCAACTCTTTATTTCTGGTTTCCCCACCAAGTGATTCTGCAACAGCTCAGCTCAGTTCTGACCCTCTGCCTGGAGTTGGCATCAGATTCTACCCATGGGTTAAAGGCTCAGTCCTGAAATCCAAACCTCCCCCCCCCCCACACCCACTTCAGACACCAATCATAAGTCCAGGTTGTCACCTGCGCTTCTGACCAACTGGTTGTAAGTCAGAGGTTCCCATGACCCCCTTCTTTGGTTCAATTAATTTGGTAGAGTAGCTCACGGAATTCAGGAAATCAGTTTATTTACTAGACTGCTGGTTTAGTATAAAGGATGTTATAAATGAACAGCCCAATGGAGAGATACACAGGGGATGTGGGGAAGCGTCCTGGGGAAGTGTTGGGTGTTCCCCCGTCCAGCATGTGGGCAGGTTCTTCTCCACCAAGCCGGAAGCTCCCTGAACCCTGCCCTTTTGGGTTTTGTGGAGGTTCTGTCTCACGGGCACGGTTGATTACATCACTGGTGGTTGATTCAAACCACAGAGAAGGTGGGGAGGGAGGGCTGCAAGTTCCAACCCTCCAGTCCCCTGGCACCCAGCCCCCACCCTTGAAAGTCACCTCATTAACACGAACGCTGATGTGGTTCAAAGGGGCTACGATGAACAAGAAGACGTCTTCTCTCTTCTCACTTAAGAAATTACAAGGGTTTGGGAGCTTCTTCCAGGAAGACCAAACGTATATTTCTTATTAAAAAGCAGGTATCACATGGGTCAAACAAAGGTAAATGCCTGGCAGACACCATGATAGCAATTATTTGCCTTTGTCTTATGTCCTTTCCCCTGTCATTTTTGTGTACGATAAAATGCCTTTGGAAATTTTAATCGGAGGTGTAGTTGATTTAGTTACATGGGGAGAGGAGGGTTTTTCCCTCGTATGTGCCCAGCTTTTGAGGACCATTGAGGCCACCTGGTCCTTTGATTGCACTCGGAGGTAATGGGGGCTTTAGACCACAGACGGGCATGTCCTAAGTGAGACCTATCCCTCCCGTATGTACTCGGCACCTGACGGAAGGGTGGGGGGTTCCAGGGCTGCTTATGGGGCTGGATGGGTGTGATTTGAACTGTTTCTACTTCACCCACGCACGTTATGGGAAGAGGCTTGGGAACTGAATTCAGTCATCTGGTCTGTGGGTCAGAAGTGTTCTGAGGAGAGTAGGTGACATGAGTGCCAGCCTGTCGCATCACTTATTTAAAAGTAATGCCTCCTAAGGAATTCCCTGGCAGTCCAGTGGTTAGGACGCGTGCTGAGGGCCCAGGTTCAGGAAGCTAAGATCCTGAAAGCCATGAGGCTCAGCCAGAGGAAAAAAAAAAGGTGATGCCTCCTAGGTCACAACTGCACGTGAATGTAGTCACTCATGATTTCAAAGAGTGTAAGAAACTTTGAAAACTTCCTTCTTGTCTGGAAACGTCTGGGGTTGGTGTGGGCCTAGAGTCCTCACCACCTGGCCCGTGCCCTGATCCCAGGAGGCACTGCAGGTTTTCCTCCCCACTTTGGGAGATGCCCCCAGGTTTCCATTCTGCTCCTTGCCGCCCCAGCCACTTTCCTTCCATTCCCTGTTTACCTCCAGAAGGCACCAGTGTTAGCAACATTGTATGTTGGAAAGAATTTTTCTGGAAAGCATTTTCTTTCTCTGGACAGTTAGATATGATTGTTTTCTGAGGTCAGAGTTTGTTTTTTCTCTTAGGAACCAGTGAACCAAAGGATACTGGTCCTGGAGCGGGTGGAGGCAAGAGAGGAGGCAAGCGGGATGACTTTACCTGGTGGAAATGGATGCAGAAGGTTTGTGTGAGTCCGAGGACCAGTCCCAGGTGGCCTGCCACTTTTCCGAGGAAGTAGTGACTGCAGGCTCGGGCTCTGTACAGCTTTTCTGGAGCAAACTAATTCAGAGATTCTAAGCAATGGATTTAGTGTCCTTTCTTGTCTCTTGTAACATTTTTTATTTTAAAATCTATTTTATCTGATATGAGTATCGCTACTCCAGCTTTCTTTTGGTTTCCATTTGCATGGAATATCTTTTTCCATCCCCTCACTTTCAGTCTGTATGTGTCCCTAGGTCTGAAGTGGGTCTCTTGTAGACAGCATATATATGGGTCTTTTTTTTGTATCCATTCAGCCAGTCTGTGTCTTTTCGTTGGGGCATTTAGTCCATTGACATTCAAGGTAATTATCGATATGTATGTTTCTATTACCATTTTCTTAATTGTTTTGTTTGTGTTTTTGTAGGTCCTTTTCTTCTCTTATGTTTCCCGCTTAGAGAAGTTCCTTTAGCATTTGTTGTAGGGCTGGTATGGTGGTGCTGAATTCTCTTAGCTGTTGCTTGTCTGTAAAGCTTTTGATTTCTCCTTCGAATCTGAATGAGATCCTTGCTGGGTAGAGTATTCTTGGTTGTAGGTTCTTCCCTTTCATCACTTGAAATATATCGTGCCACTCCCTTCTGGCTTGTAGAGTTTCTGCTGAGAAATCAGCTGTTAAGCTGATGGGAGTTCCCTTGTATGTTACTTGTCATTTTTCCCTTGTTGCTTTTAATAACTTTTCTCTGTCTTTAATTTTTGTCAGTTTGGCTACTATATGTCTTGGCATGTTTCTCCTTGGGTTTATGCTGCCTGGGACTCTCTGTGCTTCCTGGACTTGGGTAGCTATTTCCTTTCCCATGTTAGGGAAGTTTTCAACTAGAATCTCTTCCAATATTTTCTCAGGTCCTTTCTCTCTCTCTTCTCCTTCTGGGACCCCTATAATGTGAATGTTGGTGCGTTTAACATTGTCCCAGAGGTCCCTTAGGCTGTCTTCAGTTCTTTTCATTCTTTTTTCTTTATTCTTTTCCACATCAGTGATTACCACCATTCTGTCTTCCAGGTCACTCATTCGCCCTTCTGCCTCAGTTAATCTGCTACTGGTTCCTTCCAGTGTATTTTTCATTTCTGTTATTGTGTTGCATATCTCTGTTTGTTTGTTCTTTAATTCTTCTAGGTTTTTGATAAACTTTTCTTGCAACTTTTCGATCTTTGCATCCAGTCTTTTTTCAAAGTCCTGGATCATCTTCACCATCATTATTCTGAATTCTTTTTCCGGAAGAGTGCCTATCTCCTCTTCATTTAGTTGTTTCTCTGGGGTTTTATCTTGTCCCTTCATCTGGTACAAAGTCTTTTGCCTTTTCATTTTCTGTCTTTCTGTGGCTGTGAGTTTCAGTTCCACAAGATGAAATAGTGCTGATACTGCTTGATACTGCTGTCTGCCCTCTCCTGGAGGAAGCTGTCTAGGAGGCTCGTGGGTGCTTCCTGATGGGAGGGTCTGATGGTGGGTTGGGCTGAGTGGGTGGAGCTCAGTAAGACTTTAATCCGATTTGGTGGGTGGAGGTCAGTGACACTTTAATCTGCTTGTCTGCCAATGGGTGGGGCTGTGTTCCCACCCTGGTGGTCATTTGGCCTGAGGCGACCCAGCCCTGGAGCTTACAGGCTCTTTGGTGGAGCTAATGGTGGACTCTGGGAGGGCTCATGCCAGTGAGCACTTCTCAGAACCCCTGCTGCCAGTGCCCCTGTCTCCTCGGTGAGCCACAGCTGCCCCCCACCTCTGCAGGCAACTCCCCAACACCAGCAGGTAGGTCTGGTTCAGTCTTCTATGGGGTCACTGCTCCTTCCCCCTGGGTCCTGGTGAGCACACTGTTTTGTGTGCCCTCCAAGAGTGGAGTCTCCGTTTCCCCCAGTCCTGTGGAGGTCCTGCAATCAAATCCCGCTGGCTTTCAAAGTCTGATTCTCTGGGGATTCCTCCTCCCGTTGCTGGACCGCCAGGTTGGGAAGCCTGATGTCGGGCTCAGAACCCTCAGGACTTCTGGGGTATAACTGTTCTCCAGCTTGTGAGTCACCCACCCAGCATTTATGGGATTTGATTTTAACGCGATTGCGCCCCTCCTACCGTCTCATTGCGGCTTCTCCTTTGTCTCTGGATGTGGGGTGTCTTTTTTGGTGAGTTCCAGTGTCTTTCTGTCGATGATTGTTCAGCATTTAGTTGTCATTCCGGTGCTCTTGCAAGAGGGAGTGAGCGCACGTCCTCCTACTCCGCCATCTTGATTCTTCTAAGCAGTGGATTTAATTTCTAAAACTGGGGAGATTTCCATCTGAATTTTTAAAGACCCAGAGGAGCAGTTGCCTCAGGAATGCTGACTGCCTCTCCGTTGGGGGTGTGGGGGTGCGGCCGGGGGTGCTCTTGTGGTCTCAGCCATGCGCAGAGGGCAGGTTTGGCTGTGCACATGGAGGCCGCCGGGCACAGTGTCAGAAGGCAGGGTTTGGGCTATTTCTCCCATGTCTGTGAAAGGAAATGGCCATTTTCGTGAAAGAACCCACCCTCGTTTAACTGGAACACGTGTTTGTGTTCCCTTTTTCCACAGGGAGAGGTCCCCTGGGATGACAAGGATTTCCGCAATCTGGCCGTTTTGGGGGCAGGTGTGGCTGTGGGATTTCTCTACTTCTATTTCCGAGATCCTGGGAAGGAAATCACCTGGAAGCACTTTGTGCATTATTACCTGGCGAGAGGCCTGGTGAGGGGATCCACACGCTGCCTGCGCTGGAAGGGGGTGGCCTGCGGCGTGGCCCAGGCATGTGGCCTGTTGGCCTCAGGGTGCAGATGTGACTCGGTTTTACTTTCCCCGGGTACTACGGTGCCACACTGCCCCGCGCGCTCTCCTTCAGCACCACGGCCTGACTCATCCTGTGTCCGCTTTGGCTTCTGAGACTTCTGTGTGTTTGTTGTTACAGTTCAGTCCTGAATCTGCTTCAGAGCTTTCCTCCTCTTAGGGAACCCCTGCCCCACCGGCTGGCCCTGGGACGCGGGGGCCAGCACTGTCGCCTGGTCTCTGAGTCACACCAGCAGAGCCCCAGGCTTGTCCTGTGGGACGCTCAGGCTTGAGCGTAGACTTTCACCAGCACAGAGGCTGTTCTGCCCCGTTGCCATAAAGGCCACACTGTGAAGTCAGGCCCGCCGTCCATGTGGTGACGTCCGCAAGGGGCTCTTGTTTCCCGCTAGGTCTGTGGCCAGGGCCCGTGTTGTCTGTGCTCACTTCTGTCCTCAGAAAGGCCCGTGGCGATGCTCCCTTCGTGGTGGGGAAGGCCTGCTGAAGCTCCTCTCTGCCAAGGACCTGCCCCCTGCAGGTGCGACCTGCAGGGGGTGGGGAGGAGACAGGTGTCTTGTGCCTGCGTTCTGGACGGGTTCCAGGGTTTCCTTCACACCTGACGTGGCTGACAGGGTTGTTGCAAAACACAGTGTGGAGCACGTCGGGCGCTGTTCCCTCCCCAGCGCTCCTGATGCAGGCTTGCGGCTGCGCTGAGCTCCTGTGGTGCCTGCTGGGGGCTCCCTCTTGCCTGGCTCAGTTAGACAAGGACCAGATCCTGTTCACTTGGGGGAACTTTCACGTGAACTGGGGAAGTCTAGCACGTGAACGTGAGGGCTGCACCCTCTCTTAGCCTCTCCTAAGTTGTCTGAGGAGATCCCTTGAAAACATCTCAGGTGTCACAGAAGTCAGTCATCTTAGGTGCAGAGGTTGCTGACCTGGAACAGATGTTCTTTTGTGAAGGGCTTGTTTGGGAACAAAAAACTGCAGTACCCCAAAACCTCAGCAGCAGTCTTTGTTTTACGTGTGTATGGATGTATTTTTGGCCGCAGTGCATGGCATGTGGGATCTTAGTTTCCCGACCAGGGATCAGACCCACACTCCCTGCAGTGTAAGTGCCGAGTCTTGACCGCTGGACTGCCAGGGAAGTCCCAGCAGTCTTCATTTTAAAACAGCATTGTAGCTTTTCCTGATTACAAATATAATACATGCTTGCTGCATGTAAAGAAATTGGGGGAAATAAATAGACGTATAAAGAAGGAAGTCACTGTCTGTGCTAATCCAGGCTCGCTTTTTTGTGATCTTCCTGGCCAGTCTGAAAGCAGGGCTGGTCACTCTTTTATACCCTCTGTCTGACTGTCCTTTGTGCGCTTGGGCAGGTTCACTGAGCTGGGGTGTGACAGGTCAGCTGGGCAGGGGTCCCGCGGGGCAGGGAGAGTCTTCTGTGCAGTCGTGCGTGTTCCCGTTGTCGCGGTCACGGTGGTGTTGACAGCAGGCCGTGTCTGGCCGAAGCTCCCCGGTGGGCGTGTGGCTTCCGGGCGGTGGGCTGCTGGGGCGACAGCCACTCGCAGGCCTTAGGGCCGCACTGCCGTCCTCCTGAGCGCTGTTTTCTGGCTGTGCATGTCACCGCACGCACCGTCCACCTAATCAGCTCTGTGGTCAGTACAGGATTTTCACGTGTGTCCCTTGAGGGGTTTGGGGGGGTGGGGTGCGCCGCGCGTGTTGTGGGATCTCCGCTCCCCGACCAGGGATTGAACCCAGGAAGCCCAGAACCCTAACCGCGAGGCCACCAGGGAACTCCTTTCCTTTTGGAGTTTTAAGCCAGTTTGGAGGCTTAGGGCTCAGGTATGCCACATTTTAATTCTTTCTCTGGAATTGTTTCTGTTTATGAAAAATGGTTTGCGGCCGACCTTGTCCGTGTTGGTAGGAAGCAAACCTGAGACCTGTCCTGCGGAGCGTGAGCTGCCCCCTGGCAGAGGGCAGCTTGTGCGGGCGGAGCCCGTCTGAGGACAAGGCCCAGGGTTGGTGCCACGTCCCGCCTGGGACCTCAGCTCTCCTGACAATTGTCTCTTCTCTAGGTGGACCGGCTGGAGGTTGTGAACAAACTGTGTGTGCATGTCATCCCCGCCCCTGGGACATTGTCTGAGGTGAGTACTGCCTTCAGGGCCGGTGTTCAAGGCCGGTAGGTTTTGGTGTTGGTTTTAGTTTAAGGTGTAGTTTTCTGGGAATTCCCTGGTGGTCCAGTGGTTAGGACTCCATGCTCTCACTGCCAAGGGCGCAGGTTCAACCCCTGGTTGGGGAAGTAAGATCCCATAAGCCGCGTGGCTGAAAGAACAAGCAAGGTGTAGTTTTTTGTTTTTTTTTTAGAGTAATGCCTCCCCTGGCTTCACTTCTCAGCACCCACCTGTGCTTGTTTGTTTTGTGGACACACATCAGGAACAGTCTTTCAGGTAGCACAGGACCCTCCTAAGGCTGTAGCTGTGCTTCCGTTTTGTCAAGTAACACGTGACAGCCGCTAGCTGAGACCCGGGAGGGAGAAGAGTAGGTGATAGAGGAGGGTCGAAGGCGACATCATCCCTCGACGGGTGTTTTTACTTGGACGGGTGTTTTTACTTTGACGTAAAACCTAAGGCTGTGGAGATAGGATTAAGATGGCGGAGTAGGAGGACGTGCGCTCACTCCCTCTTGCAAGAGCACCGGAATGACAACTAAATGCTGAACAATCATCGACAGAAAGACACTGGAACTCACCAAAAAAGACACCCCACATCCAGAGACAAAGGAGAAGCCGCAATGAGACGGTAGGAGGGGTGCAATTGTGTTAAAATCAAATCCTATAAATGCTGGGTGGTTGACTTACAAACAGGAAAACAGTTATACTGCAGAAGTTCACCCCCTAAAGTGAGGGTTCTGAGCCCGACGTCAGGCTTCCCAACCTGGCGGTCCAGCAGCGGGAGGAGGAATCCCCAGAGAATCAGACTTTGAAAGCCAGCGGGATTTGATTGCAGGACCTCCACAGGACTGGGGGAAACGGAGACTCCACTCTTGGAGGGCACATAAAACAGTGTGCTCACCAGGACCCAGGGGGAGGGAGCAGTGACCCCATAGAAGACTGAACCAGACCTACCTGCTGGTGTTGGGGAGTTGCCTACAGAGGTGGGGGGCAGCTGTGGCTCGCCGAGGAGACAGGGGCACTGGCAGCAGGGGTTCTGAGAAGTGCTCACTGGCATGAGCCCTCCCAGAGTCCTCCATTAGCCCCACCAAAGAGCCAGTAAGCGCCAGTGCTAAGTAGCCTCAGGCCAAACAACCAACAAGGTGTGAACACAGCCCCACCCATTAGCAGAAAAGCAGATTAAAGTGTCACTGAGCTCCGCCTACCAAATCAGATTAAAGTCTTACTGAGCTCTGCCCACTCAGCCCTACCCACCATCAGTCCCTCCCATCAGGAAGCACCCACGAGCCTCCTAGACAGCTTCCTCCAGGAGAGGGCAGACAGCAGTATCAAGCAGTATCAGCAGTATTTCGTCTTGTAGCACTGAAAAACACAGCCACAGAAAGATAAGAGAAATGAAAAAGCAGAGGACTTTGTACCAGATGAAGGGACAGGATAAAACCCCAGAGAAACAACTAAATGAAGAGGAGATAGGCACCCTTACAGAAAAAGAATTCAGAATAATGATAGTGAAGATGATCCAGGACTTTGAAAAAAGACTGGATGCAAAGATCGAAAAGTTTACCAAAGACCTAGAAGAATTAAAGAGCAAACGAACAGAGATATGCAACACAATAACGGAAATGAAAAATACACTGGAAGGAACCAGTAGCAGATTAACTGAGGCAGAAGGGCGAATGAGTGACCTGGAAGACAGAATGGTGGTAATCACTGATGTGGAAAAGAATAAAGAAAAAAGAATGAAAAGAACTGAAGACAGCCTAAGAGACCTCTGGGACAATGTTAAACGCACCAACATTCACATTATAGGGGTCCCAGAAGGAGAAGAGAGAGAGAGGACCCGAGAAAATATTGGAAGAGATTCTAGTTGAAAACTTCCCTAACATGGGAAAGGAAATAGCTACCCAAGTCCAGGAAGCACAGAGAGTCCCAGGCAGGATAAACCCAAGGAGAAACATGCCAAGACGTATAGTAGCCAAACTGACAAAAATTAAAGACAGAGAAAAGTTATTAAAAGCAACAAGGGAAAAATGACAAGTAACATACAAGGGAACTCCCATCAGCTTAACAGCTGATTTCTCAGCAGAAACTCTACAAGCCAGAAGGGAGTGGCACGATATATTTCAAGTGATGAAAGGGAAGAACCTACAACCAAGAATACTCTACCCAGCAAGGATCTCATTCAGATTCGAAGGAGAAATCAAAAGCTTTACAGACAAGCAACAGCTAAGAGAATTCAGCACCACCATACCAGCCCTACAACAAATGCTAAAGGAACTTCTCTAAGCGGGAAACATAAGAGAAGAAAAGGACCTACAAAAACACAAACAAAACAATTAAGAAAATGGTAATAGAAACATACATATCAATAATTACCTTGAATGTCAATGGACTAAATGCCCCAACGAAAAGACACAGACTGGCTGAATGGATACAAAAAAAAGACCCATATATATGCTGTCTACAAGAGACCCACTTCAGACCTAGGGACACATACAGACTGAAAGTGAGGGGATGGAAAAAGATATTCCATGCAAATGGAAACCAAAAGAAAGCTGGAGTAGCGATACTCATATCAGATAAAATAGATTTTAAAATAAAAAATGTTACAAGAGACAAGAAAGGACATTACATAAAGATCAAGGGATCCATCCAAGAAGAGGAGAGAATGATTATAAATATATATGCACCCAATATAGGAGCACCTCAATACATAAGGCAAATGCTAACAACTATGAAAGAGGAAATGCAAGGCAGAAATAGAGACACAGGTGTAGAGAACAAACACATGGACACCAAGTGGGGAAAGTGGGGAGGGTTGGGGGGGGATGAATTGGGAGATTGGGATACCAAGTTGTACACTCTAAATATATGCTGTTCATTGTCTGTTAATTGTATCTCAATAAAAGTTCTTAAAAAAAAACAAAAACATAAACAAAAACCTAAGCCTGTGGTTGGGACCAGGACAGGAGGCTTTGCTGGGAGAGGAGCGGGGGACGGGGGTGCCTCTCACAGCCTCTGGCTCCTCCGTCTCTGCAGAAGTCCGTGTGGTGCAGCATCCGCAGCGTGGACACCTGCGAGCGCACCCTGGAGACCGCCCCCTGGGAGCTGGGCGTCGCGTTCCTGTGCAGACGGCCATGGGCTACACCACCGAGAGCGGTGGGTGAGGGGGCGTGGCCGGGCCTGGTGCTGGACACGCCGCGCTTGCTGAGCCCGCTCAGGCGTGTTACAGGGTCCTCCTGCAGTCAGTGTCTGCGGGGGGAGAGAAATGTGTTAGTGCTGTTTTTATTGAGGAAAGAAGGGGCTGGGAAGGGCTTAGCTTGGGGGAGGCCGTGCTGGGTCTGGGGGGGCTTCTGAGGGAGGGGCCACGGCTGCCCTGCCCACCCCATAGGTGAAGTCGGGCTGACAGATGTGTGTAGATGGAGAAGCTGCATGCACAGACTGGCACGTTTAAGAAAGAAGCTGCTCCCCTGTGTGTAGCAGAACTAAGTTCTGCAGCCGGCCGCTGCCTGCGGCCTGGAGGCAGAGTTCATGGCGTCTCGAGGGAACGTGACCAGTGGTTTTCTTGGGCTTTCTAGGTCTTTCTTGCGAAGCCCGGTGCCCACCCTTCTGCTGACTGGCATTCTCCTCTGTGCCGTGAGGAGGGGCCCGATGGGGGCTGGGCGTGGCGGGCAAGGAGGGGGCCTCTCTAAAGAGCAGCGTTGGCGTGCGCTTTGCAGATGTGGCTGGTTGTGAAGAAGCCAAGTTGGAGATCATGGAGTTTGTGAATTTCCTGAAGAATCCCAAGCAATATCAGGACCTCGGGGCCAAAATTCCGAAGGTACTGACTTGAGGGAACAGGCGAGGCTCTGAACCTCACCCTGGTTCATTGTGGGCGAAGCAGCACTTGGTAATGATTCTGTGTTCTGTTAATGACAGCGGGGTGTAGAAATAGCATTTGCAGAGTAGAAGAGTGAAAATCCTCGACTCTGATTAACTTTCAAACTATAAGACTGGAGTCACAGGAGCAGTGAACGCCCACCTGGAGTGTGTTTATTTCACCTTCAGGTACAAACGGACGTCTTTGTTGGTGTCTAGAGGACAGCCCTTCCTTTGAGTTTGGCCCCAGTGATCAAATTCTCTGTTAAATTTCCTGCCCGGAGCACTTACCGGTTGTAGTTTTGTCTCTCTGTGATGAACTGAGAACTTAGAAGTGATCTGAGTGTAGGATCCCATATTTTTATGACGTTTTCTTACTCTTTCAGTTTTCTATCCATTCAGTTTGACAGCATTTTTTTCTTTAACCGTTTGCCTATGTTGCTTTATCATCTAAAGCCTTTGACTTTGTTTTTGAAGAAACAACTTTATTATTAAAGTGTACAATTAAAATAAGCACACGGAGTTCCCTGGCGGTCCAGTGGTTAGAACTTGGCACTTTCCCTGCCGAGGCCCTGGTTCAATCCCTGGTCGGGGAACTAAGATCCTGCAAGCCGCGTGTTGTGGAAAAAAACAACAACAAGAGAAAACGCCGTCAAGTATCAAGTACAACTCGTAAATGGGTCTGGGATCAGATGCAGGCACCTCTCAGGAAGCCATGGCCCAGCAGTGGGACTGGTGTGGGGTGTGGACACAGGTCGAGGTGCTGGGTCTACCTGCAGGTGCCTCTGGGTGTTAGGGACCTTTTGAGGGCCTGGCAGAAGCTGTGAGTCCTTTTCCCAGAACGTTTAGCAGCTCACGTGGAATAGATTCACAGAGCCCTTGGGGCATCCCTGGGCCCTGGACCAGGCTGCGCGCTCTTGGGGGTGGGCAGCGCTCACTGCACTGACCTCCTGGCGGCCCCGTGCTCCCCCCAGAGCATCCTGGACAGCAGGAGGACGTCACTGACCGCGGGGGATGAGCGGGCAGGAGGTTTGAGCTTCTGTGTGGCCACCTGGGGAGAGTTGGCTGGAAAGCCCGGCTGCGGCAGGCACAGGAGGCACCCTGGGTCCCACGGCCCCTGCCTTGAGGAGACGGGCAGGGATGGGGGGTGAAGACCCTCTGTGAAGCCGTGTCCACGTTCACGGGGCCCTGGGGCCCTGACACCCTGTGGGTTCGAGTTCTGTGGCTCCCTGCTCCCCACCTTTACGTGTCTTGTTCTTAAAGACTTAAAAAAACAACCTCATGGGCTCCTTTGAAAGAAGTAGATATTGACCCACACCCTCTACTAGAAATGGAACAATATGAGACCCTTTTAAATCTCTCAAGTTTCTGGCGTAACAGTATCCCCCAAAGGAACACCGAGGCGCGTGACTGGAACGTGCGTTGTGCTTTTACACCCTGAGTCAGCACAGAAGAAGGCGGGCTGTCGACCAGGGAGCACAGGTGCCGGTGACCACACACCTTGACAGCTGCCGCTGGGCCAGCCGGGCAGAGTCACGCCACCACGTCTGGGGCCTGGGGGCTTGTCCGTCCTGGTGTGAGTGGTGTGTCTCATACAGCCACTTGACAGAGCACATCAGACCCCGAGATGCAGCCAGTCCTGCCCTGGGAGCGTTGCCTGGAGAAATCACCTGCTCGGTTGGGCTGGGGGTGTGGGAGGCTGTCCTGTGTCTGCAGCACGTGACCTTCTCATGATGAGCCCGCATTCATATCACAAGCAGGAGGTATCGAGTGGGAAGCAAACCTCAGCCGACCGGCCTGCTTTAGAACACGACCCTCTCCTCGGCTCCGTCTGGGCCCTTTCAGAACCAGCTGTCGCCTTTCTGTTTCAGGGAGCCATGCTCACTGGTCCTCCTGGTACCGGCAAGACGCTTCTCGCCAAGGCGACTGCGGGGGAGGCCAGTGTGCCCTTCATCACTGTAAACGGGTCCGAGTTCCTGGAAATGTTTGTCGGCGTCGGGCCAGCTCGGGTAGGTGGACGTGCCCTTGTCCTTGCCCTGGGCTTCGTGTGGGACTCTGGTGATAGGCGCAGAGCAGAGCATGGATGTGCAGGGGGACCTGGGCGGCGGGCAGAGCAGCTGAGGTGGAGTCGAGTTCCAGAGGCGAGGGCTCAGCTTGGTGAACTCTTAGTTCTGTCTTGGTACCGGTGACAGAGCAGCCCCTGCGTGGACTCCTGTTTCAGGTTTGTGACATGTTTGCAGTGGCCTGAAAAAACGCCCCATGTATCTTATTCATTGACGAGACTGACGCGATTGGCAGGAAGCGTGGCCGCGGGTTCTTCGGGGGCCAGAGCGAGCAGGAGAACACCCTGACCCAGCTGCTCGTGGAGATGGACGGTGAGCGGCCACACGACAGCCCCCAGGGCGCTCCCTCCGTGCGGGAGCTCCTGGGCGAGGACCCCTGCTCGCAGTGCTTTGAGGAGGGCTGTTCTCAGGCACGCACGGTGGAGGGCGCTGGCCTCAGAGCTCAGCACAGGACGGGGCCGACCTCCAGGCCCCTTCCACGTCTAGCAGGCTCTGTCCTGCTGCCTCCCTGACTCAGGCCGCCTCCTGCCCTAGAACCCCTCTCCTCTCTCCCACTCGGGGCTGCTGCTCAAGGAGGTCCTAGCTCCACGTGGCGGCCCATCAGGGCTGCTGAAGCTTTATGGGAAGCATCCAGGCGTTGGTGCTAGTTTTTGAGTTTGGAGAAGCCTTTGCTGGACTTTTGGCAGGTGTTGTCCTCACTTTGGCTTTGGCGCTGGGCGGGGTGCCTGACACGACACCTCGGGTTTGGTGATTCACTGGGGGGACTCCGTGTTTAGTTGGATTCATGAGCACAGTTGAGTACGGTGACAGGACACAGTAGGACCACGGGGAGTGGGTGCCTTGGGGCCAGGGAAACTGGCCACAGCCTCTGGAGCCCTCTGCCCACTGAGTCTCAGGGCGCAGCTACTTCCCTGGCAGGGGGCTGGGCGACACTCCGGCGTGTAGTCCACCAGGACGGGCTTTCCCCTGGGGCTAGTCACCTGGCAGCCTCTGCCGAGCACGTGCCATGAGCCCGGCCTCCCAGGAGGAAGGCAGGTGCTTGGTAGAAACCACACGTTTGCAAAAACAGCTGAGGCTCAGGGAGCCCCTCTTCTCAGGGAGCAGCGGGGGTGCTCCCTGAGTCCTAGGTCCCAGAGGTGGCCGAGGGCTCCCGTGAGCAGGCCCTTCTGAGGACGAGGGCTGGTGAACTCAGGCCTTCGCCCTCATGTGCGCCCCGCCTGCCTTGCCGTCTGGCTCCGTGGGCCTGGCAAGCTGTCTAGGACCTGGGTGCAGGGAGGTCTCCGCAGGGGCCCAGGGCGCTGACAGTGGAGGAGCAGCCTGGCCCCTGCAGCTCACTGTGTGCTGTCAGGAATGGATTAGGACGGCATCCAGTTACCCACCAGTGCTCACGTGCCTCAGGCAGAGCGGCAGGGCCGCGGGGACCAGAGCCACTGGTTCCTGCCCCCGGCGTGGGTGTCTCCGCTCGCTGAGCAGCCTGTGTGGTGGAGAGGCGGGCCCAGCATGGGGCTTCCAGGGCAGGCAGTGGTCCTAGGCAGATGGGGGCCGGTGTGCAGGGGAGGAGCCTGGAGGAGGAGAGGCTCCTGCCGGCCTGGGCCCCCTCCTCGGGCTCACCTGCTTCTCTCACGTCCAGGCTTCAGCTCTGCCACGGATGTCGTCGTGCTGGCCGGCACCAACCGCCCCGACATCCTCAACCCACCCCTGACACGCCCCGGCCGGTCTGACCGTCAGATTTACATCGGTGAGTGTCCTGGACGCCTGGGTGCTGAGGCTTGGCTCTTCATTGCCTCTGGGTTAGACGTTTGATTAGATCGTTAGCTGGGTATTTGGAGGAGATTTTGATTGGGGTCCCAAAGCAGTCAGTACGACGCTGTGAAACACGGGAGGTGCGTGCGTGTCCTCCACGTTGGGAGGGACAGGTGTGGGTGGGGCCGGGGGAAGGTCACTGCAGTCCATGTGGGGTGGGGGGGGGGCGGGTGGCTGACTTGGATGCTCAGCTTTGGTCTTTTGTGCACCGTGACAGAAAGTCAGGGGTGGTTTGCAAGAGGAGCACTCGCCCTGGCCCTTGCGTCTCTGCCAGGGCCGCCCGAGTCGTGCTTGCTGTGGGGCCCCTGTCCTGGGGATACATTTGCCTGGACCAGAGCCTCCGTGGTCAGGAAGGTCTTTGATGCACTGAAGAGCTGAACGTATGTGATCTGTGGGTGGTTTCTGCCACCCCGAGCTCCTCAGCCCCGGTTGGACAGCTGAGTGTGTAGTGCAGACACGCAGGCGAGGACCTTCATGGCCTTAGTGAAGTGGCTGCAGGTGACCCCGCCCTGGCTGTCTGTGCCTCTCTCTTTTAGGCCCCCCTGACATCAGAGGCAGGTCATCCATCTTCAGGGTCCACCTGCATCCGCTCAAGTTGGACAAGAGCCTCCGTGAGGAAGCCCTGTCGAGGAAGCTTGCGGCGCTCACTCCAGGCCTCACAGGTGAGTGCGGCCAGGCGGGCCGTGCGGGGCCGGCCGTGTCATCGCTGGGTGGTGTCTGGCAGGTGCCACCCTTGTCTGTAGAACTTTGAGTCTGGTGGACACAGCAGAGGCCTCGGAGGTGATTCGCCCGGGGCTGGCCTGTGTCTGTGTGCCCTCCTGCCGCCCGCAGCACCGTGTGATGGGGCCTCGGCCCCGCGGCGTGCTGCCCCGTGAGCAGAGACTCTTGAAACCAGCAGGTGGGAAGGGGCACGTGATGGGGAGGGGTCTTCGGTAAGGTTAGCGTGCGATTTCTCCTTGGAAGCCATGGAGGCCCGAAGGCAGTGGACCTGGCAGAACTGTTCTTCAATAGTGAGGAGAAATTAAGGCATTCCCAGGTATTTTCTAAAGGGGAGGGAACTTCTTATATTTAAACTTGCCCTACAAGAAGTGCTAGAGTCCTTCAGGCTGAAGCGGAAGGGCGCTGGCCAGGGACTCGAAGCTGCGTGAGGAAGAGCCCTGGGGAGGCAGCGGCTCGGTGAGCACGAAGGCCGTGTCGCTGTGCTTGGCGTGTGCAGCCCCTCTCTCTTCCCTTTATGGGTTGGGGGGCAGGCGCGGAAGACCATACAGACACGTCCTTGTTCCTAGGCACACGGTGTGAAAAGATGTTACCCGTGAAGGTGGGAGGGGCTGTGTGGGAGCAGAAGGTTTGTATGTTGTTAAAGCGGGAAAGGGAGACACTGACCCTCCGCTTCCCGTGGGGCTGCCCGGGGATCCGGTGGCAGCACAGCGTGTGCGGAGCAGAGCTGGCAGACACGCTCCCCCAGCGCAGATCTCCCTGCAGGGCTCCTGTAAACAGGGCGGGCGGAGCCCAGAAGAGCGGGACTGCGTGCCCGGGTACAGCTTGTCCATCTCGCCCAGCTGTGTCTGTCAAGGATGTGAAGACCATTTGATGGGGAAAGAACAGTCTGTTCAATCGAATGTGCTGGGACAACAGTCTCCACGAGCAAAAGGATGAAACTGGACCGCAGACCACATTCAGCAGTGAACTCAGAATGGACAAGGAACATAAGCTGTGGGGCTGGACTGTGAAGGCCTGAAAGGAAAATCTTCGTGACCTTGCATTTGGCAGTGGTTTCTTAAAGCACAAGCAACAAGTGAGAGAACAAAGTAGACTTCTTCAAGATGAAAATTTTTTGTGCATCAAGGAACATTACTGAGGTGGTGAAAAAGCCCACAGAGGATGCATCTGGTAGGGTCTATAATCCAGTATATACGAAGAACCCAATTTAAAAATGGGGACAGGATTTGAATAGACGCTCTTCCAAAGAAAGATGCAAATGGCCAGAAAGCACATAAAAAGGTCAGCGATATTAGTCCTGAGGAAAACGTGTGTGAAAACCACACCGTGACACCGCGTCTGCCCACCAGGATGGCGTGGGGGCGGGAGGAGGCGCTGGCAGGGGTGTGGGCGGTGGCTGCGCGCACATGGCACTGGGGGGGGTCACAGTGTGACACGCGGCCTGGTGCTTCTTCAGGAAGCGAAATACAGTTTCTGTGTGACCCCCAGTTCCCCTCCTAGGTGTCTAAGAGATGAAAAAACGTTCACAGAAAGGCTTGTACACGGGTGTTCACAGCGGCATCCTGCATAAGCGCCAAAAGGTGGAGAGCACGCTGGTGCCCGGCAGTGCGAGGCCAGACAGGTGTGTGTGCACAGGGCCAGCTGCACCGGCCAGGCTGGGTCGGGGATTTGCGCGTCCGTGGGGTTTGGTATCTCCTGTGGGTGCCTCTGGGGAGCTGTGCGTGTGGTGGAAGCTGGTTCAGCCACGAGAGGGGATGAAACACCAATGCCCGCTGTGTTAGTGGATGAACGTGGAAATTCTGTGCCGAGTGAAAGAAACATGAAACGCCCAGAGCAGGCAAACCCACAGAGAGGACGGAAAGGCAGTTCGTGGTCGGCCGGGCGCGGCACAGGATCCGCCACAGACATCGCGTCTGTGGTGGGGACGTTTGAGGTGGGATTAGAGTGATAGTCGCCCATCTTGATGAATTTACCAAAAGTCTTTGAAATGTGCGCTTAAAATGGATGGATTTTATGTTAAACGAATCATACCTCAGTAAATCATTGAACTAAAACGCTGGCTAAGAGCAACGGTGACTGACAAAGCAGGTCCCATTTGCTTCAAGCCCTTGACCTAGTTCAGCTCTGGTCCCTCTGCTGCGGGTTTTCCTGAGTCTGCCCCGGGGCCCTGATGGGCCCGTTTCCCTTTTCTGGGTCAGGTGCTGATATTTCGAACGTTTGCGATGAAGCGGCCCTGACTGCCGCCCGCCACCTCAGTCCTTTTGTTCGGGAGAAGCACTTCGAGCAGGCGGTTGAGAGGGTCGTCGGAGGTGAGTGGGGTGCTTCCAGCTCTGACCTGCAGCGGGCCCGCCCTGGGGCGCCGTTTTTACTTCAGTGCTCTGCAGCCGTGGACAGTGTTCAAGACTTTTCCTAGAGCAACGTTTAGAATTTCAAAGAGGAGTAACCTCCAGGGCGCTGAATCAGACTCCGGTTCGGGGGCTGCCTGTGGCCGAGAGGAAGGTTTTGGGTGCTTCCTTGGGAAGCTCGAGGGGCCGCCCCAGTGCTCCTCCTGGGCCAGCGCGCCCTGAGGAGATGGAGGCTTCAGCGTGGGGGGAGGTCTCCCGGGTGCGCTCCCGGGGTCGGAGGTCAGGGAGGCGTCCGAGTGGCCAGCAGCCGTCCTTCGTGACCCTGCCCACGGCTGTGAGAGCCAGCCCGTCCAGGCTGCAGGTGGGCAGGGCTGCTTTGTCTTCGCTTCACTGTTTTGTGAAGTGCGACGTGTACAGACAAGTGTCGGTAACCCCGGGCGGTCACCACAGCTGCTCGACGCTGTCCTGGTGGCCCCGCCGAGCTGCCCAGCCGTGACGCTCGGCTCGCACGCGTCGCCTGTCTTCTCTGTGCGCTGCCCCCTGCCTGTGTCTGGGCGTAGGCGGCGTGGAGAATGCGCCTGTCTCCCTGCCTCCGGCCTCATCGCTGGTCAGGCCACAGAGAGTACCTAATCCCTTTGGCTGAAAATGGGCCCCCAAAGCCACCTGCTGTCTGCACAGTGAACGGGGTGGGGCGTGAGGCTTCTGCAGAGCAGAAGACAGCGTAGCGTCTGGTGCGGAGGGACAGGCACCCGGCGGTCCCGAGCCGCGTGTGTGGAGTGGACAGGCTGCGGGTCCTGTCCTGTTCGGACACAAGCTCTGACCAGCCCCCAGCGCGCCCTGAGTGCAGGATGGGGCCTTGGCGCCCACCTCCCAGCGGCCTGTCCGTCCTCTGCCTCTCCCCATGAGTTTGACTTGTAGGTCTCGAGAAGAAGACACGGGTCCTGCGGCCCGATGAGAGGAGGACGGTGGCCTACCGCGAGGCTGGCCACGCGGACCCCCTGCTCAGGGTCGGCCCGCTCCCCTCCTGGGGTGGCTGTGTCGGCACTGCGTGTTCCAGGTGGCACCCCTCTCACTCTTGGAGGGCTGCGGTGGTCTAGGGTTTGTTACAAGACTGCGGGGGGGGGGGGGGGGGGGCAGAGGTGGCTGCTGTTCCAGGAGGGTCTGGATGCTGGCCACGCGACACCTGGAGGTTCCACGCCACCTCACCTCACGCAGAGCTTGTCCCCGACGGCACGGCTCCTCCACGGCTTCCTGGGCCGGCGGGCCGGCGGGGTGTCTGCGGTCCTCTTTGGGGGGGCCCCGTCTGTGCTGGCCTTCTCGCGCACGCTCTTGCAGAGACGGGCAGTCAGGGGGCTGAGGCTGGTCCCGGATGCCCAGGGACCCTGGGGGGTGACGGTGTGCCCGCCGTGTCTGGCAGGTGTCCACCGTCCCCTGGGGCGAGGGGCTCGACGGCGCCCAGCGCCTGCCCCGGGAACAGTACCTGTGCCCGCGGGAGCAGCTCTGCGACCGCGTGTGCGCCACGCTGGGGGGCCGGGGGGCCGAGCAGCTCTTCTTCGGGCCGATCACCGCGGGGGCCCAGGACGACCCGAGGAAGGTCACCCGGAGCGCCCACGCACAGGTAGAGTGGCGGCGGCGGGGGTGGCGGGGGCTCGGGCCGCTGTCCGCCACGCTCACCCAGCCGCCTGCTTGCCCCAGGTCGTGCGGTTTGGGATGAGCGAGAAGCTGGGCCAGGTGTCCGACCTGCCCCGGCCCGACGAGGCGCTGATGGAGAAGCCGGACGGCGAGGCCACGGCCCAGCTCATCGACCGGGAGGCGCGGTGGCTCCGTGCACGCGTGCACCTTGGATCTGCGGACGTGCCTCCAGGGAGCAGGTGGACGTGGCGAGTGGGGGCGGCCCGTCCCTGGGGGCGGAAGGGGGCTCCGCAGGGTGCGCGGGCGGCCTGACGCTCCTGGTGTGCGGGTGGGCCGGCGGCTGCCGGAGAAGGAGGTGCTGGAGCGGGCCGACCTGGTGGAGCTGCTCGGGCCGCGGCCCTCCGTGGAGAAGACCGCCTACGAGGAGCTCGTGGAGGGCACGGGCGGCCTGGAGGAGGACGCGTCCCTGCCCGAGGGGCTGAGGGGCTGGCGCTGGGGGCTGGAGGAGGGCGGCACTGAGTGCCCTGTGCAGGAGAGCCCGGCCTGGTGCTCCTGCCTGCAGAGCTGCCTCCAGCATCTCCAGAGAGCAAATTAAAACACGTGATGACTGCAGACGGGTGTTTTCAGATCAGGGTCCTCTGAGCCACGGGGATTCCTGTGCCCGAGTCAGGGCAGGGCACTGGCCGAGAGTCACCCGCCCCCGGGGCCTGCGTGTGGGACCCCCTGGGCCTCCATCGAGGTGGGCCGTGGGCTCATCTGCTGGGGACAGCCACCCAGTGTGGGGGCGTCAGTGCTGGTCACCTTACCTGCCTCGGGGAGAGATGGAGAAGGGACTTGTGGCCCAGTTCAGAAATCCTCAACGTTTGATGCGGTTCAGAATTAAGGAAAGGAAAATATGAGCCAGGTGTCAAGGGAATAGCTGTTAGGGTGGTGGGAGGCCAGGTAGCCCTTATGGAGGGAACGTGCCATTCCCACAGGTGGGGGGGGGTCCGTGGGGGTCTGAGCCGAGGGGGTCACACCAGGAGAAAACCATCCCCGTTCTCAGGGTGGGGGCCTTACCAACTGTGTGTCTCCAGGAAGCTGCATTCCCTGTGGCCCCGTGTTGTCATAATCCAGGAGCAGGAGCTCTGGGCTGCTTGACGTGACAGGACAGCCACTGAGGGGGTCGTAGCTAAGCTGTAGGGCTGAGGCCTTCCGTTGTCTGGTTGGTCCTGGAGTGAGACCAGGGCCCAGCCCGCGGGGAGCCAGGGTTGGTGGAAGTGGTCCCTCAGGGCCCCAGCACACGGCCGGGGCGTCACAGGTGTCGGAATTGCGACGGTAGCGGCAGCTGCTGTCTTGGGTGGGTGGACGGGCGTCCCGGGCCGACTGCGGGAGGAGGGCCACCGCCCCACGTGCCTGCCGCCGCTGGCCCGGCCAGAGCCACACGCTGGGCCTCAGGGATGAGATTTTCCAAATCATTTGGTATGTTTCCCTCAAAAATAAGTTTCCAACTTGGGACAGACACTTTCCACCTTGTTTGTGAAACGTGTGTTGCTGACTTTGTAAAATCTCTGGGGCTCACCCTCTAATGCAGTCTCCACTACTCAGCCTCTGTATGCTGCGCTGCGTGGGGTCCTGCCGGGGCCTGTCTTGGGGGCTCCTTCTGATGGAGGTGGGGTGCTTCCCTTGACCCCAGGAAGGCCCCACGTTGTCGCAAGCCTGGGGGTCTGTCCTTTGGGAGACTGGGTGCAGCACCTCCCTGGGCCCAGGGCACACCCTTCCCCTGCCTGCACGCCCCATGTCTACACCCCCTCGTCTCCTTAGCCCCCGTTCACCCCTGACCCCGTTCGGGCCATCACGCCACCTGGGCTGAGACCTGGCCATGGATCTCAGGGAGGCTCGGCCCTGCGGGAGGAACCGCCTGGCCCGGGGCACGGGGCCTGCATCTCACAGTGATTAAAACCAGTGGGGTTTAGGCTTCCTCCTTGGGCTTCTGCTTATAGACGGGTCCCACCTGCCGGCTGCCTGCCCGGGAACCTGTCCTGGGTTCGGAAGAGCCTCTTGGGGGCGCCTCTGCCAGCTGGAGTTTGTGGGGGCAGGGTCTTCACTTCCTTAATACCTTGAGAACCAGGGCACTTGTCTCTGAAACATGACCCAAATAAGAGCCCAGCGTGTCCCAGCAGAGCCCCCAGTGGCTTCAGCTGGGGGAGAGCCAGAGTGTGGGCTCCTGGAAGCTCCTAGAGCAGCCAGCCCCTGCCACCCCCGCCAGCCCAGCCCGGACTGCACCCCTGAGCTCCCGAGTTAGCTGGAAAGAGAGAGACGGGTCAGCAAGGCGTAGCGCAGGGTGACATTTTAATCCCGCTCTCTGGAAAGGAGATTCTGCAGAAGCTGTAGCAAGGAGGGTGGGAACCGGGGAGGAGACTCGGGTGGGGGTGGGGGCGCGGCTGTCCTCATGGGACCCCTCTTAAGGTGGTGTCTGGAAGATGCCTCCGTGCTGCTGCCCGTGACGCTGGGGGAACAGCGCCCCAGTCCTGGCCTAGAGGGCAGCCCTCGTCCCGGCAGGCCGTGCTGTAGCCGCGCTCCGTGGACCCAGCACGTGCCCAGGGCTTCAACAGAGGAGTCTGCTTTCCTTCCCCAGAAACACTTCAGTGGAGAAGGGGTCATGGCAGGTGGCCTTGGGGACAACAAGCAAGGTTACATGTTTATTTTAAAACCCTTGGACTGGCTGTCAGACTGGAAGCCAGCACTGTCCCTTAGCAGAGCTAAGCAGCGTCGGAGCCGCGAGCCCAGCGCCCCAGATCCCCTCACGCCCCCACCCCTTGGGCTGCTGCGCGCGTGTGCATGCCTGTGTGTGTGTGTGTACGCCTGGGGGGCCGTGGGGGCTGTCATGGCAAGGACGTGGAGGGGGCGGTACCTGCCTGCCCCTGCCCTGCCCGGCGGCCTGAGGCAGTCGTGACATGTTTGGTGTTCTGAGCTGAGGAGGTGGGTCTGGCTGTCAGGCAGGGACCAGGACGAGCAGGGTGTTAGCGTCTGGGGGGGTCTGGTGCGGACAGTTCCCGGGCTGCAGGAGGTGGGCAGGGTTTGGATGCAGGTGGTGGTTTTCAGGACTCACTCCCCTACCCACTACCTGGCCAGACAGCAGAGTGTCCCGTGGTTTTGAGCTCGGCACTGCTGTTCACAGACTGGAACCCCGAGACCCCCGGGGGTGGCAGCGTGCCACTCACGGGCGGGTCCCTGCTCACCCCACCCCGCCCCGGGGTCAGGTGACGGGTGAGAACACTGTTCTCACAGACAGGAGTCTCGTCTCATCTCCGGGCCTCGCCCCCGATCCAGGGACCAGGAACAAGCTGGACGTGAGGCCACTGGGCTGTGCTTATGCCGAGGTGCCCCGAGACCCCAGCCCGCAGCCACGTGGGGCGGGCAGCGTCCACGGGGCCTCGGCCCTGGGCCAGCCAGACTAGTCCTCCTTGGGCCTCTCCACGGTGAGAAACGTGTCCGCAACGGCAGGCTGCCGCTCAGGGTCCCCAAAGGGCTGCTTCTCACGGTTCTGCTCGGCCCTGGTGCGTGTCCAGGAGGGGGAGCGCAGACAGCCGGCCCGGGGCAGCGGGTGGAGGCCTGGCGGGAACATGGACTGGGGTCAGTGTGGCTTGGGGTCTCAGGTCACTCCTGCAGCAACTGGGCTGGGCCTGTGTGTGCCTCCAACACGGGGTCCAGCCACATTGGGGTCCCCTGGGCACCAGCAGTGTGTACACGTGGGTCTGGGTGCAGCCCAGGCAGGGGCTTTTCTGTTGCCCCCAGGAGGGTCCCCATGCAGCTGAGACCCCACCCTTGGTGTGAGCCTGGCCAGAGCAGGGGCCGCCCCCTCAGCTGCCAGCCTGCGTGGGTTGTGAGCAGGGAGGGAGGAAGGCCCTTGGCTCCCGCGCTGTCTCTGCGGCCTGCAGGGGCCCGTCCTTCCCGGGAGCTGAGCGGAGGAGGGGCTGGGGCTGGTGCGTGCCACCGGCTTTGTGCTCTGCCTGCTTGTGATTAAGCCCGCGTAGGGAATTCTGCTTTCAGTGGGACTGTGGCCGTGACTTTCTGTTGGCGTTTGAAAAGTGAAATTGAGGAGGGGCAGAAAATCCCTTAAAGTTGGCAGAAAGGTGTATGAAGTTCAGAAATGCTAAGTGAAATGGTGTTGTGTTGACATTTAAAACACACATCAGAGGACTTCCCTGGTGGTGCAGTGGTTGAGAATCCGCCTGCCAATGCAGGGGACATGGGTTCAAGCCCTGCTCTGGGAAGATTCCACATGCCACGGAGCAACGAAGCCCATGTGCCACAACTATTGAGCCTGCGCTTTACAGCCCGTGAGCCACAACTGTTGAGCCCATGTGCTGCAAGTACTGAAGCCCATGCACCTAGGACCCATGCTCCACAACAAGAGAAGCCACAGCAATGAGGAGCCCACGCGCCACAACGAAGAGTGGCCCCCGCTTGCAGCAATTAGAGAAAGCCCACGTGCAGCAACGAAGACCCAACACAGCCAATAAATAAATAAAAAAACAAAAAGCCCCCCCCCACCCCACATCAGAAAGGAAATCATTTTCCAAAACGGGTCTCTAGGGAGCGGTGCTGGGTGGTCTGCGGGCCCGGGACCTCCCCGCAGTGCCCTCCAGACCCCGGCAGCAGCTCCCACCTGCAGGCGACTCGCCAGCCAGGTTCTCGTCGTCTGAATCAGCAAAGACCTCGGCCAGCTCCTGGTCGGACATGTCGGTTAGTTCGGTGAGGTCCAGGAGGTCGAAGTGCACCTCCAGGGAGGAGACGCTGCTCAGGGGCTCTGGGGGCAGAGGGGTGCGTCAGCGGGGCCCAGTGAAGGCCAGCGTGGTGTGACCCGGGGGGTGCCTACCCGTCCCCGGCCTGCCCCCCAGGGGGCTCGTGGGTCCCGAGGAGCACGCCGGGCAGGTGCGCTGTACTTACGCCGCCTCTCTGTGACTTGCAGGAGCCCTGGTGCTGGTACCGGGATGCCCACCTCCTCCTCGGCCACAGCTGAGTGGCCGTCGGTCCCCGTCCCAGGGACGGGGGTGCCCAGGGCAGCCTGTGGCACCTTGACCTCCTTAACTGTCCCTGCAACAGAGAAGGCGTTACCTGGGAAGGGACTGCAGTCTTCCACCCCCACCCCCGGGATGCAGGCTGGGAGGACTTGAGAACCTGGCCCGTTGAGCCTTCCCCTGAGGCTCTGGGCAGTGACCACAGTGGCCAGGGCTGGCCTTGGGTCAGGAGGTCAGACGGGGTGGGGTCTTCTCTGAGGACGCTGTCCTTCCCTGTTCCTCTGATTTCCAAACCCTCTGCCCTGAGTACTTGAGCAGGAACAACCACAGGTCTCGTGGGGACCCTTGCTGGTCCTGTCAGAGCCCCCAAGACCCCAGTGCTGTCACCTGTCTCTGCTGTTTTGGTCCAGCCCGGGGTCCGGTGGGCGGTCGTGTATTTCCTTGCCCTCAGGTGCCCTTTAATCCAGACCCGCTCACCTGCCTGCCCTGTGTTGTGTTTGAATCCAAACAACACATTCTCATAGTAAAACAGTTCCTGGTCGGGACGTGGCAGACCCCTCCCCCACCAACCACGCCTCAGGACTGGGACTGTTCCTCCAGGGCTTTTTCAGTGCAGTTTTTGTTTTCATGTAATTCTCCGTCGGGTGACAGGTGAGGCCCCTCGAGGGCTGCTGCACCCTCTGTCGTGAGGGGCTGCGCTCCAGCTCCATCCTCGCCTCCTGTCAGCATCTCCAGAATGTCCCAGGGCCCTCCGTCCCCGCACAGCCAGGGTCCCGGTCATCTGTCAGGCACGCACCCTGAGGCAGCTGGACCCCTCAGCTCCCCGGCATCCCCACTGCTGCTCGCTCCTGAGACCCGCCCCCAGAGACCCCACCTGCCCTCAGCTGAGGGACCCCTGCTGGACAGGTGCTCCGTAAAGAGTGAGGAACGCCTCGCCACTTCCTCAGCAGTGTGGCCGGCCGTCCTGGGGGCCCAGTGCCGACAGCTGGCGGTGAGGGGTGGGCCTGGCGGGGCCCGGCTGAGCGGGGTTTGTAGCTGCAGAGCTGGCCGGCCCGCCCTTGGCCTCTAGTGGGGCTGCCCTCCCTGGGAAGCGTGGCTGAGGGGAGGGGCCCTGCCAGGCTCTTGCCTGTGCTGTGTCATCATTCAGGGCCCAGGGCTGGCCCGCTGCGCTGGGGCTCGGGATCTGGGTTCCACCTTGCTGCCGCATTTGGAACGTGGTGTCTGAGCATCCTTGGAGGGTAGGGTTACACCCCCTGGTGTCCCGCCGGCCCAGCCCGCCAAGGACACCTTCCTGACCAGAGGGCGTGGGAGCTGGGGTGAGCGGGGGCCCCCTCCCGACCCTCAGAACCCCTGCTGAGGGTCGAGGGCCCAGGAAGCCCTTGGGGACCTTTGCTCTGCAGGACGCTGTTTTCTCGGGGTGAGGGAGGCGGCACAGCAGCCGGGGGCCCCTCCCTGAGGGCGCACACGTGCCTGGAGGGCCCTGCTGCATGTGCACATGCGTGGCCTGTCGCGGGAGGTGGGGGCTCTGGCCAGGTGCTGCCGTGCCTCTGGCGCCTCCACACGCAGCAGGTGGCTCTGGGTTAATCACAAAAAGTGACAGTGGCTCATGGGTTTCTGTGCCAGGCAGAGTCCCTGCAATATGTGCTTCAGCTAATGTCACAGCCGGCTCTGAGGGAGGGACAGAGAGTGTTGTCCTTGAACCCCGAGAGGCTCCGTGTGTTGCAGGTTCGTGACTTGGGGCCTTGAAGCAGTAGCTCTCAGCCACCACCTGCTGGCCAGCAGAGGTTGGGGAGACCTCTGAACCTTGTGCCCACAGGGAAGCTAGGCCCTGACCAGGTGGAGGGGGATTTAGGGTAAAAGCCGGGGCAGGGGAGGGTCTCCGCTCACACCCGCCCTCTCTTGCCGCATGTAGAAAACAAGGCACCGTCCACCCATTCCTCCCACAGGTTCCTGAGTGCGGAACAAAATAAGTGATTACTGTCCTCTTGAGGTGGGGCAGCCCAGGGAGCCCTGGGGGCTGTGGTCCCGTTTTGGGGACAGGTCTGAAGGAGGGTGGGAGCTGGGTGAGATCTGGGAGAGACAGCATCACCAGAGGCCCTGCGGGGAACATGGCTGCCTCTGAGGAATGGCCGGGGTGGGTGAGGGCAGGGGGACACTGGTGGGGAGACACCTCTGGCTGCTCTCTGAGTGAGCTGGGGGGGAGCCCAAGCTGAGCGGGACAGCCGCTACCTGCACGTTTATAGGACAGCACGCAGTCCAGGTGGGAAGGAGGAAGTCCACAGGTGCTGAGATGGGGGCACGGCAAGGAAGCAGGACCTCCTCCCCGATCCGGCCTTGGGGCGAGGGCTGGGCACGCAGATACGCCTTGTTATAGATCCTGGGATCCAGGGACCCCAGACAGCCCCTGCGACAGACCTCCAGCCCGCATAGGCACAGTGGCCTGTTGTACTCCTTGTAAGAAGCACACTTTATCAAATCTCGTCATCCCAGAAGCAGCAAACCATCTAGTCAAAGGTATTGCAGAGCCGATGGAATGTGGTGACCACGAACTTTTAGTCACCTTTTGTCTACTTTTTTATTTTCATCTCCCTTTGGCAGTGGTCTGGTCTTTGTTTTGTAAATCCTGGTGTCCTTGCCTGTGTCAAAGCTGTGGGGAGGAGGAGGAAAAAGCAGAAGATGCACCTTTTGGGATCAAGGACACTGATCTTTGGGCTGGAAGGATATGAAAGAAATAGGACCTTGGCTTGGTCCTAGTGCACAGCAGGTGCACCACAAATGCTGGCTGAACGCGTAAGCCCAGGACCCCACCCGAGTCCCTAAACGGCTGTGCTCGGAGTCACCTGAGTCTACCTGATACCCTGTCGAGAAGCCCTTGTAGGAAGAAAGGACAAACGGTCTGCGGGTGAGACCGCCTGCTCTTCCTGGGGTGTGAAGCAGAGGAGTGACCCAATGCACAGGCAGGCAAGGGGGCAGGGGTGCTCGGCAGCCTGGCTGAGCCGCGGGCAGACCCCAGGGTTTCCCGGGTGAGGGCAAAGGTGAGTGGTGTTTCTGATGCCCCAGGGTCAGCAGTGGACTAGCAGCCTGGCACAGCCCCTGTCAAGGGGGTGAAGCCCACGGCCCCTGCAGGGGGCCTGCCGCCCTGACCTGTGGAAGCAGCACCCGCACGGGGAGACTGGAGTTGGGGGGCCAGGGCCTGGAATGGACGGATGTGACAGGGTTACCCTTGCTACACTGCTGACCTAGTTTCCGGCACACTCGTGCCAAGAACTTGGCCCCAATCTCAAGTTCCCTGCCGTGCCCGGGGTTTTGCCTCAAGCACAGAGCAGGTGCTTTGCACACATCCACAGAGGATGGGTGAATCAATGAAGGGAATGAACAGAGAGCATAAAAACCAACATGGCTTCAGGGAGGGAGGGGTGGGCACCGTCCTCCACGTCCCCAGCCCCGGCCCTGGAGTCAGTGCTCCTCCTTGGAGGATTTCAAGGACGCTGGGTGGGCCCCGTCTAGGCTCAGCCCCCCAGGGCAGGGCCCCGGCCTCTATCCGCCAGTCAGACAGACTTGGAGGTAGGTGGGCTAGAGACTTGCTCTCCCAAAAGCGCCTTCAAGACGTGCACGCCCACCTCTCCCCTCCATGTCTGTGCACTTTGATATTAAGAAGTTAATTTGTTTAGGTGCAAAAATGTTTTAATTATAAAAACCTTATATTTTAGAGGGAATGTCAGAGATATTTAAGGATGAAATAACATGTCTAGATTTGCTACAAATTACTACTGAAGGAAGGTCGGTGGAGGCGTGGGCCGGGGGGGAGGGTGGTTTACCATACTGTTCTCTCTACTTGTGTGTGTGTGTCCCATTCTACAGAGTAAGTTCCCAAAGTCAGCGAACTCCGAGGACGATGTCCTGGCCACCCACATGTGACCCGCTGTGCGGGCAGGACATGGCGGAGGAAGCGTGTGAAGCCCATCTGCCCCGCTGTGGCTGCAGCCCCACCGCGGAACCTGCGCAGGGCCTGGGCCCTGAGTGAGTTAGGTCTCTGGAGCTCCAGTAAGTGATGCAGAAGCTGAAGGCAGATAAGCTCCCCTCCCTCACGCTTGCCCCCTGCTGTCTTGCTCTGCAGGGAAGGGGGTCTCCACTGAGAGAAGGGGACACGGCGCAGGGGAGCCTGGCTACTTTCCCCACTTCCCCAGCCCTGCTCTCCAAACTTCCCCATCAAATCCTCACAAAGTCGCCACCAGCAAGCCCTGGGGTTCTGGTACTGCCAATGGGAAGAAAAAGCTGGATCCCTCCCTCGAACAAAAACAAAGAAAACCCACGCCCACTAGCCCTTGGGTGTGTCTGGTGGTGCTCAGAGGGAGGGTGACAAGGGCCCCCAGACAGCTGTCTGGAATGCACCTGCCCAACTGCCTGCAGACAGAGCAGTAGGTTGGACTCACTGTTTCAGGAACCTCCAGGGCCAGCACTTTGGTCTCCAGAGGAGGCCACTGGTGTGGCTAGGGGACCCCCAGCGGATCCCGGTGTGGTCAGGGAGTGGCTCCTTGGGATGGGACCTCCAGGAAGCCCGGGTGATCTGGGGCCTGGCTGGGTGGGTGGAGAAGCCCGGCAGTTTGCATCCAAGTTGCTAGGCCTATGGCACAGGAAAACCCCTCCTGAAAGGGGAAGTTCCTACAGTTTTCCTCCCACCGGCAGGCTAGGGCCAGGGTAGGGCCGACTCCAAGGGGAGGGACCCCAGGCACATCTCTACTGCCCGACAGCTGACGGGCCGTGAGGAGGGGTGCACACCTGGCCTCCCAGATGTGTGCGCTCCTGGGCCTCGGCCCGGCCAGCAGCCCCTGCAGCCGTGGGAGGCCCCCAGGCGGACCCCGGTGCACTCCCTGCTCCCAGCCCCTATCTCAGCCTGGTGCCCCGCAGGATCACGGCCGCGGCCTCCCCGCCCTTCCCCCGGGAGGCGCGGCTGGGCCGAACAAAGCGGACGCGCGGCTAGGACGCAGCATCTCCCCACGCCTCGCTGACCTGCTTCCCGACTCTGGCCCCGGCACGCCCCGTCTGCCGCGTGCCCGGCTCGGCTGGGAGGGGGCTCAGGACCAAACTCTGGGCCGCCCGCTCAGGGGAACGCCAGGTACCGCTGCCCGCGCCGGGAGCGCGGAGGACGAGGGGGCGGGGACGCGGTCCGTGCGCCCCCCGCCCAGCGCGGGGGCCGTTCCGGGAGGTGCGCTGGCCGGGTTTCCCGGGCGCGGCGGACTAGGCTTCCCCCGCTGCGGGCCGGCGCAGGGGGGGCCCGGGGCCGCCGGGGGCGTCCTCGCGGCCCCGGGGCGTGGCGGATGAGCGGGCCCAGCGGGAAAGGGCTGCGGGCCGCTGCGGGCAAAGCGCAGCTCGTGGGCTCCCGGGGGCTGGGGCCGCACTCACCTCCCGGGCTGGCGCCCTCCGGGAGCTCCATGCGGCCGGCAGGGCCTGGGAGGGGCGCGAGCGGCGGCGGCGTCCCCCGGGCCGGGCGCCCCTGCGGCTGCGGCGGCGACTCGGCCCCGGCTCCCGGCGCAGCGCATCGGGGCAGCAGCCGGGGGGCCGCGGCGGCGGGGAGGAGCCCGCGGGGCGGGGCGCGCAGCTGCTCCGGGGCCGCGGCCCCCCCGCCCGGCCCCGCAGCACAGGTGCGGCCCCGCCCCGCCCCGCGCGCGCCCCCTGCCGACCGCGGCCCCCGCGGCCCGCCCGGACCTGGCCGCGGCCCGCACCCCAGGCCGGCCCCTGCGGCCCCTGCGCGCGCCCTGATGCAGCAGCCGCGCCGCCTTGCGTGCGTGTTTTCTCCCCCACGTAACGGTGGGGCGCCAACTACGTGCCCGCGCTCCGCGGGGCAGGGGGGCGCGCACACTGCCTTGGGGCCCATAAGCCGAGAACTGCAGAAGGTGGTAAACGCTGTGCAGAGACCTGCGGGGTGGGGAGGGGCGAGAGCGTCTCAGGGCTAGCCTGGGGGGAGAGGCGGGGGTGGCGGCGGAGGGAGGTAAGGAGAGGGAGGCGGGCAGAGAGGCGGCGGCCGGAAGGGAGGCAGGGTCTGGGCCTGTTGAGAGCACCAGACAGTTCGATGGAGTCCCACTTCCAGACGCTGGGCCCTGCACGAGGCCCTGGAAGGCGGCTCTGTGCCAAGCTCTTGTGCACAGTGTCGCATTAGTTCTCCCGGGGAATCCTTGGAAGACTGGATCCTGATTTTCCAGGTGAAGCTGAACAGAGAGGCTGGGTAGCCCGACCAAGGGGCCACAGCCAGGCGCGGGAAGCCAGAAGATCCAAATGCAAGCACGTGGTCTGCACAAAGACAAAACAAGCCGGAGAGCGTCAGGGAGACAGAGTTTGTTCCCAGAGGGAAGTGGAAAACTCCGCAGGGGAGGAGGGTGAGCATGCACCTGGCCTTGGCGGGAAAGGTGCCCTCCCAGAGGCAGGCTGTCTGTGCAGCTCCAAGCCAGCCAAGGCCCCCGCCACCCAGTCCAGCCCGGCAGGCTGAGCCACGGCCTGGGAAACTGTCAGTCAGTGAGGCAGGCTGATCGTTCCCGTCTTTCTTTAGTTCACAAAGCAAAGCAAAAGAAAAACTGCTAAAATGATCTCATGAGCCACTAAGACAAGGGCGGCGTGGCCCGAGTGTCGACCCGGAGCAGCGGCTGCAGTCTGCACTCTGTGCTGCCCCAGAGGCAGGTCAGCCCCTCGGGGACAGAACTGTGCTGCACGGTGGGTGGTGGGGACAGTCAGGACAGTGGGTGGGCACTGGCTGCTCAGAGTCAGCTGGGGTGGAAATTTGTACTGTCTCAGATTGGTCAGAGCAGTATTTCTGATTCCCCATGTCTTCCAGAACCTTCTGCTTGAACCTGGGCAAGGCGTGTGGCTGCTGGCCAGTGGACTGTGGCAGGTTGATGCCAGGTGACTTCCAAGGCTGGGTCTTAAGTAGGATTCAGGTCTCTCTCCGAAGGCTCCCCTGGAACCCGTCCAACCTATGTGAGAAAGCCCAGGCCATTTGAGGGGCCACTTGAGTGTTTTCTGGCCCACAGTAGCCAATAAACCAGACATAAAGTCTCAGCCAGTAGCCAGACATGAGAACCTTCCTTTGAGCCACCCCCGGGGATAATATGTGGAACTAAGGTGAGCTGTCCCCACTGAGTCCCAGCCAAGTTGCAGATTCATGGGCAAAACAGATGTTGTCACTATATTTCATTGAGGGGCAGCCTGTTACACAGCCATAGTAACTGTAGCAGTTTTGGTGTTTAATAATTATCCCCATTTGACAGATGAATAAATGGATACAGAGGTAATCTTGTCAAGGGCATCCCAGCTGGTAAACAGCAGGTTATCTGATTCCAGAGGCTAGTGTTTAACTTTTCGTTAAAAACATTCATGTAAGTCAACTATATTTCAATTAAAAAATAAATTTAAAGTAAAACAAAAAAAATTCAAACAAAAGTAGAGAGAATAGCACAATTAACGCACAAGTACCCATCATCCAGATTTGACAATTACCACCTCATGGCTGATCCTGCTTTTCTCTACTTCCCCTCCACTGCTAGGTTGTTTTGAAGCAAATCCTATATGTATTATGTCATTTCATTTGTAAATACTTCACTGTTTATGTCCAGGAGAGAGTTTAGTCTTCTTAAGCACTCTGTTATCCTAACATCTAGGCCTCCATTGAGTTGCTGTTGAGGTTTTGAGGCAGTTTACCTGGATGACCAGGTACTTGGGTGTTAGGAAGAGCCAGATGTTAGACATGGGTCAGTGGGTTTGTATGTATTAACATGTGGTCTATGATTTTACAGGAAACCAGATGCCATTTATCTGGATTTCTGAGATGCACAGCTTGATGCTGAATAAAAGTATCACAAGCCACGCATGTGAAGAAAAGGGTCATTTCTAAAAATCTGAACTCAAATCCAATATGAAAAGCACAGGTCACTGTGGGCCGCGGCAGGAGCCCAGAGAGCTGGCAGCAAGGCCTCGCTGAACTATTCATCTCTGCAGTGCACACTGGTAAACCACGCTGTGCTGTTGGTTTGTGACACATGAATACCCTGTCTCATTATCCTGAGCTAACCCTCCTATTCTGGTCCTTTTTGTTGAAAGGAATTATCGTTAATGCATTTATTTAATTCAGGGCTCCCAGCCAGACTTCTAAAGCAAAAAGCCAGTCAGCACGAGGCACCTAGCATATTGGGTCTGCAAAGTAAGTGTTAAATAATAATCATTACCCTGCTGTGCTACCCAGCTGCACTGCCTCACCTGCCAAAACCCCTCTGGGAGGACCACACCCTGGGGGAGAAGACCCCTGTCATGCCAGAGGCTTATAACACAGAGGCTCAGACTCTTGTCTGCCCAGGCACAGTGACAGCACCAGACCTCACAAAGGCCTCAGGGCTGCTATAAACAAATCACCGCTCTGGGCAAGCTGGGTCGATACACTTCTTCCAAAGGGCTCTTCCTCTCCAGGAACAATCAAGGCTTGGGGTGGCCAAACAGGAAGGCCTCCAGGCTCATTGCTGTGGCTCTCACATGTGCGCCCCTCCATGGGTGCCTGAGCCTGAGGCACCCTCGTCCCCACCTGAGCATCTCTTCATTACCTGCACTCCGTCCCCAAGGCAGCTCTGCAGGGAAAGAAGATTCTTCTCCATCCCAAACTACTGCAAAAACATGACCCGCTGCAAAACCACTATTTAGGAAGGTGCTAAAGTTGAGAATGTAGAAAAGAAGACAACAAATGGTGTATAAAGACAGCACCTCGTGTGTAGCTAATTGGGTGGTAGGAAGGATTGGAAATTCTCTTTGGAAAATCCTAAAGCGGTTAGCTGTTTTCAGAGTAAGAGGTTAGGAAAGGAACTTGATGACATTTTTTCTGCAGTGCCTGTCTGGAAACCTCTGGCAAATGTTTCTAGTTTTTCCTCACCACGAGGATAAGGCCGCTTCAGGCAGAGCAGTTAGTTTTTGTGAAGGGGGGATTTGCTGATTTCAAAACTTTGGACCCAGCTGGAACATCTTTTCTTTTGTTTCTTCTGAGGGTTTGTGGAAACGCAGCTACCTTCCAGCCTCAGGTAGGAGGACTCTACAAAGATGGGCAGGGTAGGGTGGGGCCAGGGGCAGAGCCTCAGCCCGAATTTGAATCTAATTTGGGTAACGTCGCGGTGCGAGTCTTTCCGGCCCCTCCCCTCGCTCGCTGAAGCTGAGCGCTGTAGGACCCGTGCGTACGCACGGTGGGTACGAAGTGGACGGAAGCAGGTCCTCCCACCTCCATGGAGCTTGAGTCCTAGCGGGGAAGACCCGCGATAAACAAGACACGTCCCGCAGCGAACGTGTTCACGGGCGTCGTGGAGGTCCAGCTTGCGGCTGACGCCCAGCTGCAGCCCAAACCTAGGGACGCCGCCCGGCGCGTTGCTAGGGACGCGCTCCCGCCGTTGCCAGGCGCCCCCTGCGCGGGCGGACTCTCGCGAGGGTCCTCGAGACTTCGCGCGGGATCTCGCAGCGGTTGCCTGGAGACCGCGCAGCCTGGGCGGGGAGGGCGCGTCGGTTTGCGGGTCCAGGCGGGCGGGACGCTGGAGCCATGGTGAGGAGAGCTGGGGGCCTGGTGTGGCCCGCGCCGGGGTCCTGGCGCTCGGCGGCCGGCCGGCCCTGCGCGCAGGGAGACCCCGGGACGGGAGGCCTGGCGCGCTGGGGTCCTGGTACCGAGGGCTTGGTGCTCCCTTGGAGTCCTCGCGGGGAGGGCCCGGGTGCGGACCCCAGGCCCCGCACGCCCCTGGAGCTGAGAAACCTGGGCTCGCTAGGATCCTGTGCTCCCGGCGGGTGGGGGTGGTCCAAGAGCACCCGCCTCCCCCGACCCCAGACCCAGGGCCCGGTGTGCCCGGCGTCCAGAACAGAGAACCTGGGTCTGGGGGCATTCCTACCTGGAACGGAAGGCTTATTGAACAGATCCTCGGGACCTAGGGTCTCACCTGGCAGGGGTCTGGGACACACAGGTTCTCTAGTCTCTGGGATCGAGAGCCCGGGGCATACCAGGGTGGTTAGAGGACCTTCTCCACCGGAGGGTCCTGACAGCGGGTGCAGTGCCCGTGGAGTCCTTAGGGCAGAGCTTCAGGGTAGAGGAACTGCTTGTGAGGAGTCAGGCCGCTACTGAGCAGAGCAAGGTGGGAGCTTGCTGCCTCTGGGGTTCTCCATCCCTGCCCCTCTCTGTGGTAGGGCTCTCAGCTGCGCCTCCCACCCCTGCCATGATGTGAGGGTTGTTGGTAACTAAGTCTCCAGGCAGGTGTGGCAGGGTGGCCGTCAGCGGGGGTGGGGGGGGAATGCCTCTGTGTCAGGGAGCCCCAGGGGCTCTTCCAGGCCCGGCCACTGGCTGTGACTGCCCCAGATGCTGGGTGGTGACAAACCTTTGGGCTCTTCTGATGGCTTAGACTTCTTGGAGTAGAAGGATTAGAAAGAGGGCAGTGTATAAGGAGTGAAGATTTCTGTGGATGGGTCTTTTGAAAACCAACTGGAAAAACCACCAAAATACATCTGCTCTCACTAGCTTGTGGTAATATGGGTGATTTTCCTTTTTTTTTCTTTTTGCTTCTTTACGTTTTCTAAGATTTCCACATAAACTTTTTTTGTAATAAAAATGTCACAGAGACATGTGGATGCACACACACACGCACAAGCACCTGGGCCACAGAGACTTGGGAGAAGTGAAGGCAGAAGGAGAAGGAGATTCGGTATCTGCTGAGTGGCCCTCGGGAAGGAGTGGGGGCGGAAGGTTCCCTCTGGCACCTTGTTGAATTTGCTAAAAGCAGGCGTCACCCCACTGACAGCCCACAGTGAGCGTCACAGCGGGCTCCGGCTCTCTCCGCCGGGGCTCTCTGAAGTCGTGTGCTTGGAGGCAAGGAAGCCTCCTCGTGCCGCTTCATGGGTGCTCCCTGCACGCATTGAGCAGTTTGTCGTGGGCTCTCTGTGGTGCTGGGCAAGCATCCTAGCCAGTGTGGTGCTAGGGATCTTCCTTTTTGAGGCTGAGTAGATTTTGCATCCGCACCAAGGAGGTCTGTTATGTACTAAGGAATGTTTCCCTCCCTTCCTTTCTGAGGGAAAACAGTGTTCTCTTCTGAGGAGAAAGATTTCTGCTTGCTGCTCCAAAGGGGTCAACAGGATGTGCCTGTGGTTGAGGGTGGGAAAGCTCAGGGCAGAGTGATGTGGTCCAGGTGGGAGCCTGAGACAGTGGGCTGTCGGATGGCGGACAGCCAGGACAGGCATTCCTCTCCCAAACGGCTCTGGGAGGACTCAGCCAGCCAGGAGGTGAATCCTAACCCAACCATCTGTTCTCTAACCAAAGGCGCCCAAAAAGAAAGGGAAGAAAGGAAAAGCCAAAGGTACCCCGATTGTTGACGGGCTTGCTCCGGAGGACATGAGCAAGGAACAGGTGAGCGGCCCGGCCTGAGCCGCGGCCCAGTGCTGGGTTCCGGTGGGATGGGCTTGCTGCCCCGTGCTTGTCCTGGGAGCCGCTTTCAGACCTCGTCCACCTCCGCGCCCACCACCCTCAGCCTGGCTCCTGCCTCCCTGTCCACCCCAGGATATGCCTCCCCTGTTCCCAAGTGCAGTACATGTTGTGAAGCAATGCAGTGCAGGTACATGGGGGACCTTTTTTACAGGGTAGTAGGAACTTGGAAGGAAATGCTTTTCTGATATGAAAGCTATTTTACATTTCCTGTATTTTCTTTCATTCTTATCCTTGTTAGGTACCTGATGTTTACAGAGCTGTTATAGTACATACACCTATAGCATTCTCATTTATTTTACTATTAAACATTGTGAATTACTGTTGGCCACTTGCTCATTTTGATGAATTTAAGGGCTAGAGAACATGGTTATATAATTACAATTTCAATTAAAAGGCTCCTGAAACCTGTACCACGTGCAAACTGTGAGAGCAAGTGTGGTCTGGGAACGTCTGACAAGCGCTCCTGTCCGTGTAAATGACCCTTCCTTACTTGTGATGGTTTTAAGATAAATCAGAGGAGACTGAAAGAGGCATAAGACGTGAAGTTGGAGAGCTGGGCCAAGGCCCTTGCATGGTGGTGGAGAGGCTGTGTGTCACAGGCAGGGAACCTGTCGGCCGTGTCCGCAGAGGCTCGTGGGGTCAGGGTGTGCGTTGGAGCCATCACTGGGCTGCTGTGTGGAGAAGGGCTTACCCACCGTGTCGCCCCCACAGTCAGGGTTTTCTCAGCTCCCCATTTCCTTCCTGTCTGGTGGGGACAGATCTGTGACACGGCAGGGGTCGGTCTGCAGAGCAGAGCCTTGCTGTTGGGTGTTCCAAGGATGGACACCTTGGAAGCTTCCAGGGTCCAGGCAGGAGTGAGAGACTCAGGGAGCTGTGGCCAGTTCGCTGCATGTTACTCTGTGGGCGCTGGGTTCCAGAGCTGTCTGTTTGCTGAATTTTGAAGAGAAGCTAGAAATCTAGATATTTATAAGAAATCTAGATATCGAGTGATGGAACATCCAGCAGGAGGCAGTCAGGGTCGGGAGGAGCCTGGTTTACATTCTTTGTTGAGTGACTGGGAGACGCAGCCCTCGTGGTGCCAGGCCTGCCTCCTGGGGATGGGCCTCCTCGCGTCCCAGTGGCCCTTCCTCCTTGGTGTTTGTTTTGGTCCACTCTTGAAGCGAGAAATGTGGTTCCCTTGTCGGAACGTGGTTATCAAAAGAGAAGAACTTTGCAGTGAGTGGCCTGGGGTGATGCTCAGAAGATAACAAATTCTTGGAAGTGAGAGTCCCAAGAAACTGGGAATCCATCATTTTTTTTTCTTTGCCCATTTGCAGATTTGCATTTGGCTCTGGATAAAACCCTCATGCCTGTTTGGGGTCTACTGGTTTTGCATGTGTGTGTGTGTGTGTGTATATATATACACACACACACCCACACACACACATATGTATATATACACATATATTTAATAAATTTATTGGCTGCGTTGGGTCTTCGTTGCTGCACACGGGCTTCCTCTAGTTGCGGAGAGTGGGGGCTGCTCTTTATTGTGGTGCACGGGCTCCTTATTGTGGTGGCTTCTCTTGTTGTGGAGCACGGGCTCTAGGTGCGTGGGCTTCAGTAGTTGTGGTACGTGGACTCAATAGTTGTGGCTCGTGGCCTCTAGAGCGCAGGCTCAATAGTTGTGGTGCACGGGCTTCGTTGCTCCGCAGCATGTGGGATCTTCCTGGAGCAGGGATCGAACCCGTGTCCCCCTGCACTGGCAGGCGGATTCTCAACCACTGCGCCACCCAGGAAGTCCTGGTTCTGTATATTTTTTTGCTTAACGTATATCTTTAAAGGTGAAAGGTCTTACATTTTGCATTGTTTTATGAACATATTCACATTTTTCTCATATCTTTATATCATTGGGCCATATAACCTTGTAAATGATGTACTCTAGTTTCTCAGCCATTCTGTTTATTTGTTTGTTTGTTTGTTTATTGGCTGTGCTGTGCGGCTTGTGGGATTTTAGTTCCCTGACCGGGGATTGAACCTGGGCCCTCGGCAGTGAAAGCGTGAAGCCCAAACCACTGGACTGCCAGGGAATTCCCTTGCTTTGCATTTTAGATGAATTTTCTCACTTACATTCCCCCCCTCCTTTTTAAAAAAATTTTATTAGTAGCAACTGAATGACCATGTCAACCCAAACTCAGGCCAACTTCTAACCAACCTCCTTTATTTTTTCTTTTCTTTCCTTTCCTTTTCTTTTTTTCTTTTTGCTGTACTGCACAGCTTGTGGGATCTTAGTTCCCCGACCAGGGATTAAACCAGCAATGGGAGCAAGAAGGCCTACCACTGGACCGCCAGGGAGTTCCCAGCCATTCTCCTATTTAAAAGCATCTTAGATCATTTCCTTTTTAATTTTTTTGCTGTTGTAATAATGGTGTAGCTAATATCTTTAAGCAGAAAGCTCTTGTGTTCTTCTGAGAAGCTTCCTTAGTGTAAATTCCCAGGAATGAATAAAAGGATATAATCATTATATGACTCTTGGCCAAATACAGGAGATTTCTGCTGTTTGCCAAAAGTTCCCTGTCCCCGAGCCTTCTTGGCCCCCTGTTTTAACTTCTCACTTGTAGCTCTGATTTACTCTGTGGCGAGAGCGGCCCCTCCCTCCGTCTTCCTGGCCTTTCTCCGTCCACCTTCCGTGGCGGTGAGTGGGCCCCCGGCTGCCTCAGCGGCCCTGCCCTCCCCGGCAGGTGGCGGAGCACATCGGCCGAATCCGGGAGGAGCTGGACCGGGAGCGGGAGGAGCGCAACTACTTCCAGCTGGAGCGGGACAAGATGCACACCTTTTGGGAGATCGCCCGGCGGCAGCTGGAGGAGAAGAAGGCAGAGCTGCGCAACAAAGATCGGGAGATGGAGGAGGCCGAGGAGCGGCACCAGGTGGAGATCAAGGTGCGTGGGGCTGGCCGCTCCGCGTGGAGTCCTCGCGGGCAGGGGAGCTGGACCAGGGGCGGGGGCGTTGTCTCGCCGCAGTTCTGGGAGTCACCGCCCTGTGTGTCCTTGACGCTGGGAACCTGAAGGTATTTTTTACAAAAAGAGCACGTGTGTGCAGGTGGGCCTGTGTGTGCAGGTGGGGTGTGTGCAGGTGGGCAGGTGCGTGCAGGTGCGCGGGCAGAGCAGGTGAGCCGCAGTGCTCCCCCTCGCCCGCCCGCAGGTCTATAAGCAGAAGGTGAAGCACCTGCTGTATGAGCATCAGAACAGCCTGACGGAGGTGAAGGCAGAGGGCACCGTGGTCATGACGCTGGCGCAGAAGGAGCACCGCGCGCAGGAGGGGACGCTGCGCAGGGACATGCGGGCTCTGAAGGTGGAGCTGAAGGAGCAGGAGCTGGCCAGCGAGGTGGTGGTGAGGAACCTGAGGCTGGTAGGTGCTGCGGCGGCCGTGAACCCCTCGGGGCTCAGCCGGACGGGGAGTTTGTATTTCTGTACAAAGACTCTCTCATGTTGGCAAGTAGCTGAAATATTCAACAGCAGCAGCAGCATGTAGCCAAGCAAAGCCCATCCGGGGCCAGGGGCAGAATTCTGTCTCAGGCTCGAGGGGCAGGTTGGCTTCCCAAGAGGGAAATCCCGCCCAGGGTCCTTCTCCATGGGCTGCTAACCCCTGACCCAGAGGTGAGCACACGGCCCCCGAAGTGAACGGCCGTGGCAGTTTGTCCTGTGAGCTGTGCTCTCGAGCACCTCCCTGACCTTTGAGACTCTTTGGTCCTTTCTGAGGCAGGCTGGGGGGTTCCAGGTGGAGGCTGGAATTCCTTCTTGAGTGCCGGGCCTGGTTCTGATCTCTGGGCACACAGAGGACAGAGCTGACAGAATGTCTCCCCACGCATGGCTGGTGGTCTGAGATGGAGAGGCTGCCCCTGAGACAGAAGACAGACTGTCAGATGCCTGTCGTAGGTCTGTGGGCAGCAGCACTGGGGGCAGGTGCTGGGGACGAGGGAGGGTGCATTTTCCTCTGTGTTCCGGGAATTGACCGCGAAGGTGACACCCGGGCAGAGGCGGGGGAGGCAGCGCTGGGGGAGACCAGGCTGTGAGAAGGGCTGGGGATGCACCAGGTGGAGGCCCCGAGGAGTGAGGAATGGGGGGGCTGGGGGACAGGACTGGGTCGGGGACCTCTGGAGGCTGTGGGCCAAGGGAGGATGTGTCCAGCTTTGGTTTTCAAAGGTTCTTCCTGGCTGGGCTTTGAAACACTTTGTCAGTACATCTGCCTCATGTCTGGAGGCTGCCCAGCCTCAACGGAATCTGGAAAAACTCTGGTAACATGGCAGACTTTGCCGTGTACCTTGAGGGTGCTGAAGTCTTGGGCCCTCGAGAGCGGTCTGGTCTTTTTCGACAGAAGCACAGAATGGACTGGCTTCCAGAGGGTACAGTGGTGTGGGGCTCTCTGCTTACCCGAGGCCTGGGCGTGGAGTAGGTACATGGTCAGAGTGCCCGTCTTTGTGAAAATATGCTTAAAGTATAATTTAAACTTTTTATTCAAAATGTAGAACTGTCTGTGAAAGCCATCTGCAGTGGTGTTCTCAGCCAAAGCAGGAAGCAGGCAGCGGGGAGCCTGCAGCTCTCTGTGGGTCTGGCCCGTGCCGTCCAGCTCGTGGGCAGGGTGGGGGAGGGGCTGGCACGGCCAGCTCAGAGGTGACCTCTGCCAGGGAAGTCCATTATGAAACGTGGAATTTACCAAACCTTGTTAAAGGGCTGGGTCCACGCGCTTGAGCTTGGAGGTGAGCAGCCCAGCAGAAGCAGGGCTTTCTGAGCCGGGCTTTAGTGCCCGTGAACAGTGGGGCTGGGCTGAGGGGCTGCGTCTGTCGGGCCCCGTCTGACCTCCAGTGACAGCCCGCTCCCGCCACTGCAGAGACACACCGAGGAGGTCACCAAGATGCGCAACGACTTTGAGCGGCAGGTGCGAGGTCAGTGTTTCCCGCGCTCCGTGTACGGTGGCCCCAGAGCCGCCCCCCCGCCCCCGGCCCATCAGGCAGGAATTGCAGACCAGCACTTGCTAAACTGCTTGAAACAGCCCAGACATGCAAAACGAGAGAATATGGTCATTCCCGAGGCTGGTGGACCACTCAGGATCCCAGAACCGCTTATTTCCAGGTGGGGTGGGAGGCTGTGAGGACCGCCCACTCGCCCCCCGCCCCAGTCATCCAGCCTGGTGGGCAGTGTCCATGTCTCCTGGCCCACGGGGGCTCCGGCCTCCCAAGTCTGTCTGGCTGGGTGGCCGTGGTCAGCGGGTGTGGGTGCTGGTGCCACAGAGCGGCAGACGCTCCCCGCCCCGTCCTGCTGTCTGCAGAGCGCGTCGGGGTGGCCTTCCTCCCGCTGGGTGTGCGCGGCCTGCTCACAGCTGCCATCCGCTCTCAGGGCCACAGGGCCCGTGTTCTGCTCAGCTGTTCTGTGTGCCGCTGCCTTTCAGAAATTGAGGCCAAGTACGATAAGAAGATGAAGATGCTCAGGGACGAGCTTGACCTGCGCAGGAAGACGGAGGTGCGCGAGGTGGAGGAGAGGAAGAACGGCCAGATCGGCGTGCTGATGCAGCGCCACGAGGAGGCCTTCACGGACATCAGGAACTACTACAACGACATCACCCTCAACAACCTGGCTCTCATCCACTCCCTCAAGGTGCCGCCGCCCCCGCTGCTGCCCCCGAGCCACGCGCACAGGTCCTGCCGCCCGCTGCAGCCGTCGCTGCGGCCAGGCTGTTGCCCTACCCTCGCGTGGCGGGGAGCTGCTACACCTGTGTGCGCTGGGACACGTGCAAGGTCAGGCGGAACCGCAGGGGCGTCACCGTCACCCAAGTGCTGGCAGCCACGGAGAGCGTCCCCTGGGGGGGCACGCGCAAAGTGTCATCTCAGTTTACACGGAGGCTGCATGACTGGAAAATTCACAGCACGTTAACAGTGTGAAAAACACACTCTGTGTTTACACACAAAACAGATGTAGGTCCCCACGGTGCCGCCTGGAGCATTCTCTGCGGGCAGCAGCGCTCGCGGCCCTCCCCCTGCAGGCACGGCCCCGGGTCCTGCCTGCCGACCCCCTGCCCTCGTGCCCACAGGAGCAGATGGAGGACATGCGGAAGAAGGAGGAGCACCTGGAGAAGGAGATGATGGAGGTGTCGGCCCAGAACAGGCGCCTGGCAGACCCCCTGCAGAAGGCTCGGCAGGAGATGAGCGCGATGCAGAAGCAGCTCGGGGGCTGCGAGGGGGACAAGCAGGTCCTGCTGGTAGGTCTCTGCCCAGTTCCCGCCCTCCTCCTGGGGGGGCGGGGCAGGGAGGGCAGGGCTGCCGAATCCCTCCTTCCTGAGCCAGCCGGGTGTCCTCCTGGGGCGCGTGAGGTTGGCTCCCGTTCTGGGAGGCAGGTGGCCCCCAACTGGCCGCGTGGTGGGCTCAGCCCCTCGCGTCTGGGAGCCGGGTCCCTCTGACCGTCGCCGGGCCTGGCCGTTGCTCAGGAGCTGCGTCATGTGGGTGCCTGCGCCGGGGAGGCTTTCTGACCCCACCCCCGTATTCTCTCCAGTGCACAAAAGCCCGTCTGAAAGTCACCGAGAAGGAGCTGAAGAGCCTGCAGTGGGAGCACGAGGTGCTGGAGCAGCGGTTCCTCGAGGTGAGCGCCCCGGGCGCCCGGGTGTGGGGCTGGGCTCCCGGCCCCGGCAGCTCTCAGGCGACGGCCCGGGTCTCGCAGAGAGCCGTCCCTGGTGGCGGGCCGGTGGGGCCCACTGCCGTCCCCGCGGGCTCTCCTCCGAAGCACAGAGGCGGCCTGGCCCCTGGAAGGGAGGGCCTGTCTCGTCTGTGTGTGTTTCTGAGTCCTAAAGTTTTATGTGTGTGTAAGAAAGCCCGTGGGTGAAAACACGACGGCCTTGGGGCCGTGCGCGCGTCCTCACACGTGGCGAGAGCTTCCTGTGTCTCTGGGCAGACTCCCGTGTGCTCTGGCGTCGGGCTGCTGCTTCACGGAAGCGGGGGCGCCTGGAATGCGCCCGCGCTCTCCGCCTGGCCTGTGTCCGGATCTTGACATCTGTTTCCACCCTCGGCTGTTACGCGCATCCTGTTAAGTTCACCTCTGTGCGCATCCCTCTTAGGAAGGTTGATTCCTCGCAGGGGAGTTGCTGGGTGAGAACGTTTGTGTTCCTCTGCCTGGAGGGCTGTTCAGAGATGTGGCCTCACCCACAGCGCCCAAGGGGCCACTTCCCGCCGGCCCCAGGTCTTCGCAGACGTGACTGGGTGGCAACTGTCTCACTGGCTTGTCTGCAGAGCCGGCCCTCCCTGCCTCCGCGGTTCCCTGGGGTCTGGCCGAGGGCAGAGCCGCCCCCCGTGTGAGCTGTGAGCGCAGCCACTTCCTTTTCTCACCTGAGATTCACCATCGCAGACTGTGGCCGTGGAAAGGACCCGGTACCTCGGGAACTTCCTGTAAGCGCTCAGAGCTGGACTCGCCCTCGAGAAGCCTCCAGCAGTCTCACAGGCTGAGGGCGGCCCGAGGGCAGGGCCCACAGGCAACCGGGGAGGTGCCGCTGGCCAAGGTGGCCGTGAGTGGGTGGGGGGGGGGGCACAGGCGGACAGGGCGTCCGCGCGCTCTGCCGCCCTCTCTTCTGTGTGCGTGTGGTCCGCGGGAGGTGAGCCAGGCGGTGTCGCCTTAGAAAGCCAGATTCGTCGCATGTAAACATTTTTTTTTCTTCAGCTCTTTACTGGAGGGTAATTGCTTTACACGGTCGTGCCAGTTTCTGCTGCACAACAAAGTGGATCAGCTGTATGTATACACATATCCCCACATCCCCTCCCTCCCTCGTCAAGTTTTAAAGAAGGACTGGATTGAGCAGATCCTGAAGGACACGGTGCTACGGGGTTTCAGCACGGCCCTCTTCTCCTAGCAGTGATGTGTGTTTTTACGGGTGTGCAGAACATTCTGGAAGGAGTCACAGCACATGCTCAGATGGTGGTCTCTGGGAAGTGGGGTTGAGGAGTGTTTACTTTCTCCTTTTAACACCCCTACTAAGTCTTTTTTTTTAATTAATTTATTTTATTTATTTATTGGCTATGTTGGGTCTTCGTTGCTGTGCAAGGGCTTTCTCTAGTTGCGGCGAGTGGGGGCTCCTCTTCATTGCAGTGCGTAGGCTCCTCATTGCGGTGGCTTCTCTTGTGGAGCACGGGCTCTAGGTGCGTGGGCTTCAGTAATTGCGGCACACAGGCTCAATAGTTGTGGCTTGCAGGCTCTAGAGTGCAGGCTCAGTAGTTGTGGTGCACGGCTTTGTTGGATATTCCAGGAGCAGGGATTGAACCCACGTCCCTTGTGCTGTTGGCAGGCAGATTCTTTTTTTTTTTTTTGGCTGTGTGCGGGCTTTCTTTTTTTAGTTGTGGCAAGCAGGGGCTACTCTTCGTTGTGGTGTGCGGGCTCCTCATTGCCGTGGCTTCTCTTGTTGCAGAGCACGGGCTCTAGGCGCGTGGGCTTCAGTAGTTGCAGCACATGGGCTCAATAGTTGTGGCTCACGGGCTCTAAAGCGCAGGCTCAATCGTTGTGGCACACGGGCTTCGTTGCTCCGCGGCATGTGGGATCTTCCTGGAGCAGGGATTGAACCTGTGTCCCCTGCAATGGCAGGCGGATTCTCAATCACTGCGCCACCTAGGAAGTCTCCCTACTAAGTCTTGATTTTTTAATGGTGCAGTTAAAAGTAAAAAGAGATGAAAAGGACACAGGCATTGGTAGACAGGGAGGGGGCTTCCAGGGTCTGGGCTGGCAGAGGGAGTGGACCCCCAAGAAGACCCCACCCCAGCACTGCTGAGTCTGAGGCCCTGGACCTCGTGGGGATGATCAGGGATGTGGTCCTGAGCCCACTGCCCAGACCCAGGGCAGGGCTGGCTCCGGCCCCTCTGGGGGTCTCTGCAGCTTGTTCTAGGGACCTGTGGCTTCCTGAGACACCTTCCCAGAGGTGCTTCTTACCTCCCACGGTGTGGACACCTTTAACTTGGTCACAGAGAGTGGGGCTCAGGCAGCGCAGACGACACAGACTCACCTGCCCACGGCTGGGCGCTGGTGCAAGCGGCGTGTCGTGGCCCCGGGGCAGAGCTGGGAGGGGCTTCTTGCCAGTGACATGCCCGGACCTGTCCCGCAGGTGCAGCAGGAGCGGGATGAGCTGTACCGGAAGTTCACCGCAGCCATCCTGGAGGTGCAGCAGAAGGCAGGCTTCAAGAACCTTGTTTTGGAGCGCAAAGTGCAGGCGTTGACCGCCGCTGTGGAGAAGAAGGAGGTGCAGTTCAATGAGGTGCTGGCGGCCTCCAACCTGGACCCTGCGGCCCTGACCCTCGTGTCCCGAAAGCTGGAGGTAGGCCCTGGAGGGCTCCCAGGGAGGGGGCCGCGGGCAGCCTGGGCTTTAGCCTCCGTCCCTCCACTGGAGACCCCCAGCTCACCTCGGGGAGGGGCTGTCGTGGTTTCCCGGGCCCGAGCGCCCAGGCCTGTGTGCGCCGTTGGGCTCCCGGGCTCTGCTCTCATGTCTCTGCGGTCTGCCCCGGCCCCTCCTTAGCCTCTGGCACCTGCTGGCCCAAGTGCACTGCCCGTCCCAGCTTAGCCTCTCAGCTGAGGCCGCTGTCGCCGTCCACCTGGGAAGCTGAGCTGTGCTGGTTGAGGCCACGGCGGGGGAAACGCAGGGCTGGGGGTGGCCTTTGTGGTGGGTCCCGGGAAGGCTTGCCAGAGGGAGTCATGTCTGAGCAGGGGCTGGAGTGCCTGTTCACGTGTGGGTCTGCAGTTGTTTGTGGTTCTTCTCTGTGCTGGGTCTGTGCGGGCACAGCAGTAGAGAGACAGACGAGGCCTTGGTGCCCACAAGCCGGCGGGCTGAGCTGCGGACTCAGGATGGCAGCGGGCTCAGCAGGCAGGAGGCTGTATGTCCCTGACAGCGGCCTTACCTGGAACTGGCCTGGTCCCTCTGCTCCCCAGCCTGGCTGGGGTGTGCCACAGGAAGCACGGGTGACGCTGGACAGGGGCCTGCGGTGCTGCCAGGGACGCGTGGCCTGGCTCTGGGGTCTCGGCCAGCTGGGTGACCTGCGGCTGCCACGCCTGAGGTGGCCCCAGGGACGGCTTCCTTGGGGGTCTGGGAGATGGACGCAGACCACAGCTGGCCTCCACGACTCCATGGAAGACCCTCCCGGCTGGAGAACCCTGTGTGTCCCTGCTGTCTGTTCACACAGAAGCAGATCCTCTGGGTCACAGGCCACAGATGGCAGTAGGGTGCAGGAGGTGGTGGGCAGGGCTGACGCAGAACGAGGACTTGTCACCCGTGGAGGAGGGGCTGGGGGCTGAGGTGATGTCGTGCCCGTGGTTGTGGCTGAGGCCAGGTGTTTGCTCACAGGGGAAGTGGCGGGTGCTGGCTCTGGGTGACAGTGCCTGGGGGACCCTCGTTCCCCGGGCTAGGCTCTCGGGGCCGGACAGCCTCACGGTGGGGCCTGCGTCTGGGCCGGCAGCACCACGGTCCTGAATCTGGGGGCTCCTCTCTACCCTCGTCCCTTTTGTGTGTGAAGCACAAAGGAGAGGGCGGCTCTCCCGCTCTCCTCTTGAGAAGGGCAGCTGGTCTCTCGGCTGGACCAGGTCCTGTGCTGCCAGCGACCAGGATGAGGGGCGAAAACCAGACCCACCCATGGCAGTCCCTGCGGCTGCGCCTGCGGCCGGGGCAGGGTGCGTGGGGGATCTAGGGGGCTTCCCTGGGACGAGCTGGCAGCAGGGGTGGCTCCAGGAGCAGGCCAGGCTGCCCCTTCTCACCATCGGGGCAGTTTCCTTATGGAGACGCAGGTCCTGTTTCCCTCGAGACCGTCCCACGCCAGCCCTCCCCGTGTGGACGTCCTGACACCTTTCTCCCCTCAGGATGTTCTGGAATCGAAGAACAGTGCCATCAAGGACTTGCAGTACGAGCTGGCCCGGGTCTGCAAGGTGTGAGGAGCGCGCCACCCCTCCTTCAGAGCCCCTCCCTCACCCAGGCCTGCATGTGGCCTGGAGCACGTCCCCACAGCTCTGATGCTGTCCTGGAGTCCCTGATAGGGCCTGCCTGCTGCACATCTGGTGTCGTGTCCGGCAGGCTGTGTCCCCACGTCCCTGTCCCACCCTTGCTCTGGCACCACAGGGCTAGCCTGGCCTCTGGGGCGGTTTTTGGGGGGAGCGTCTCTGCTCCCCCAGGTTCACGTCCACGTTGTCCAAGCAGGGGCAGTTAGGAATCTGACCTTTCCTGAGTCCTCTGTGAGTCTGCTGAAAGCCACACAGAGGGGCCTCCTGCAGGTGGGAAGGGCGGTGCCCTGCCCCCAGCATCCCCAGCCCTGTGGCCGAGCCCACAGCGGTCAGGGCTTGGCCTGTGGGGACGCAGACAGTGCTGCCTGCAGGTGCACTTACTGAGAGCGTGCACCCCGCAGGTGAGACTCAGATGTGAGCCTGGGCTCTGCAGCCCCAGGACGAAGGCAGTGCCTGTCATGGGCACCGGGCTCCGTGGCGACCAAACCCCCAGGGCCTTCCCTGCCCATCGGGCCCTCCCCAGGTGCCCTGGGAAGCCCTGATATGTACACGCACTGGCAGCTCTTGGGGGAATTTCCGTAACCCACATCTGATTGTGGCTGAACCCAGAGAAGGGTGAAGGCCGGGGCCCAGCCCGAGTGCGTCCTGGGGCCTGAGCCTGGCTCCCCCTTTACTGTCAGCTTCCAGCACCTTGTCTGGCTGATGCTGGACAGGGAGCCCCTTGGAGCTTTTGCTCTGTCGTCAGGCCAGGCTCTGAGCATTTGCGTACGTCAGCTCCTCAAACCCTTGCCGCCCTCTGGTGAAGTGTGCCCTTTAAAACATCTGTTTCCTAGAGGGGGACAGAAACCTCGTCTGCATGGGCCCCGCCAGCGCTGCTGCCCGGATCGCGACTTTCCTGGGGTGGGGGGAGGGGGCAGATGCTGGCAGACGAGGTGGGGGCAGGCGACCCCTGGGAAGGCAGGGGTGCTGAGCCTGAGAGAGGTGCCCGTGGGGAACTGGGAACTCAGTCCTGCTCTGAGTGCACCCCCTCTTCAGCCTCCCCAGCAGTGAAACGGATGGTGGGGGCTCTCCCATCGTGGCTGCCCCGAGGTCCCACACAGGAAGTGGCTGGGTAGCGCCTGAGAGACGTGCTCAGATTCGGGCCAGCTGTGCTTGACAGAAGGGACGCTCCAGGTCGTCTTCTCCCTGAGCGGGAGGTGCCTGCGCCTGGCCGTCACCACTTGCTCACCTGGACCCACTCTCCCGGGGCGGTGGGAACTCAGCTACGTGAGGTCCCTGGGCAAGCTGCCTGGCTTAAAAGGGTGGCTCCTTCCACGCGGCCTTTCTCTGATTGGTTTGGTCTTGAGGGTTCCAAACGGGGGTGTGTGTGCTGCCTGTAGTAATGACAACCACCCCAGTGCGTCACAGTCTCTCGCGGGTCAGGTGTGTGTTCACAGCCACTAACCACCGAGCAAGCCACCTCCTCGAGACTGGAATGTTGGCAGAGAAGTGGGGAATGATGGACTTAAAAATGTGAACCCAGAGATTCAGGGAGCAAACAAACAAAAACCCAAACAGAATCCGCAAAAGCTGAGAATACAGGTGGTAGCTGAGGCGGCACTAAGCCTTCAACGTTGACCACATCTCTCAGGCTGAGAGTTTGATCCAAAGGGGGGACAATTAAACAGAGACAAGGGGCCCAAAGTGGAGTCACTCATGTGAACCCTACCAAGACTTAATTCCTCACCTAATTGACGTTTCAGCCTCCCCAGGGTGGACATTAAAACCCATCAGTCAGCACTAGGGAGGTGAGCTAAGACCGCCTGTCTCTCCTAAGGGAACTCGCCCTTTTAACGTCCTCATGCCACCATGCTGTGCCCATAAAGCCTCCACTTCGGACAGCTCCTCAGGGCGCCCTTCCACTTACCAGACCGGATGCCGCCATGAGTAAAGCCAGTTAGGTCTTCAGATGTCAGTCAGTGTGTGTGGGCCTGGGTCTGGGCTTGTGAGCAGCTGCGAGAGGCTACTGGCCCTCCATGGGGCTGGGTGGGCCTGAGCGAGGGTCAGCCCTGGCCGCCCCTCCCCTGACGCCGCTGTGTCCCCACAGGCCCACAATGACTTGCTGCGCACCTACGAGGCGAAGCTCCTGGCCTTCGGGGTCCCCCTGGACAACGTGGGCTTCAAGCCCCTGGAGACGGCTGTGATCGGGCAGACGCTGGGACAGGGCCCCGCAGGACTCGTGGGCACCCCGACGTAGCCCCTGCCTGGGGCCACTGCCCAGATGACACCCCCTTCATACACCAAGGACAGCAGGTATCTGTCGTGTAGACCTGCGACCTCAGCAAATGAAGGTTTCCGCATGTGCCGCGTGTCCTGCTGCATGGCTGTGTGGACAGGCGCCCCCAGTGCCGTCCGGCCCCTTCCCTGAGCCCACCTGCTCTGTGTGCACGCCCGCCCGCATCCCACCTGGGGTTGGGGCAGCTCCAGCCGAGCTTGCCTAGGGACTGCAGCCACCTCGCAGAGGCCAGCGGCGACTTTATTGAAGCCTGAGTGACAACTGCCACTGGGAAATTGGGGCCAGAACGTTGCCAGACGTGTGAGCCTGGTGCCCATGAGGAACAAGCCCGTCCTGCTGGTTGGGGGCGGCTCAGTCTGCCGTGCTGCCAGGTCCCGGCTCGCAGGCCAGCTGCCGCTCAGCCGCTAGCTCCCGCGGTACGTGGTGTAAGACCACGGGCTCAGCAGCAGGGGCACGTGGAACTTGTGGGTCTCGTTCGTAATGGTGAAAACGACCTGTAGGCAGAGGGAGCACCGGGAGAGCCAGGGGCCAGCGCGGAGTGCACACAGCCTGGCCCTGGTGCCGCCGCAGGCTCAGCAGCCCAGACGGCCGGCCTGGGGCTGCAGTTGTGGGGGCAGGAGCCCCAGAGCCCCCGGGGTGCTGTGTGTGGGGCTGCGTCCTGCCCAGAGATAGCACTCGATCTGAGGGGCCCCTGGGCCTGTGGGTTCCCAAGGGGTCCACCCCAAACAGGTCAGCTGAAGGGGGACAGTGAGTGGACAGGGCTTGGGTGAACCTCTCTCTGCAGGGGCTGAGTCAGCCTGACCCCGGGGCGAGGCAGGGATGGGCACCATGTGGTCAAGTCCAGCACCTCTTTCTTCTGGGAGCTCAGAGCAGGTGCCAGGTGGCGGGAGGGGCAGGACCAGCCTGCGGGTCCCAGTGAATCACGGGCCTCCACCTTTTGGGCCCTCACCTCCACATACGGGTAGAAGCTCTCCTGGCCCCTCTTCTGCCAGTAGCCCTCGGTGTCGAAGGACAGCTTGTAGGTGCCCGCCTTCATCTGGCCTGCCGGCAGGAGCCCAGGGCAGCGGCCATCAGGGTCCGTGTAGCTGGGGAGAGGGAGGGGGGAGGGGTGCTGCAGAGGGGGGTGAGGAACCCCCGGGGCTGTCTCCTGGGGCCGCGTGCCCAGTGGCCTCCGGTGTCCCCGCAGCCGGAATGGCACTCGGGTGAGCCCAGGGGCAGTGCCGCGCTGTCTGTGGGGAATCACAGAGAAGCACGAGGGGAGCCTCCCGCGGGCTACCCCGTGAGCAAGGAGCACTGTGCGTCTGGTACGTGTGCGTCCCGAGTTTCTCCACGCATACCTATGTTTATTTACAAACTTAGGAAGTGGGTTACACGGGTCACGCTGTTTCATGATGTGTGCTTCTCGTTTAATATGTAGCACGTGGCTTCGTGCTTCAGTAACTGTGCCCAGACCACTGTCTGCGTGGGGCCCGTTTCCAGCCGCACCCGTGGAGGCTCCGAGGGCCTATGCCCTGTAGGAGCTCGTCACCCCCAGCCTGCTCACAGGTGTCTGTGCTGTGGTCAGAGAGGGCAGCACTGAGCAGCGCAGCTTAGCAGGCTTGCGAGTGGCTCTGTGACCCCCCACCCTGGGACTCCACGTGCTCCTCCAGGCTCACATGGGACCCGGACCCCCAGCTTTTCCGAAGGGCTCCGTACCTTCAGCCCCGGGACCTCTGGGGTCCAGCCTTCCACCCCACACCAGCGGGAGCTGCCTCCTAGACAGAGGCTCGGGGAAGCTGCTCACAGGCCGCCCTGTGGCGCCAGCCAGTCTGGGCTGGGCCTTCCCCAGCAGAGCCTGGGCCCGGGGCCGGGGCAAGGGCAGTGCTGCTGGCGGTGGCGCTCTCGCTGCCTCGGGCCCCCCCCCCCCCCCCCCCCGTGTGCGGGGTGCCCGTGGTGTCTGCACACAGGGTGCAGTGAGGACATGAAGGGCGCCCAGTGCTCGCCTGCTGCCCAGCACAGGTCACCCGTCAGGCACGGTGGCAACCAGGCCTTTCAGGCTCCACCTCGGGCCTCGGCCGGCCCAACCTGCAGGGAGGGACAGACCCCTGTTCCCACGGCAGCGGGCACGTGCGGTGTGCGCTGTCCCGGCTCGCTCTGAGGCCTGGACCAGGACCGCACAGCCTGGCGAGGCAGAGGCTGCGAGGGTCTGTAGGGGACCATCTGGCTGCACTCGGCCCTGCCCCCTGCCCTCCGGCCCACACCCCTTGCCCTGGGGGGTGGGGGGAGGCTGTCTGGACCCAAGTTCTGCCCCCGACTGCCCTCTTACCTTCTCCTCAGCTCGGTCCACTGCTGGCCACGGTCCTCGAGCCTGGACAGACGGAGGCAGAGGCCTTGGGCCGGGAGCCCTGAGGCAGTGTCCAGCACGTGCGTGGTCAGTGGGCTGCCAGCCGGCTCCATCCCAATGCCCTGGGCCCCGGGAGAGGCAGCCACGCGCGTGTGGGGCCGGCCTTGCGTCCACACCCGCTGGTAGGAGGCAGTGGCCTTGGAGTAAACAGCCCCGGGGGTCAAAGTCCCAAACTGCTCCTGGGTGGGGGGTGGGGTGGGGTGGGGGGCTGGGGGTGGAATTGCCGAGCAGCCCCCGAGGCTGCGGTAACACACTGTTGCACACAACGCCGACCCGTCCTCCTTCGCCCGCAGCAAGCCCCCTCCCCCAGCACTGAAGGGGCTCCGCGCCCAGTGGCGGCTGTGGGTGGCCACGCGGGGTCCTCCTGCCGGCACCCAGCTCTGTCCCTCAGCCCCAGGCGGAGGAGAGGTCCCGGTCCGGGCCTGCCCCCCTGCCTCCGGGGAGCGCAGGTGTCGCTGGAGCGTCTGCAGCCGCCAGGCGGCCCCGGAGCTCATGCCTGGCCGGCCTGGGGACTGGCGGGGTGGCCCGAGGTCGCCCCACGCCGCCACCCCCAGAACCTCCCCGGGGCCCCGGCCCTGTCCTGCCCCTGGCACCTCCCCGGCCCCGGGCGCCGCGTGTCTGCAAACCGGGGCGGGGCGAAAGGCGGGGAGAGGCCTCCCCTCGCTGCTCACCCGGAGGGTCCGGGGACTCCGCGGGCGGCGTGGGCGCGCTGGCCTTCCGGGCCGCGGAGGCGCCTCTCAGGCCGGAAGTGGCGGGGGGGCGGGGTCCCGGGGGCGGGGCTAGGGGACGTGGGCGGGGCCTGGCCGGGGCTCCGGCGGGGCGGGTGGGTCCAGCCAGGGTCCACGCTGGCCGCCGGGAGGCGCGGGGCGAGCCTGCAGACCCCCAGGAGTCGCTGAAGCAGGGTGGTCCGTGTTCTTCCCGTGGGTGGGCAGGGTTTGATGGAAGCCCCGACGGGACACGCGGTGGCGCCTCAGGCAGGACCGGTGTCCTTGCGGTCGCACTGCCCGCCCCTCCCGCTTCCCCCTCTGGCCCTCGACCCCCGAGGCGCAGGGGCCCTGCGCGCTGGCAGGGCAGGGTCTGGGCTACGCAGAAAAGAGGAAACGAGGGACAGGCGGAGCCCACAGGCGCGAGTCCATCATTGTGTTGAAATAGTACGTGATGTACACGTGGAGCAGGTTTTATATAATGTATGAATAAAGATAAGGGCATTCTGTGTTTAAAATCTGGGTGACGATTAAAATATGCCTGCCGGGTTGTGTTGCTTTGGATATGGGGTTATTTTTCTTCTTGCCAAAGTGCATTTTCTAAGTATTGGATGGTGAGTGTGGCTAATTTTTACGTTAAGAATCAGACCCCGCGGAGGAGGGGAAGGAGACCTTTCTAACAGAGTTTGGGTGTTGGTTACAGCTGCTTTGGAGGTAATCAAGAAATGGCTATTTGAGATTTAAATGCACGTGACGTCTGGCAGGGCTTCTGTTTTTAGGAGATAACCACAGAGAGACACACACCTGTTCTGGCAAACGGCCATGGGGACAGGACCAGAAACAACCAGACTGTCCCCATGGGGGATTGTTAAATACATGAGCTCTGCCACACACCAGAAGCTGTGCAGCCCGGGTAAACGGTCTGCTGGAGTTGCAGCTGGTGACAAGGCAAAGCAGGGGAGGAGTGTGTATAGCTTCATGGTTTAAATCTGCAATAGCTTTCACTCTGTTACAAAGGTTAGGTTGTTTATCACCATCAGAAGCTCAGGGTGTACCTATTAGAATCCCTGTTTTATAGAGGAGGAAACTGAGGCACAGAGGGGCCACGCATTGGAATATTTTCTAGTGTGGTACACAAAAGACTGACACCAGGACCACCTCTGGGACAAGCAGTGTTGACAAGGGTTATTTCCAGCCTGTAACCTTTCTTTGTACAGTCAATGTCTCGTATGTCATAAGCAAGCTGACAAGTAACAACAATCAAACCTTTTTTGGTGGGTGCCCTTTCACCTCCTCCCTCTAGAGCTCTGACGCCTTCTGTGCCCCGAGTTCTGGGAGGTTGTCGCAGGGCCTCTAGGGCCCCCTCCCCCACATACAGGCTTCATCTGGAAGTTTCCCTGTGCCTCTGGGAGGGCAGTGTACTGATTAAAAGCAGGTGTGAGGATCCAGCCTAATAGGGCCAGTGCCAGCCATGCCACACTCGCTGTGTGACCCCTGAGCTGTAACCATGCTGCCTAGCACGTTCCAGCCAGGAGTGGCCACACACCACTTTCTGACTCCTGGGAACACAGCACAGTCTGCTTGGTGGGCCTCTGGTAAAAAAAGACCAGACACCGGCCTTGACTGCCTCCCTCCCACTCCTTTCTGACGGTTTGAGTGTGATGCTGGAGGTGCAGCAGCCCTCCTGGCACCAGGAGGACAGGACACACGCGCTAAGGAAGACAGACCCGCGGAAGGAGGAGGAGAGCAGCTGTGTCCCTGGTGTTGCCGCTGGCTGCCTGGCAGGTGGGTGAGGCCTTCCATGTCTGGATTGTGTCACGTGGAGTGATTTTAAACCACTCTTGTGGATCTTTCCAGGCATGTAGCCCAAAGCACTTCTGCTTCAGGGAGTTGAGGTCCTGCAGGTAAAACGTGTAACACAGCACACGGTGCTCAGTGCCTTGGACCTGACGATTCTTCCCAGCGGCCAAGACCCTGAGCAGTGACAGGAGACTCCCCTCCTCCTGCTCCCCGTGAGAAGGCAGCTGGTCGGCTGCAGTCTGGGGCCCTGCCCTACCCTGAACCCCTGGAGAGGCCCCCATGGGACCACCCTCTAGGGCCCCACTGCAGCTGGGCTGTGACACGAAGGGGGCCTGAGCCCCCACCCCTACTCCACACCCCATCCCGGGAGTCCTTCCAGGCCGCTGTGATGGGCATTTGTGGTCAGAACTCAACAGAAAGGACGTGACGGCAGCTGGGACCTTCCTTCACGACCTCAGGAAATCCTGAACGTGCCAGGCACACTGAGGCGGAGCTACGAGCTGGAAGGACGCGTGGTGTGCAGTGCCAGAGGGTGACAGGCAGCCAGTCTAGAGAGTGGTCTTCTCGGAGGAGGGGAGGTGCTGAGATGGAACCACGTCTGGGGGTGGGGAGGGCCCACAGGAGGGGCGCCTTTGGCCCCCGGGAGAATTTCAGCTCCCTGGGAACTGGGGTTATTGTCTGTTTCCTCAAGGCTGTCCCCGTGCCTGGAACAGGACCTGGCCAGAGGTGGGTGCTAAAGAAATACCCTCTGAGTGAATGGACAGAATGAGTGTGCAGATGTGCATGGCCAAACGGCGTCAGGCTGCAGGGTGGGAGGTGAGTAGATGAAAAGGGGCGGAGATGAGAGAGAGCACGGGAAAGATGTAGACAGGATTTCCAGGCTCTGCGTCCCAGCCCCCACAGGGCTCAGCTTCACCCCAAGCCCACCTGACCGCCCAGACACTCGGTTTCTTTACGGGAAACTCCCTCTGTCCGTCAGTCACCCGAGTGTCCTGCATTGCGCGTCTCCGAAGCAGCTCTGCATCTGTTCCCACTGCTGTGCCCAAGGCCTCTTTATTCTTGAGCCAGGTGATTGGAGGGCTCTGGCCAGAGGTGGGGCCCCTCCCCTGCCCCGGGACAGCCGTACCTTGTCTGTGTTGTGGACTCTGCTTTCTGCGCTCGTGTGCCCCTCCGGGTCACTGCCTGGCCCAGGATTGGCTGCCGTTGGCCTGGGACGGGGAGCCTTTGTGGGTCAATGCGCCCCAGCGGGTCCTAACGTTCCTCCACGCTGAGGACCCCTGGCCTGCACCGTGACGCTGATGCTCACGTGTAGAACGTAGTTCACGAGACATCTGCTGGCCTCAGGTGGACTTGGTGGTTGGGCTGAGGACGGGAGGGTTGGTGCTGTCAGTGTCTGTGATCATGGCTCCCATCACAAGCCTTCACCTTGGGGGCCGGCAGCTGTGGAGGCAGCTGCGTGTGCAACACTCTGCACACAGGGGTCAGAGGTGCCACCAGAGCAGATGCACCACACGTGGGGCTGCCCAGCGCCATCCTGTCAGGCACACCTCGGGGCTCATTGTGGCCCATGTTCTCCAGAGAAGCAAACGTTGATACATTCAGGCCATCTCCTCCCGAAACTGACCCAGGAGGAGACTTGCCTGGATTGGGATCTGATCGACATGCTTCTAGTCCTAGCACCAAACTGGGGGGTCCTGGGACCCCTGCAGTTATGCGTTCAACACTTATGGGGTCAGGATGCCAGGAATGTTTTCTGGTTTCACCAGGGGACGTAGTCTCATTCTGTGGGAGGCAGACCACTTCGTTTTGCAAGTTAGAGGAGAGGTCTTCTGGGTACTGTTCTGATTTCCTCCAGGGATACCTCAGGGTTTCCTGTGCTCGGGGCTGACCCTGCCTATGCACCAGCCTAATCCTGTCTGCAGAGCCGCCGCCTCCGACCGCTTGGTCTGTGCTCCAGTTGGTCAGGAGACTCTTCTTGTTGGGTTGAGTGTCTATTTTGATTGGATGGTGTCTGTTTTTTTCTTTTTTAATGGATTTTTTTAAGTTGACAAATAGTTGATTTACAATACTGTGTTAATTTCTGCTGCACAGCAACTTGATTCAATTATACATACGCGAGGGTGAGCCGGAAACTCTCCGCACTCTGCTTATATTAAAACTTCCATAAATTCTGTGGCCACAGTGCGGAGAATTTTTGACTCACCTGCGTATATGCTTTCTTTAAAAAAATGTTCTTTTCCATTATGGTTTATCCCAGGATATCGAATATAGTTCTCTGTGCTGTGCAGTAGGACCTTGTTGTTTATCCATCTTGTATATAAAAGCTCCCATCTGCTCACCCCAACCTCCCACTCCATCCCTCCCCCAAACCCCTCCCCCTTGGCAACCACCAGTCTGTTCCCTATGTTGTGATTCTGTTTCTGTTCCATAGATAGGTTCATTGGTGTCATATTTTAGATTCCACGAGCAAGTGATGTCATGTGGTGTTTGTCTTTCCCTTTCTGATTTACTTCACTTAGTATGATCATCTCTAGTTTCATCCATGTTGCTGCAAATGGCATTATGTCATTCTTTTTTATGGCTAAGTAATATTCCATCATATGTATGTACCACCTCTTCGTTATGTGTTTATCTGTCGATGGACACTTAGGTTGCTTCCATGTGTTGGCTGTTGTGAGTAGAGCTGCTGTGAACATAGGGGTGCAGGTATCTTTTTGGATTGTGGTTTTGTCTGGATATATGCCCAGGCGTGGGATTGCTGGATCATATGGTAGTTCTATTTTAGTTTTCTGAAGAACCTCCATACTGTTCTCCATAGTGGCTGCACCAACTTACGTTCCCACCAATAGCGCAGGAGGAGTCCCTTTTCTCCACACTCTCTCCAGCATTTGTTATTTGTAGAGTTTTTGATGATGGCCATTCTGACCAGCGTGAGATGATACCTCATTGTAGGTTGGATTTGCACTTCTCTAATCGTTAGCCATGTTGAGCATCTTTTCATGTGCCTCTGGGCCATCTGCATGTCTTTTTTTTTTAAATATCTATTGATTTATTTGGCTGCATCAGGTCTTAGTTGCAGCACCCAGGATCTTCGTTGTGACGTGTGGGATCTAGCTCCCTGACCAGCGATTGAATCCAGGCCCCCTGCACAGGGAGTGTGGAGGCCTAACCGCTGGACCACCAGGGAGGTCCCTTGTATGTCTTCTTTGGAGAAATGTCTTTTCAGGTCTTTTGCCCATTTTTCGATTAGGTTGTTTATTTTGATTTTTTGTTATTGAGTTGTATGAGCTGTTTGTATATTTTGGAAATTAAGCCCTTGTTGGTTGCATCATTTGCAAATATTTTCTCCCATTCTGTAGGTTGTCTTTTCATTTTGTTTATGGTTTCCTTTGCTGTGCAGAAGCTCGTAAGATTGATTAGGTCTCACTTGTTTACTTTTGTTTTTATATCTATCGCCTTGGGAGACTGACCTAAGAAAACATTGGTACGATTTATGTCAGACTATGTTTTGCCTATGATCTCTTCTAGGAGCTTTATGGTGTCGTGTCTTACATTTAATGTCTTCATGGCTGGTGTCTGGCCTCGCCAGCTGGGACAGATGTAGATTTGATTGCATCACTGGGTGGCCCACTCCTGACCCCTGGCCTGTGGGTCCAGCTCAGCAGTGGGCACAGCGCTAGTTCCTGTGTGCTGGTTGATGTGAGCATGTTGCGTTGCGGCGCCGAGGGTCGTGGCTGAGGGTGTGGGCAGTGGCTGTGTTGGCCACAGCCCTGTCACCATCTGCAGAGGTTCCTGGGGGGACAAAGGAGTCTCAGCAGCTAACAACCAGCATGACAAAATGAATTAATATAAAATCTAAAATTGTGTTCCCTTTTTTTAGTCTACTCACTATGTGGATGGTAAAACTGCATCAGTGATGGAAGTTCCAGTTTAAATACTTCACCAAAGCATTATAGTTATTTCCAAATGATTTGTTTAGTTTTTCAGAAATCTTTAGGGCATCCTTTTTTTTTTTAAATTTTATTTATTTATTTATTATTTTTGGGGGGGTACACCAAGTTCAATCAACTGTTTTTATACACATATCCCCGTATTCCCTCCCTCTTTAGGGCATCCTTTGATGTACCTGTCACTGTAGGAACCCTGTGTGCCATCAACGTGATTAACTTCAGGGCTGAGACCCTGCTAGGTGGCTGCGGGGAGGGTGGCGTGCCGTATCCCACCTTTCCATCCGTCCCACTGCTCTCAGGCCCCTTCTGTCCTCCTTTCTCTCCTGCCGTTGTCAGGGGAGTCCCGTCTGGACACTGGCCACGTGGCGGGAGCTGGGCTGAGCACCCAGACCAGAGGGAGGGAAGTGGTGAGGGCTGGGCTCAGGGGTTGGGGGCAGTGGGTCCTGGTTGCTGGGACAGGTGTCTGGTCCACTGAGCGGACGTCAAATGGTTTTGTGCCTCAGGTGAGTGATCAGAACATGGCCTGTGCTGCCCGGCGGGTGGCATGAAGAGACTGAGGAGGAGGTGTGAGTGGCTGCTGGTCCCAGGCCAGGAGAGGAGAGAGAGCACCCTCTCGTAGCTCCCTTTCCCGTGAAAGGTCCGATACCTTTCAGTCCCGGAGGATTAGAACCTCAACATCCGTCCCCAGGTGTCGGTCAGAAACTCTGGGCACATGGACATGGCAGTGCTGTCCGTGGTGCCTTGTGAAACCATGGAAGCTTCCGGAGAAGCAGCTGCTGGGGTGGCCACCAAGGGAGAGCTGGCGGGAATCACTTTGGCCCTGGAATCAGGGGCAGTCAATCAGGTTCCTGTTTTCAGGGGCACGAATTGGGAGCATGAAGGGAAGGGAGCAAGAGAGCCAGCAGCGGAGCTGGGGATGGGAGCAGCCGCAGTGGAGGGGGTCTGGGAGCAGGAGGGACGCAGCCAGGGTGCGGCCACCAGCCGGTGGGTGACCCCGGACAGTGGGTGACCCTGGACGGTGGGCAACTCTGGACGGCGGGTGGCCCCACATGGTGGGTGACCCCGGATAGCAGGTGACCCTGGACAGCAGGTGACCCTGGACGGTGGGTGACCCTGGATGGCAGGTGAGCCTGGACAGCAGCAGCCACACAATCCTAGAAGGGCCTCCTTGCTTTGTCATCCCTGTGACCCATCTCTGTGAGATTCTGCCTGTGCCCCAGCCCCCAGTCCCCCAGCCCCCAGTGCCAACCCTGAGGAGCAGGGTCTCTGCTGCTTGAAAGCACAAACCCTTTGCTGCCTGGAACTGCCCCTGCTCATCTCAAGAGGAACCTTCAGTGCAGGGAGGTTTTCTTTGATATTCGTGGTCTAGTTTCCCAGAGTCTTCACATTTTCCCTAATTTTGCTGCCATGTGTTACTAAAACCCTCCATTGTCTAGCGTGGTGGGCTTCCTCCGTCACAGACCCCTTAAAGGCCACCCGCCGGGTGAATGCACAGTCTCCATGGGGCCCCTTGTCCTACCCTTGCTGTCCCCAAGCCGGTCTAGAGAAGGCCCGTCCCAGTGAGAACCCACTGTCCAGCTTTGTCTCATGTCCTGAGGACCGGAGAGTCTTCCAGCCCCAGCAGGGTTGCTCAGAGTTTCCTGCCTCAGTGCTCACAGCAGAGAGCTCGCGTACACCACAGAAAGTGCCTGAGCTGGATACACATGTCCCTGCAGCTGGATGTGACACGGGACCACGCCTCCAGGGATGGACCACGAGGGGTGACTGGTGAACTCCTGCACTGCTTGCTTGGAGGCACTTTTCCCCCCAGCCCCTTCCTTCTCCCCACTCAGGTGTGGAGTGTGGACCCGGCCGGGAACTCACTTTGACTGTGGGTGAGGGCGTCCTGGGGGGCAGAGCAGGGAGGGGACCTGGGTCCCCAGTGATATGAGGCTTTGTCTGGGCCTTGGTCAGGCTCAGAGGGTGTGGCCAACAGTCTGTTGGGTGGGACGCCACATTTAGAGGGCCTTCAGCATCTACTAATGACAGCAGTGACTATGCTGAGAACTTTGTGTATCAGCCCCACAGCAGGGGACGCGGAGGCTCCCAGGCGACTAGGGAATGGAGTGCAGAGCTGGTCTGGGGTCACAGGATTTGCTTGTTCTCTCTACTCAGCCCTTCTTGTCACCTGCTCCCCCCACCCCCCTGCGCCTTTATTTTTGCTGCAAGAATCACGCCTTTCTCTTTATTATGCGTCGTTGCAGCTAGTATCTGCAGTAGAAACCGTAACAACAGTAACCATCTTCCTGCATGTCTCCCTGCCATCGGAAACTGGCGTCTCAGGGCCCCCTCAGCCTCGGTGAGTCCTGGAGCTCTTCCACCAGCCCCCTTGCTAGAGGTGAGCTGAGACCAGGTGAGAGGCCGAAGTGCCTTTCTGTGCCCGAGCTCTGGGGTCACACACCATCGCACCACACAGGCTGTATGGTGGGGGGTGGGGATTGGAGCATCTTGGGGGCTGGCCGCCACACCTGGAGGGATGTTTGCTGCCGGAGGGGAGGGGAGGGAGCAGGCCTTGAACTGCCCACCTTCCAGGGGACTCCAGGGCCAGCTCTGGTGGGAGGTGCAGGTAAGAAGCTCCTGGGTTTCTGGGCCCCATTCCCACCGTATTTCTGTGGAAGCCCCTAACTCTGTGCCTCCCGTGGCCTCTGCTGAAAGCCGCAGAGGATGGAAAGTTTATGCTGCTTCTCTTCCCATAGGGAAACAAAGCCAAAACTTTTTAAAGGAAACATGTTCCTTTAAAAAGCAGGAAAGAAAAGAGAAAATAACAGTGGATGTTTATTGTTGGTGTCCACATGGTTCACGCAGAGATGCTTCACGAGCCTGCACGGGGAGGGGGACCAAGGCCCTTGTTCCCGGTCATGGGGTTTGCCCCCCCCAGCCTGGCGGGAACAGGACTGGGCTACGTGAGGGCTCCCTCAGGGCAGGGAGGTCGTTGACGGAGGAGAGGATGGGGTGGACTCCTAGGACACCGCCGCCTCACTCTGCTGGAACTCAGTTTCCGGTCTAAGCAAAGCCTGGCCTCCTGGAGCAGTCAGCAGCCTCACCCACCCAGCGGGGGAGGCCCCCCTCGTCCTCACACGCAGCCCACGCCTCCGCTGCTGGGTCCACGGGAACCCGGTGGTCCCGGGGCCTCAGGGCCGTTAAATGTGAGCCCGCACCGCACCAGTCTGCTCTGCCCACAGCGCGTCCCGTTGTCTATCAGACTTCACTTAGAAAACCTAAGTATAAGGATAAAATATTCAATAGGTAAGAATTTCAAGGTGGCAGCAGCGTTGCCCTGAAGCGCACGGGCCCAGGTACACAGCATGTGCACTGGAGAAGCTGCTGTGTGGGCTTCACCGACACTCTGTGCAAGGGGGGCTCATCAGGCTGCTGTAGACGCCGGGCTCAGCAGGGGTGGGTGAGGGCTGCCTGCCGGCCTGTGTGGAGGGTCTCGGGGCCGCTCAGGCTCAGCGGGAAGGGCAGTGGTGGAGGAGAGCTCGCCCGCATTTAGCATCCTGACCTCCTCATCAGGGCGGCCGTGTCTGCCTGGTGCCTGAATGGCTCTGAAGACCTGGAAGACGTGGGCAGGGAAAGAGTAACAGAGGCGGGCTGTGCACTCTCAGCCAGCCTCTGTGTTAGATTCTGCCTGCGCTTCTCTGTCAGACCAAAGGCTGGTGCTCCCATCCCATCTTATAGATTAGAAAAGCACAGAGAGGTTGAACACCCTGCCCTAGGTCACACAGCTGGTGAGGGCAGGGCTGATCTGGAGTGCACAGGCTGTGCCGACCCTGAGGGGACAGCAAAGGGAGAGCGAGGGAGACCAGATGCCCCAGACCGAGCCAGGCACATGTACTTGCACACGTGCATGTGGCCTTCACCTTTGAGGCTACAGAAGTCAGAGGAAACCAGAGAGGAACCAGGAGAGGCCAAGGGAGAATGCCTTTCTAGGGCCTCAGTTCCTGTGGAGGACACGGCTGAGAGTATGAGTTCTCTGTGACCCTCCTGGGCCCTACTGCTTTCAGTGATAAGGGGGGAGTGAGGTACATAGTCTGGCTTTCAGATTTGTATAGAGACACAATTTATTGGAACAGGAGTCCAAAAAACCATGAAGGGAATTGGTGTGAACATCTCCAGAGCACTTAAGAAACCTTCTGCTGTTTATCTACTTCCTCTCTTGTCATGAAAGTGGAGGATCTATTTAACCAGTTATTTCTGTGCACATCACACTGTTGGGGAGTGTAAGGGGTCACAGACTTCCTCTGAAGCCCCCTCAGAGCAGAGGTATGTGGTTGCTACATTTCTCCCCCTGTGGCTAAGATGCGGTTTACTGGTAATGACTCACTCACCCTCCCTGCAAACATAGGGCTTCTCCCCCGTGTGTGTCCTCTGGTGTGTGATGAGATGTGACTTACGACTGAAGCCTCGCCCACAGTCCCTGCAGACATAGGGCTTCTCCCCCGTGTGTGTCCTCTGGTGTGTGATGAGATGTGACTTACGACTGAAGCCTCGCCCACAGTCCCTGCAGACATAGGGCTTCTCCCCCGTGTGTGTCCTCTGGTGTGTGATGAGACCTGACTTAAGACTGAAGCCTTGCCCACAGTCCCTGCAGACATAGGGCTTCTCCCCCGTGTGTGTCCTCTGGTGTGTGATGAGATTTGACTTATGACTGAAGCCTCGCCCACAGTCCCTGCAGACATAGGGCTTCTCCCCCGTGTGTGTCCTCTGGTGTGTGATGAGACCTGACTTACGACTGAAGCCTCGCCCACAGTCCCTGCAGACATAGGGCTTCTCCCCCGTGTGTGTCCTCTGGTGTCTGATGAGATTTGACTTATGACTGAAGCCTCGCCCACAGTCCCTGCAGACATAGGGCTTCTCCCCCGTGTGTGTCCTCTGTTGCGTGATGAGATTTGACCTATCCTCTGAGCCTTGCCCACACCCTTTGTACTTGACTCTTATAATTCTTGACACTCCTGCCCCCATGAATAATTTGCCTGTGTCCTCTGGGTTCACTTCCTGGCCTGTGCTGGGCTCTTCCTCCATCATTCTCTCATATACCCTAGAACTCCCCAGTTGTTCTTTGGGTGCGTAGGAAAAGGCCCTTGAAATCCTCCTCAGCCTTATCCGTTTCAGCAAAGGTTTGGACCTTTCCTTGACCTCTAGACCCTCAGGTTTGTCACTCCAGCTGTGTGAACCAGAATATTGCTGCTGCTGATTTTGATTGTCTGGGCGGGGATCCTGTAGTTGGAGGTGGTCTCTTGCTGATGTTCTCGGGAGGATATGTGAGGGGTGATTGCGTTCCACGTGTTGGCTGAGGAATTTCTGACTGGAGAAGGCCAGAGAGCAGGAGGTACATGGATGGATCTTGGGCTTTGGTTCTGCTGAAAGAGGAAGTTTTTGTCAGGTGGTTTGTCTCTGGTAAGGCCTGCTCCACTAATCATCTTAGTGTTGACAAGCTCTGTCTCCCACCAAGTGTGCCTCTACCATCTACTTTTCCTATGCATTTTTATTCACTATGTCTTCTTCAGAAATCCAGAAAGCCTGTATCAAGGGCCTTTTCTACATATGGCCCAAACTAAGGACCTTCAACTGGCATCAGAGGTAGCGTCACTCCTTACGGGAGGTGGAACTGCAGTGACCTTTGCTCATGTGTAAGTATCTGAAAAGTCCTGTCACTCTGTGACACAGTAGCCACAGGTATTTCATCCTGTTGAGAGAGAACACTCTTGATGACTTAGGTGGAATCACCCCGGTGACGTTCTATGAGGGGAAGGGGATTTGTCAAGTTAGGGGCACTCAGCCAGGAGCTCTCTGGATGTGGGAGGCAGGATAGAGTAGTGGTTAGAGCGTGCGCGAGTAAAGTTGGGTATATGGCTCCTCATTCAGACAGACAGATGAGAGTCGAGCAGTCTTGTGTCTGAATCTCTGTGAGGAAGTGGGATTCAGAGTGGATGAGACTGAGTGCTCCAGGTCCCACTGCCTAAAGGACTCTGGCTCCTGCTGCCCCCATGAAGTCATGAACTGCTTCTCTCTCAGTTTCTCATAAATCAGAAAATGAAAATATGTCCTCCCTCAAGCCTCACGAGTACTCACAGCTCATTCATTTCATTCCATCTTAGTTCATTTAAAATGCAATAGGAAGTCCCGTTCAAAAATACACCCCGACTCCTGCCTTTCTTCAGCCAGTCCACTCTCCCCCTCACCTGGTGATGAACTGACTGCTGAGCGGATTCCCCACTGCTGTCTCTTTCCAAAAATGAGCCAAAGTGTCATCTTAGAGCAGAGAACATGCCAGTTGCAGTTGAAAACTGCATAGTCGTTCCACGTCACCCAGGAAGAGCCTCGGTATATGTGCATGGATCATAGGCCCTGAGGCTTCCACTTTCTGTCCAGTCTCCTTCCTCTCCCTCTGTGCTTCCTTCTTTGACCACCGAATGGCCTTTGTTTGCTGCCCTGGGGCTGTGGCACTGGCTGCCCCCCTGCCTGGAACCCTCTGCGCATAAATGCTATCTGTGGAGAGAGCCTTCCCCACTGGCCTCCGCCACACGCCACTTGTCCTCACACTGATCCCGAGGCACTTCTCCTGGGTTGGTTTCCCTCAGAGCACTAACCCCTGACTGGTAGGAAGCACGTGCTGCTCTAGGGCAGTGATTCTGACCATGCTGTTCAGTCTCTATTTCCAGTTCGCGGAGCCCTGTCTCGCATGGAGTATGAACTCACGTGACAACACACCGAAATAGTGGCTGGATGTGAATGTGTGGGCACATATAATCTGGAAACGTGGAGGAAATTAAGAAACAACTAGAGGTGAGAGAGCTAGTAGGTGTTTGATAACTTGGTCTTTTGTCTCTAAGCCTTTCAGCCCTGTTTGGTGTTATATATTTTTTTGAATAAAGTATTAAAAAAGGTAGAAGAAAAAATGTTTAATATAAAAACTTTTCCCAAGAGTCAAAGACTTCTAAATCAATTTCTGAAGCATCTTAATTGAAATTTTACTGACTCTATTGTGGATTTTACTCTACTTAAGAGTTGGGCCGTGAAAGCTCCCAGGATTGTTTTCTTTGTGTGGGAAGAGCAGTGGCGCCCACCTCTCCCCTCCGCGAGCTTGCTCTTCCACCTGCTGCCCCACTTGATGCCGAGCTCCTGGCCGTACTCCTCCCCGTACCAGACCAGCAGCTCACAGCCCGGCCTGACCACTCGGCAGGTGCGGTAGAAGATCTGCCTGTGATACTGGAAGGCCACCAGGTTCTGTTCCTCGTCATCCCGGGCACAGTTCACGTACCTGGGGTTGAGGCCGGGAAAGGGGGAGAAAGCACAGGCGGTGAGTTCCCTCCACCTGTCGCACCCAAGCCAGCTCCTTGCCTTCCTGCTTTGGTGCTGCCCTCGGCCCGGCCCCACTCCTCGGGAATCTTGCGTTCACACCTTCGACAATGTCGTGTGAATTCCTATCACCAGATCCTGGCCAGAGTGCTTTTCTCTCCTTACCTAAGTAGCCATTTTCCAAAGCCCAATTCCAGACTTGTCTCCACCTGGATTGGCCATAAAACGGGTGGCCTCTGGCTTCTCTAGACTCCAGATTAAGCTCTGTTTTTGTTCCACAGAACTTAGTGCTTCTAGGTTAGCACTCAGCCCCAGCCTACCTTCTCTCGAGAGGCCTTCCTCTAGTCTCCCCAGGTGTATCCAGGATCCCATTCACTTGCCCCCCCCCCCCCCCCAGGTTCCTGTGGAAACTTGGAGAGCTCTCTGACTTAGCTCAAAGCACAGAACAACAGTAGTTTATTCACGTTCTGCCTCCCCTGATGAGAGGAGAGGCCCTCAGAGAAAGGGGCCGCTCACAGCCCTCCTGCAGCCCACCCCTTCCCTGGCTTCAGAACCCAGTTCTCGTTGGATCCGAGGCTGGGAAGGTTGCCGCCCTCTCAGACTAAAGGTCCCTCTTGTTAGGTTATCCTGGTGGTGTGCACTTCTTGAAAAAATAGGAAAATTATGGTTAAATATTCCTGAAGTCAGTTGTTTAATGCCTGTCTGCAGTATCTCCTCCATAAGGACATGGGTTGTGTCATCTGTTTAAGTAGTGAACTCCGTTGTCTAAACTGGAAGTTAATAGTAAGTGCTGCTAAGTGTTAATTAGGTAAAGTGTCCGTGGTGAATCTAGACTCCTCAAGTCCTTTTCAAGTACCCCGTTTTTGTTGAGCATAGAGATTTATACTTTGAGGCATACACTATATTTTTATTTCCTTTTTCCTAACGTCTCTTGAAAGAGCATTTTATGGAGAAAAAAAGAGGAAAAGAAGGTGTAAAAACGATAGGGGGGGGCAGTTTAAGAAGGAAAGGGATGTGGGCCTGAGGGAGGTGAGTGTCCTCTCTGGAGCCTGGAAACCTCCCAGACTTACCTCATCCAGTTGGCCCAGGACTTGTCCTTTCCATCCACATACTCGTAGCAGTTCCTCCCTTTGGTGATCTGAGTGTCAGAAGAAGAAGTTAACGGCTTTTTTTTTTTTTTTTTTTTTGTGGGAGGTAGTAGAAGAGTTATTTCACTTTGCTGCCACCAGTGCTCTTCAGCCTGTGTGGATTCAACTGCCACTCGTGACCTCGTGATAATCATCTACACGTCTGAGTCCATTTGTCCGCTCAGGTCGAGGGCCCCACACAGGAGGAGCCACTTCTTTGTGCCTGTGCCACTGTGCTCCCACCTCTCCTCTGATCTTTAATATTTATTTATTTATTTAGGCTATGCTGGGTCTTAGTTGCAGGATCTTTAGTTGTGGCTTGCAGACTCTTAGTTGCGGCATGCATGCAGGATCTAGTTCCCCGGTCAGGGATTGAACCTGGACCCCCTGCATTGGGAGCACAGAGTCTCACCCACTGGACCACTGGGAAAGTCCCTCCTCTGATCTTTAAATAGAAGTTCCGTGTTCATGCAAAGTGCATTCAGGATACAGAGCTAAGCATGTTATCTACATCCTAGCGTGTCGCACGTGAGGTCCCCCATCCACAGAAGGGATGTGGAGGCCAGGGGACTGGGGAAGAGGCAGATGTTTCTCACCAGCCAGGAGTATCCACTGTTGGCAGCCTCTTCATCTTCTGTGATCTGGCCTTCATAGGGGCCAAAGTGCAGACCCAACGGCAGATCGGATGCCTCATTCCACACTCCAAGCCCGGCCTCAGGAATGCCTGATGATCTGATGCTTAAGCCAGGGGGCAGAGTGAGGGCTGAGCGATTCGGATGCCCCTTCTCCACTGCACTGTCCTTTACAAATGTGGGGGGCCCATGAGCAGTACAGCTGTCAATGAAGAAGTTCTGACACTTTTCACAATCTGGAGGCGAGAGCAACAGAGATTTGGGAAGGTATAGTGCATGTTCCTGGTTGTAAAGACCTTCAGAAAGAACCGGGGCGCTCACCTCATTTGGCCTCAGTCCTGTACCCCAAGTCACTAGAGGAAGGGGATGATTTGGGGACCAAATGGTAAGGTGAGATTATGGTACCTAGACATAACAGGCTTCTCTGTGGTGGGCCGGCGGGGTCACTCACAGAGGTAGTCGTCGTCCTGGGGCTCGCTGACCTCTTGGTACACGTGGCCCTTTCTTTCTCGTAGGCTATACATCTTCACTTCAGTCTCCTTTGTTCTGCATTCTAAGTTGGAGAAGAGTAGGTGAGCGAGCCTGGTGGGGTCTGGAGTATTGGTCCCTGTTTTATCAGAAAATGTGAAATCGCCTCCCATCAAATTATCACCTGTCCTTCTGTATACTTTGTTTTTCCCCTCTTTAACTACCGGTTCAGAGAGACCGAGGCTCCACACTGACTATAGATGCCCAGTTCAATGTTAGCTTCCTGTTTCTGCCATTATTAGGTTTAACTTTCCAACCTTTCTACTTAGAAAATGGTTCATTGACACATTTACTCATTCAGAAAATGTTTGTTGAGGGCACATTACACGTTAGTCATTGAGCAGAGGCCTTCACTGAGAAAGCATGGTCCCTGTTATCACAGATGGATTTTAGAAAAGCTTGTCTGTGTCAGTACTTTTATATTTAATTTAATGCTTTCAAACACTCTGTGAGTCATGTATCCTTATCTTCATTTTACACATTAGCATCAGGACCTCAGAAAATGTGTAAGATTTTCCCAAGGCTCCAGTGCTAACTTCAGGTCTCAGATCAGTCCAGCTTAAAGCCACACCTACCCCAAGTCCACCCCACACACCTCGGCCATACTTATCAGCCTTTCTAGAGGAATTAGAGGGTCCGTTAGACCCAAGTTATTTTCTCTTACCCAGTTTTTGTCTAGCGTGCCGTCCGGAGGTGCCTGCCTCTGCGGGAGGGGGCGCTGATCTCCGGGCCCGCTCGGGGCCACTTGCCTTTGGCAGTTGTGCTCCTCCTGAAAGCTCCCTCAGACTAGATTTCTTACTTACTGGCACCTGGGATGTTCCCTTCAATGGGAGAGTCACACAGTAAGACAACATGCATTTCTTTAGTTCTTTAGAGCTTATGAAGTGTTTTCACAGGCATGACTTTAGTTATACTTCAACAACCCTTGGAAGTGCCCTGGGCGGGGGGTGGGGGGGTCTGAACACTAGAGCGTAAACAAAGGGCCCAAGTGGGTAGTGAATAGTGAATCAGGACTAGAACCCATATCTTAAGGTTCCTTCCCTTCAACTTTATCTCAAATTTCTCCATTAAATTAAGAGCGAGGCAGGGAGAACACTTGGGAAGAATCAACAAAGCCTGGGAAAGAAGCGGGTAAGGGCTTATGGAGAAAAGGAGGGGGTCTTCTAGTAACTAGTGGACCTTTGATGGACCAGGAAATGTGGAAAAGTACAGAGGGGACAAAACACATCTGCAAAATGAGGTGACAGAGCAGTGAGACTGGGAAGAGAACAAAGAAATGGTTGGCAGAAACATATCTAGACAATAAAGAAAATGATACTGAAGGTTGCAGGTTGCCATATCCCAGAGAGAATGTTTGGGATTAGACTAGCTGGTTCCCATCAATTCTGCTGGAATAAGGCTGTGCGAGTAGCCACTTCTCCTCAGCTTGCTGATCCATAAACTGGTATACATGCTAATTCTTAATGTTATAGTGGACGTGAAATTCAATAACGTTCACGAAGTTGTTTTGTGAGCTATTTAATGCAGTGTGAATGTGAGTGTCCAGCCCTGCTATCAGTTTACCCCCTCAGCTGTCTCCATATTTGAAATCTAGCTCACAGATATTATCTTTAGCGTTCCTTGACCCTCTTGCTTCTAGTTGAATGTTTAAATGTGGAGTCACTCACTCAGGAAACATTCAGGGGGCCCTCAGGGGCCTTGAGCTGGGCCTGGGACTTCTGAGAAGAAACGGGTATGGACCAGGCTGTCAAAGCTCCCAACCTAGGGGCAGGCTAAACAAATGATTCCAAATATGCAAGCTGCCTAATTAGAGCTCAGAGGAAGGAGCTGTCACTTCCTCCTGTGAGAATGAGCGTTTGAAATCAGTGCCAGATGGATGAGTTTCTACTGCACAGCGGGTAACCTTTATGAATTCGTTAAGTTATTTGTTGTTTTCAATGATCAAACTTGAAGCTCATCAGGGCTGGGAGATGCTTCCTCTCATTAGAGTGGGAGGCTCTGAGGTTGGGGGGTTCCATCTCCGTCTTCATCTCGGACCATCCACTCTACAGATTGCCTACAGATTTGTCAGTTTCCCTTAGTGAGATGGTCCTAGCATGTCACTCACTTTAGCACAAAAGAACTGAGGTTGAACTCATCCGTCAGATGGATGATATAAAGATGTATGCATAAGACAGTGTAAACTTCATAAAGCTATGGAAGTTTTAATCAGCTTATAAATGGTTTAGAGAAGGAGCTTTGGATTAGATTGCACTACCAGTGATACTGTGATCTCAGGCATATAATCAAACATTTCTTTACCTCAGTTTCTTGATCTAGTCAACAGAAATGGTGACAGTTATAGTACCCACCTGTAGGTACTACAGGATTATTTTAAGGTTTAAGTGAATTTATTCCTGTAAAATGCTTAAAATAAAGTCTGAAATATTATGAAAATGAAATAATGTGAAAACAGAACAACCTACTATTGTTGCTATTCTTATTAACTATAAAAATGATTCTAATATCAGACATTGTTTTAAAGAATCAGGTAAGGAAGGCAGCAGTTTCTAGATGCTTTGTATATGAAGAAGATTTTCTTGTCAACAGGAAGTGAGCATACTCACCTTCTGGTATTTACTGTGCTCCGCTCTGAAGGCCACCCAAGAAGGTTTAACTAGAACATGATGAGAAATCAGTGTTTTGGTTGATAAATGTTTGCAAACTCTGGGCATTCAAATTAAGGACACAGAATTCTGAACCAGAGAGTGACAAGTACAGAGATTACCAAAGGGGGAATGGAAAATGATTTCTGTATTATCAGTGCCTGTGCTTCTACTGGGAGCATCACACAATTTTCTTAAAAAATAAAAAACCAAACCAGACAAAACCTCATCTGTGCTTCATCCTATGTTCGTAAAGTATCTAAGAAATTTACTGGCTCTTTATGAAAAAAATACCCAACAAAGTAGGAATAGAAGGAAATTACCTCAATATGATAAAGGTTATATATGAAAAGTCCACCTCTAATATCATACTCATTGATGAAAAAGTGAAATCTTCTAAGATCAAGAAAAAAGGGCAAGGTTGTCCACTCTCACCACTTCTATTCAACATGGTACTAGAACTCCTAGCCAGGGCATTAGATAAGAAAAGGAAACAAAAGATTCCGATTTGGAAAGAAAGAAGTAAAATTATGTTTGTTCGCAGATAACATGATTTTATGTGTAGAAAATCTTTAAAATTCCACACACACACACACACACACACAACACCGTGTTAGAATAACTGAATTTAGTAAAGTTGCAGGAGACAAAGTCAACACTCAAAAATCTTTCTATGCACTAACAATGACCATTCCAAAAAAGAAATTAAGAAAACAATTCTATTTATAATAGCATAAAAAAAATGGAATAATTAGGAGTACACTTAAAGAGATGAAAGACATACACTGAAAACTACAAAACATTGTGAAAGAGATTAAAGAAGACACAGTAAATAGAAAGACATCCTGTGTTCATGGATTGGGAGACAATATTGTTAAGATGTCCATACTACCCAAAGCAATCTAAAGATTCAGTGCAATTCCTGTTAAAATCCCAAAGGAATTTTTGAAAAATTTTAAAAAATTTTATTGATTGATTGACTGAGTTGGGTCTTTGTTGCTGTGCATGGGCTTTCTCTAGTTGTGGCAAGCGGGGGCTACTCTTTGTTGCTGTGCACAGGCTTCTCATTGTGGTGACTTTTCTTGTTGCAGATCACGGGCTCTAGGTGCACAAGCTTCAGTAGTTGCAGCACGTGGGCTCAGTATTTGTGGCTTGTGGGCTCTAGAGTGCAGGCTCAGTAGTTGTGGTGCACAGGCTTATTTGTTGCTCTGTGGCATGTGGGATCTTCCTGGACCAGGGATCAAACCTGTGTCCCTTGCATTGACAAGCAGATTCTTAACCACTGCATCACCATGGAAGTCCCTCCAATGCAATTTTTTGCAGATATAGAAAAAAGCCATCCTACAGTTAATATGGAATCTCAGAGGACTTCAAATAGCCAAAACAATCAAGAAAGAAGAGCAAAGCTGGAGGCCTGTGATTTCAAAACATATTACAAAGGTACAGTAACCAAAAGAGTCTAGTATTGGTGTAAAGACAGACATATAAATCAATGGAACAGAATAGAGAGCCAGAAATAAACAGAAATAAACTCTTGGATATATGGTCTAATGATCTTCATCAAGGGTAGCAAGACAATGGGGAAAGGATAATCCCTTTAACAAATGGCGCTGGGAAAACAGAATATCCACATGCAAAAGAATGAAGATCTAGGGACTTCCCTGTTTATGGAAAACAGTATGGAGTTTCCTCGGAAAATTAGAAATAGAACTGCTATATGATTTAGCAATCCAGCTCCTGCGTATATATCCATAAAAAGTTGAAAACAAGATCTTGAAGAAATATGTTCACACCCATGGTCATTGAAGCATGATTCACAGTTGGTAAGATGGTGGAAACAACCTAAATGTTCATTGGTAGATAAACAGAGAATGTGGAACACACACACACACACGCACACATACATATACATAAAATATTATTCAGCCTTAAAAAGGAATGAAATTCTGTCACATGCTACATCATGGATGGACCTTGAGGACATTATACTAAGTAAAATGAACCAATCACAAAAAGACAAATACTGCATGATTCCACTTATATAAGGTACCTAAATTAATCAAATTAATGGAAACAGAAAATAGAATGGTGGTTGCCAAGGGCTATGGGGAGGAAGAAATGGAGAATTGTTGCTCAATGGGTATAGGCTTTCAGTCATGCAAGATGAAAATGTTCTAGAGATTTGTTGTACAACGATGTGCATATAGTTAGCAATAGTGTACTGTACACTCAAGACTTGTTAAGAGGGAAAATAAAGATGTGTGGATGTATGGTAAACTGTGGGGTATGTGTTCCCTATGGAGAATCTCTTTTCATGTCAAAACTTTTGCAGAGGGACTGCCTAGGTGGTGCAATGGTTAAGAATCCGCCTGCCAATTCAGGGTACATGGGTTCGATCCCTGCTCCAGGAAGATCCCACATGCTGGGGAGCAAGAAGCCCATGCGCCACAACTATTGAGCCCATGTGCCACAACTACTGAAGCCCAAGTGCCTAGAGCCCGTGCTCTGCAACACAAGAAGCCATCGCAATAAGGTGCCCATGCACCACAATGAAGAGTAGCCCCTGATCGCTGCAACTAGAGAGAAAGCTCGTGTGCAGCAATGAAGACACAATGCAGCCAATAAATAAATTAATTAATTTATAAAAAACAAAAAACAAAAAAACTTCTGCAGACAACCACATATTGGGTTTTCACGTCTCTTATGCTACTTTTATGAGTCTAAGGGAACGGAAATCCATAGATGGGGAATCATAGAACTAATCTCCTTGCTTTTTCCAGCCTAGGCAGATTGACTCTTCTAAACTCTCTAGTCTGAGCAGCAGCACTTCTATTTTATGATGATTGTACTTTAGTGTATTTACCTGATGCTGTCAGTGAAATGTGGGAAAGATCAGGGAGACTAGTTCTCTCAAACACTTTCCCAGAATCAAGAGAAAAAATGAAGTTCATCTTGGGGTGAGAAGATCATGCGGGGACTTCCCTGGTAGCGCAGTGGTTAAGAATCCACCTGCCAGTGCAGGGGACACAGGTTTGATCCCTGCGCCAGGAAGATCCCACATGCTGCGGAGCAACAAAGCCCATGTGCCACAACTATTGAGCCTGTGCTCTAGAGCCTGTGAGCCACAACTATTGAGCCGGTGTGCCACAATTACTGGGGCCCGCATGCCTAGAGCCCGTGCTCTGAAACAAGAGAAGTCACCTCAATGAGGGGCCAGCGCACCACAATGAAGTGTAGCTCCTGCTCACTGCAACTAGAGAAAGCCCGTGCGCAGCAATGAAGACCCAACACAGCCAATAAATAAATAAGTAAAAAAATTTATTAAAAAAAAGATCATGTAGTGTGGTTAAATATACATACACAAATAATGTATCTTGACATAATATGTTAATCATTTTCTCTTTTAAGAGATTTAATCCAAAAACTGAACTATTATGAGATTAGTATTAGAAAGCTCTTTGGTGAATTTACAGTCGAATTAAGGTTTCTTTAATTGCCCTTTCATTAGTTAAGAATGTTTAACAAAAATAATCCTTTTTAAAAAGAAAAATAATGATAAATTTTATTTTGTTTTTTATTTTTTAAATTTTATTTAATTTATTTATTGGCTGTGTTGAGTCTTCATTGCTGCACGTGGGCTTTCTCTAGTTGTGGCGAGTGGGGGCTACTTTTTGTTGCAGTGCACGAGCTTCTCATTGCGGTGGCTTCTCTTGTTGCAGAGCACGGGCTCTAGGCGAGCAGGCTCAATAGTTATGGCTCAAGGGCTCAATAGTTGTGGCGCACAGGCTCAGTAGTTGTGGCGCACGGGCTTTGTTGCTCCGCGGTATGTGGGATCTTCCCAGACCAGGGCTCGAACCCATGTCCCTTGCATTGGCAGGTGGATTCTTGTCTTTTTTTTTCTTTTGGCAGGTGGATTCTTAACCACTGCACCACCAGGGAAGTCCCGATAAATTTTAAACATTAAAAAAAAAACTTGAGAATTATACTAGGAAACCTATACATCCACCCCCATTCTGTCTTATGTCAACATTCTGCCACAGCCACTTCAGATCTTTTAATTTCTATTTCAAAATTCAAAAACAAAATAAAAACAAACAAAAAACTAACCAAGACACAGTGAAGCCACCTGCCAGCCCTTACTCCTCTGGTGATGAATTTGGTACTTCTTACTCCCATTCAGACTTTTATATATTTACCAGTTTTTAATGTGTGTATATGTATATGTGTGTATATATATATGTAAACAATATATATATAATTTTTCCAACAAAGGTTTCATATTTATTACTGAGTCAAAGCACTAGCACACGAACAGTGACATAAAGAGAAAATTTTTTTCAATAAAACGAATGCATTTGTTCAGAGAGTAGTGATGTTTTCAGAGTGATATGGGAAGATGAAAGTGAGCTTGACACAGCATAAATATGTGTGTCACCTCATGTGCAGCTCTTTATAGACCCAGCTTGGTTCTTCTCCAATGTCTTCTCTTAGAGTTGTACCTGTGATTCAGCTTTTGTTTCCTGGCCAGGAATCGCTTGATCCTGAAAGTCTTGTGAGAAGACATGGTGAGGAGCAGGGTGAACAGCACATAGAATGGCAGAGCAGGGGAGGCTAATTCTTTTACATATTTTAAAACTTTACATGGATAGTCTCTTACTGTATAATATTCTGTTTTGCATCTTGCTTGTTTGCTGAACAATTATGTTTTATTTGCTAATGCCTGAGATGCAGCGGAGACCTAAACCCAGGTTGGTTTCAGGAAGACACCTGTAAATGCTCCTGGCCCCTCACCTTGCTGCCTTGGTGTCCATTCTTCATCAGAATCCTCAATGTCATCCACCTGGGGTTTGACAGCTTGCCTGCGGTGACACATGAAAGCTGGCCGAGGGGCTCTGAGACCTGGAGAGAAGAAGCATTTCTGTTCTAAAAGAGAAGAGCTGGAAGGAGGAACAAAGCACAGAGGCAATGGAAAGCGTCACAAGGTCAGTGTGACTTAGTAGGATGGGCTGGGAGAGTCTAGAACAAGGCAAGAGGTGAGCTCTGTGTTGCCAGGGCCAGCTCCACACTGATACAAAGGAACAAAAATGTCCCCCAGGTTAGTCTCTGCACAGAAGGAAACTGTGAACAGATGAAGCCACCTAAGAGAGAGCCAAGCCAACACTGAGACTGAAGACCTGTTTCGTGTTTCCCAGGCTCATAGGCACCCAGCATTTCCTGTTACCTATAGTAATCAGTGCTTCATAGTTCCTTTTCACATTCCTATATCGGATTTTTTCCCATTCTCCCATCTCTGTCCATTCTTCCTTGGAGAAGTATATGGAAATGTCTTTGAAAGCATCTTTGGCCTGAAGAAAATAATAGATTTCATCGGTGACTTACTAATATAAGTCAGAACTTAGAGCTGGGCCTTGTCCTCCACCTTGTGTGCAGGGTGTAGCCTGAGGCCGCTGGGTGGTCTCTGTGAGACAAGGATGAAGACTTTCCTTCCTGCCTCTGTCATGCTTACCTGAGCAAACACTGAGCATTTTCCTAACTCTCCCTGGACACAGAGCAGTTGACGACACTAGTATCCTGTTCCCCCACCCCCAACCCACCACCTCAGACAAGACCGGCACCTCCACCCTGTGAATATTCACAGAGACGGTCACCCAGCAGTGCAGGGCAGGAGTCTGTGGTCCTCCGGGGACCAGCACCTTGTCCTTCCTATAGAATGGGCTTAGAGCCTGGCTTTGCCTCTGCCACCTCTCACCGTGGACTTGCACTCTGTTCTCCCAGTGTCTCCCTCAGTGCTCTTCTCCGGGGACCTGTCAGGGCTCATGGCCCTGGGATCACCTCAAGGCCAAGGTGCCTGTGGAAGGAGAAGGTGCTGAGATAGCCCAGACCACTGCGCAGAGCCAGGTCTGTCTTCCTTGGGTGGGGTGCCCAGACCAGGAAGGTGTGGGGACCCCAGTGAGTATCAGAGGATGTGGGGAAAGCCAGGGTGGGGGGTATGGATGGGATGGACGGATCCTTCCGGCCACAACAGACCAGAACTAGATTTGGTTTCCTTAGTTCCCCTGCACCTTGGCCCCCTCTGAGGAAAGGCACCGGGAGGGACGTGTCTGTGGGTGTTTGAGGGAGTCCAGAGGAGACCTGGAGGCCCCTGACCGCTGGGCTGGGGTCAGGCTCACCATCAGGGCTCTGCTGCAGCGAGGGAAAGGGAATATTTCTCCTAGAAGGGTTTTGGGGGTCTCCACCTGGGGACGTTGGAAAAATCTGGGCATAACGTGCGTTCTGTGCCTAAGGGAGAGATTGGTCAGCGTGAGGAGATTGGGGTCACTCGGCTGAGGGGATTGGGGCTCCTCAGACCGAGGGGATTCGGGGTCCCTCATGCTGACGGCATTTGGGGTCTTTTAGCTGAAGGGATGTAAATGCGCAGATTGAGAGAACTTGGGATTTTTGAGGCGGAGGACATCGGGGGTCTCTCATTAAGGGGCCTCAGGTTCTCCCACACTGAGGGTAGCTGGGGTCTTCGAGGACGAAGGGGTTGAGCTCCCAGGCTGAGGGTATTCAGCGTCTCTGCGGTTAGGGAAATTTGGCCTCTCCGCGGGGGCTATTTTTAGGGTGCCTAACCTTTAGGGGTTACTCCAGGTACTTTGGGGCCTAAGCATTAGGGGATTTGGTGTTTCTGTGGGTGAAGGGACTTGGGGTCCCTGAAGCTGAGGAGATGTGAGGTCCCTCAGGTTAGGAGCCGGGGTGCCTCAAAACTGACGGGATGTGGAGCCCCTCAGGGTGAGGGGCTCTGGGGCCTCCCTGCCTGGAATGTGAAGGCCTCGGGCTGAGGGCTTTTAAGGCTTTCGCCGGGCGTGTTCCCGTCCGTCTCCCCGCTGTCCTCTCGCGCTGCCCACCCCGGCCCGGCGCGCGCTCCGAGCCCGGCAGCTTCGCGTCCTCCCGAGCTGAGGCGACGCGCACCGCCAGGAGCCGGCTTGTACGACTGCGTCAGGCACAAGCCACCAATCGGCGCTGCGACCGAAGCGGTCCCGCCAATAGGCGGCCGGATCTGTGCGGAGCGCGCGGAAGGTCCCGCCCCTCCGCTCGGGGATTGGCTTCTCTGGGTCCCGCGAATGTCTGTCAAAAAGCCTCCAGCGCGCAGGCGTAGTTTGGAGATTTTTATGGTTTTGTCCGTCCGCTGTCAGGCAGTCAGTCCACATCTTGGGTCCTCAAGTGGGCGGTGGGTGTTTAGGATGGACGTGGCCATTCAATGCCCTGAACCAGAGTCTTTGCTCCACCGGACTGTAGTCGTGCTCTCGAGCTTTCTCCTAGGCCCACCTGTGCCCCTCCTTGTAAAACCCAGTTTTGGCAAGAACTGTATGTGATGAGTATTGCTTTATTCAGGGGAAAACTATGTAATTAACTAAAATATGAGGAGACACAAAATAAGCAACATATGGTCAAAGATTTAAACGCCACAAGTGGAAAATAAGTATATTAGAAAAGATACTGGGAGAATTTTTTTAAAAGAACTTTTATTGAGATACAGTTAACATACCATAAACTGCATATATGTAGAGCGTACAATTTGGTATTATTTTTCTTATTAGTAATATATATATGGCAATCCTAATCTCGACACTGGGAGAACTTCTAATCCCAAAGTAGCAGTGGCATTTATGAGTAATCTGTATGTTTAAGTAATGTAGTTGTCTAAAAAGGCTTAGGAAATGAGATATAATAAAACCAAAAATCCCAGCAAGTGTTTTCCATTAAAATGAGACATCAAATTCAAGGCCAATGGATCCGCAGAGGTGGTGTTACAAGGTAAAATGGGGAGAATGTTTCTGGCCCTTCCCTAGCTTTGGTCACAGAAAAATAACACGATTTCCATGTGTTAGAAGCAAGCACTGACTGTAGAATTATCAAGGTGGGACCACCGGTGCTGGTTGGGACTCTGGATGGAGAGATGTTACCAGAAAACTGGGTTTGTGTCTTGGTGGGTGTTGAGCCATAAGACACAGCCCAGCCAAAGCTCGGGAGAAGGAAAGATGTATCACTTGCAGCAAGTAAGGATAACACCAGGGATCTTTCCAAAGCAGTGTCACTCTGAACCCCCAAACTGGGGAATTTTTAAGCTATGGGTATATGCATGTTCATGAAGGGCCTTGGGCGGTAGGCAGAGTCCAGGCTTTAGTTGACTGAAGTCTTTTTTTTTTAATTACTTAATTTTTTGGCTGCATCGGGTCTTTGTTGCTGTACGAGGACTTTAGTTGCGGTGAGGGAAGGGCTACTCTTCGTTGCAGTGTGTGGGTTTCTCATTGCAATGGCTTCTCTTGTTGTGGAGCACGGGCTCTAGGCACGTGGGCTTCAGTAGTTGTGGTACGTGGGCTCAGTAATTGTGGCACATGGGCTTAGTTGCTCTGAGGCATGTAGGATCTTCTCAGACCAGGGATCAAACCCATGTTCTGTGCATTAGCAGGAGGATTCGTAACCACTGCACCACCAGGGAGGTCCGTGATTGAAGTCTTGAGGGTCAGACCCGGTCATCATTGGCCTCCCTTAGGTTCCAGCAGATCTGGTCTTGATAGACATATAGATATAGATGTAGATATAGTTATAGATGTAGATGTACAAGGGTGAGTCAAAAATTATCTGCATTCTGGGTGTAGAATTTATAGAAGTTTTAATATAACCAGAGTGCAGATAATTTTTGACTCACCCTCGTAGATATACATATCTATTCTTTTTCAGATTCTTTCCCTTTATAGGTTATTATAAAATATTGAGTGTAGTTTCCTGTGCTATACAGTAGGTCCTTGTTGATCATCTGTTTTATACATAGCAGTCTGTGTATGTTAATCCCCAACTCTTAATTTAACCCTCCCCCTGCTTTTCCCCTTTGGTAACTTATAACCATATAAGCATAAGTTATAAGATTTTATATTCCTCGGAAATGAGGGAGCTGAAAGAGAGGTATCATTTTCAATGGAAAAGCATTTAAAAGAAAATTGAAACTTCAGTCACCATTTTCAACATTATTAGATGTGCATCCTTGGAAAAAAATCACGTAATTTCTCTAAACTTGCCCTGACAAACACGACAAAAACCCTCTACTAAACTTGCTTATAATAAAGTGATGGAAATATCAAATGGAAGTGTTAGAAACATCTTATTTTATACCAGCCTTACACACTGCTCTACATTAATTGCAGTTTGGTTAATGTGTCCATTCACTGAAGTTACAATGTTCTCAATTTCTGTTACTGATCCTCCAGAGTCAGACCCCAACAAGGGTCCAGCTGCCAGGTGTCGTTGGACCCAATAGAACGAGACTGAGTTTGGATAAGGAGCCAAGGGAACCTTTATATTTTGATCAGAGAACGGAGAGGTGAAAGCATGTGCTCCCCCAGCAGGCCGTGGGCGGGGCTGCTGTACTTGGATGGGTCCGCGGGAGGGAGGGGGCGGAGCTCTTCCCCGGGTGGGGTGACTGCGCGCAGCCTGTCCGCTGAGGTGTCCGCCCAGCCATTTGAGGAACTTGGCTCTGAAGTTCCGGTGCGAGGCCTCTGCACGTGGTACCCTAGGAGCAAGTGAAACTCGAATAAGCACAAGGGAAGAAAAGGTTACACTTTATTTTGTTGCCCAGATTCCATTCTTATCTCTCAGGAGTTTTTAATGGGCTTCGCTGGTGACAAACCCCTCCACTGCCTTTTGTCCCATTCTTCATTCTTGGGGCGCTAAGTGTGCAGGCCCCTCTTCTGTCACTGCTTCCAGCTGATTTGGGCGTCCTTATGGTGGGGGGGGTGGGGGGGGAGGGCAGGGGCAGGACTTCTCCCTAGCTGCCTCCGGGCGAGTGTGATGGACCCCAGGCCTCTGCCTGCACTGCTCGTCTGCCTGAGCAGCAGCGTTTGGAGTTTTATAGATTCTAATGGCCTTTAAGGGTCTAGGAAAGAGAGGCCCAGAGGCGCAAGGGAGGGCCGGGTTTTACCCTGGCCCCACATGTGTTCGGCCACAATTGGCTGACAGTATCTGCCAGCCAAGATGCTCTGACCAGTAGTCTGCGCCGCCTCCAGTTAGGCCACTGCATTAAAGTGAAAACGGCACGAGGTGTCAGAGCCCTGACCGGTCAGCTCCCGGTCCTTTCAGGGCGGGATGGTGATCCCAGACCACCATGGCCACCGAGTTAACGACTTGAAGTATGAGGGTGAGTCAAAAATTACCCGCACTCTGGCTGTAGAATTTATAGATGTTTTAATATAAACAGAGTGCAGGGAATTTTTGACTCAACATCATAGATTGGAGTCCAGGTTGGTCTCACTGACCACCGTCACCATGGCGGCAGTTGGTTTTTCTATGGTGACAGCGTTCTATACGGTTCTCCCCGCCAAGCTCATGAGCACCCCCTGTGTTAGGGTTAGGGTTAGGGTTAGGGTTAGGGTTAGGGTTAGGGTTTAGGGTTATGGGGTTAGTGTTAGAGTTACGTGGTTAGGGTTAGGGGATTAGGGCTAGTATTTAGCGTTTACCGTTTAGGGTTAGGGTAGAGTTCGGTACTTAGGGTAAGGGTGAGGGTGAGGGTTAGGGTTAGTGTTAGGTTTGTTAAAATATTTTTTATAATTCTACTAACCGTAAGCAAAAACGTACTCCACTGCTGTGCGATATTCCTTCACAGGCCTGTGCAGGGTTCATTTCTGTCCCCTCTTGTGATGGCCTCCAGGTTTTTTCAGGTTTGGCTCCTGTGGCCGTGGAGTCTGTGGCCGTGTGCCCTGGTGTAGTGCTGGTGAGTATGTGTTTAACTGGGAGCAGCCCTGTGGGTCTGTGTGCACGGACTTTGCTCTCTGGGGCCTGACTGTTTCAGAAGTGAAAATTGCCCCCCCCCGGGTACCAGGCTCCATATCTCCACGTCCTGCTCACATTTGATGCTGTGTCTTTCCTGTCTGCCTGTCTGCTAGGTGTACGCAGTTTTCCTTATGGTTTTAATCCCTGGGTTATTAGTGAAGTTGTGCATTTTCTTGCATTCATGGACTATTTCCTGTTGTTTTAAAAAAAGCTTTTAAAAACTGTGGTCAAATACACCGAACATAAAATTTACCACATTAACCATTTTTAAGTGCACATTTCAGGGTCATGAAGTAATTTGCACTGTTGTGCAACCCCGACCACCATCCACCTCCGGAGCCAGTGAAATCTCGATACCATGGTTGCTTCAGCCATCGAGCCTGACAACAACTCCTGTGAGCGGGGCACCGGGGCCACGACACTCAGAAGGAGGCTCCGGGCCCTGGGCCCTGGGTCACTGCCTCTGAGGGGTGCCCACCCAGTCAGACTGCTCGGTCATTCTGTGCGTGATGCTCTTGCCTTGGTAGCTCTGGCACAGCTCAGCCGGCACCATCGCTGGGAGAGAAAGAAGAAACGTGCAGAAGAGGGAAGCGGGGTTCAAGCTGACCCACCTCCTTCTACGGAGACGATGCCACAACCCTTAAGAGAGGACGGCAAGGCCACGGAATCCAGCCTCTCTGCCTGAGGCCTAACCACACCAGGGCCCCATGCTTCTGACGCCACAGGGAGGATTTCGTGAGGTGCCCTCAGACCACCTGGTTGAACACAACAGGGCTTTCAGACATGCAGGTCTTGCCAGACCACTCACCTCTGGGGTCAGATTCTGGAGGTGGGCCTGGAAGCCTCCAGTTTTTCACTTTTGATACCATCTTTATAGAGATTTAATTTCCATACCACACGGTCACCCATCTTAAGTATAAAGCTCAGTGGTGTGTGCATGTTCACAGGGTTGTACAACCACCAGCACGTCCATTTTACAGCATTTGCATCATCTCCCCAAACCCCACGGTTTAGAGGTCATCCCTCATTCCCGGAGCCCCAGCACCACCCGGCCACTCTCTGTCTCTGCGGATGTGCCTGTTTGGACAGCTCGTGTAAGTGGAATGAACTCATTGTCCTTGTGTGTCTGACGTCTCTCACTGAGCCCCGTGTTTTCGAGGTTCATGCACACTGTAGCCTGTGTCATCGCGTCACTGCTTTTCGTGGCTGAGTGACAGTCACCCTCTCTGCTTCCAACGCTGTAATTTACTGTGAGTTCCTGCCTACACTGCACAGGGCTGATGAGACAGTCACCTTCCGTCCTTCTCGGGGTGTAACCTGCACTTTTAACCAACACCCAGGGGTCCTGTGCAGAGGCTGAAAGCCCAGCGCCACACAGGGCACAGTCCTCCTGTGTGACCAGAGCCCAGGAGGAAGGGTGAGGTGGGCCTGAATGTTTACAGGACCAGAGTCCTATGGTGTCATGTGAAATCAACTCGCTGGTCAGCGTCCTGTGAGAGTTGCTCCCCAGGGCGCCATGTGGGCAAGACAGAACAGTCAGGGGCCACGGTGCTGCCTTCAGGTCAGGCCTGCTCATGGTAGCTGTCTAGTTGGAAAGTGCTGAGGCTCCAGGGGAGGGTCCTTCCTGCCTCTTCCAGCTGCTGGGGCTCCAGGCTCCCTGGGCTTGTGGCTGCCTCCGTCCCACCTCTGCCTTCGTCTTCACGTGGCTTTCCCTCTGTGTCTGTGTCTCTGCTCATCTTATAAGGACACAGTCACATGGGATTGGGGCCACCGTAATGCCCTGGTCTTACTTTCTTACACGACCAGGCCCTACTTCCAAATGAGGTCACATCCTGAGTCCCTGGGGTCATGATGTGGATGTATCTTTCCCTGGGTGGACACAATTTCCCTTCACTGTGAGATAGCAGATAATGTTGCCCAGAAAAGAAGCAAGCCCCTTACCTACGCCAGCCCCTCGAAAAGGTCCGAGCCTGCCTGGTCTCTTGACCTGGGCAGGAGAGTGCAGCTCACGGCCCGAGTGTGAAGGACCCCAGGAAGCTTCCGCGTGAGGCTCCCCTTCGCAGCTGCAGCCCTGGACGGGCTGATGAGGTCCAGCAGGGCGACTCCGTCCTCCTTATAGGACTCGACCCATGTGGTCTGGGGGCGACGGGCAGCGGTGAGTGGGTGTGTGATTCAGTGTATGTGACGGGCCTGCAGGGAGCAGGTGAGCACACATGTGTGTGTGACATCAGGCACATGTGATGGATCAGTAGTGAGTATACATGTGAGATCACGTGCATGTGACAGGCCAGCGGGTACACACACATGTGATCAGGCGCACGTGGCATCTTGGCAGGCAGGGCTCCACAGGGCTGCGGTGCTGCCACGGGCTCGAGCCACCGACCCTGCCTGGTGTGGAGCACCCCTCCCCTGCCGCCCCACCCCCGTGTCCCTCCCCCACCACGCGCCCAGCAGCTCCCATGTCCCCTCCCATGTCTCCCTGCTGTGGCTGCACCTGCGCAGAGTACTTCCCCTGGACAAGTACTTCTTTAAGAGGGTCACCTCCGTGGTGACAGCGGCCTTCCTCTTCTGCTGCTTCCCTGGGGGCTGCCCCCGCCCGTGGCTGCTCTGTGCCAAGGCATCCGGGCCACAGAGGGGTGCTCCCTGTACCTGAGACCAAAGAGGACTCGAGGGGCTGTGTTTCCCCCACTGGGAGCCAGATGTCCAGTGGGGCCAGCGGGGGCATGTCAGACACACAGGGCCCAGGGCTGGACATTCTGGTTCATCTTCCCCCAACACGGTGGGTGAAAGAGAAGCCCTGTGGGCCCTCAGACCACATAGGACAAGGCGCGTGTCGAGGACCACCTCCCCACTGTGGATTATCCCATTCCGTGTGCCCTCCTGTGACATGCTGTGCACGACCGGCCCAGTGTTCTGCTGGGCTGTGTGTGATTGGGACATACGTATGGCTGTTGATTATTGGGTAATTTTACACACATGTGTGTGTGCATACATCAGCGTATATGTATGTAGACAAATGTGCAATGTCATGTATCCACAACTATAGTAACATACAGGGTATTTCTCTGCCCTAAAAATCCTGTGTGCTCTGCCTGTTTGATGCCCCCAGCCCCTGGCAACACAACCCTCTTACTGTCTCTGTACTCCACCCTCCCCAACATGTCATTTGGTTGGAATCACATAGGACATAGCGTCTCAGACTAACTTCCTGTTCTTTGTTTATTTGAAATTGTCTTTTCATTCCACATCACTCAGAGGATGTTATTCCAATGCGATGGACTTTGATGCCTGAAAGTCTCATTGATTACCCAGCATATCTATGCTTATAAAGAGATAACTAAATTTTTGTTATATTAACTATGACCATACAGTTATAAGGGTTACATTTTTTTCTGAATTATTATCACAGTTATAAGTACTTACAAGTCAGTAAAACAGTATATATATATGATTACACATTTTTATATTATTAAACAAAGACAAATAGTTATACCTTTTAATAGAACGAATTTAACTTTTCCCTTTCATTTTTTATGTCTACTCAAGGATGACCATGACTGATTGCTAGGAAGAGAAAAGATTAAATAATTAGATCCATTCCTAGTTTGTATTTTTTAGATATTAGCACTGAGACACCTTGTTCAGATAAGAGCGGGAGTTTTGTTTTAAAGATGCCACTTTTTCTTTCAATTCCTTGCCAATTACATACCCAAATATTACACAGAAAGTTTGGTAACCTATCAGCTGACAGTGTGATTAGCTTTTCTTTACATCTTATTGGAAGCAAACCATGTGAAACTTCCAAGAGGATTTATGAGAATCCCTTTTCAGTGCCTGGGAAGCAGGACAAAGGCTTCTCCAGGCTCAGCAACTGAGCAACTGTGGATTTGAGCAGCTACTTTTTCTCTGAGACAGTCTTGCTTAACCTGAGGGCCTGGGAAAGCTGCACCACTGTCCATCGTATTTCCCCTTTGTGCGTGTGGTGTTCTATTTTAATAAAGGGCTCTTACTGCAGAATGTGCTGTAAGTGCATTTTCTTCAAATCTGCGCATTTAGCTTATTCTGTTTGTGGAAGATGGTTGGCATGTCTGTCTTCCCTGCCTGGCCCACCAGCCTGGCTGGATTCTCTGATCGTCAAGACTCATTTCAATGTTCACTGCAAGAAAAATGTGTTTGTGCTGCGAGGAGGCTCACCAAACTGGTGAGAGGCAAACGGCAGGACGCATCCCTGAGAGCAGCCCTGCTGAGGTCAGAGTAAAGTGGAGCTGGGTGGTCATGGTTCCTATGTAAGCCACCAAAGCAGGAGGGATCAAAATGCCGCTTCTCATTAAGCTGCTGGACATGCAGTGATGCATTAGTACCTAAAACCCTGGGGTATTTTAACAGCTTTATAGAGGTGTAATCAACATACGACAAACGCACATATTTAAAGTGTACAACTTGAAACACGTGTACCCCATCAAGATAATGATTATACTGTCGATGAAAAAGTACTCAGTGGTCAACCTAAGCAAGAAAAGGAGAATTGTATGTGTGCCGACCTCAGCATTATAACCCGGGAGACAATTTTTCAGGGAGCTCTGTTGGCTGCTCTGAATAGGTAAGGGGAGGCCAGTATATATGCGGCTTTGACAAAGGGGTACGTGCAACCAAGAAGTCAGCTTGGTAGGAGGCCACTGCTGTTCAGGAGGAACAGATAGATGCCTTCAGGGCTTTAGTGCTTTTCTTTTTTTAAATTTATTTATTTTATTTTTTATTTATTGGCTGCATTGGGTCTTCATCGCTGTGCACAGCCTTTCTCTAGTTGCATAGAGGGGGAGCTACTCTTCATTGTAGTGAGTGGGCTTCTTACTGTGGTGACTTCTCTTGTTGCAGAGTATAAGCTCTAGGCACGTGGGCTTCAGTAGTTGTGGTGTGTGGGTTCAGTAGTTGTGGTGCGTGGGCTCAGTAATTGTGGTGCACAGGCTTTGTTGCACCATGGCATGTGGGATCTTTCTGGACCAGGGATCGAACCCATGTCCCCCCCTTCATTGACAGGAGGATTCTTAACCACTGCACCACCAGGGAAGCCCTTCAGTGGTTTTTTTTTTTTTTTTTTTAAATTATTATTTATTTATTTGGTTGAGCCAGGTCTTAGTTGCAGCAGGTGGGCTCCTTAGTTGTGGCATGTGAACTCTTAGTTGTGGCATGTGTGTGGGATCTAGTTCCCTGAGCAGGGAGCGAACCTGGGCCCCCTGCATTTGGAGCGTGGCGTCTTATCCACCGTGCCACCAGGGAAGTCCCTTTAGTGCTTTTCTAAGTGTGGGAAGAGGCAGGAATCCAGGGTTGTAAACCTTTTGTCCTGAAAATATCTAACTATCTGAAGGCCAGTTCTGCCAGTTTCCCCAGGGCACAAAGTGCCTTGTCCTGGTCTTCGCCCTGAATGCCTTTCAGGCTGTCCTGTGAGTCAGTGACGGTGGAGGTTGATGACTTAATTCTTGTAGAACTGGATGGTGGGCAACATTCTTTGTCACAATTCCCTCCCTTTTGGTCTTAACATTGACCAAGGTTTAGGAGGCATTTCATGACGAATCTATCCCATGGCGCTAGGTATGCTCACTCCCAGGTCAGGCGAGGATTTCCTTGATAGGCCACTCAATGTGCTGTTACTGGACGAGCGCTGTTAACCGTAGCCCGAAGCCTCTGGGCCGCCTGTCCTGCTAGTCTGTTACGCTCCAGGAAATGGTTCCCTCTGTGGCTTCTTCCCACATCTAGAGCTACCCTATTAACATCACTGATCTTACGGAACTATGTATCTGGTCAATTGTCTTAGGTCACCTAGTCATCATTATCTGTATTGGAGGCTCAGTCACACTGTTGGTAATGCAAAAAGCAATAGTTTTGTAAAATAGGCAGAATACAAGTAATACAGCTAGTGACATTAGTAAGGTCATAAGTAAGTATTTCAGCTAAGAACTTGCTTTAGGTACAGCCCAGTATCTCCCCCGGTTGTCTGACCAATCTGTTCTGCACCAGTCATTGTCTGTAAGGGAGATGATACATTGGCATTGTCCCTGAAGTCCACCAAAGATGTCTGCACATGCAAGGTGAGTGGTGGGTCATCGAGACCCCTTACAGAATAAGGAAGGGGAGGTTATCTTCTAAGGAGTTACGTGGTTGCCAGAAAGAGAAAAATTTATTTTTGTGGCTGAGCAGATATTTCTGCCACTGGGGAGCCCAGGTTAACACAGAACACAGGTGCACATGCACCCCCGTGGGGAGGGGGGAGGCCAAGGGGCAGAGAAAAGGTTTATGTTTAATATTTTTCTTGTCTTGCCTTAAAATATGAATTTTTATTTCATCAATACCCTCATTCCCAGAAGTTTCCTCCCGCTCTTCCCCATCCAGGCAAACTCAGATCTGCTTTCAGTCCCTACAGATTACTTTGTATTTTCTGGAAATGTACATTGCTAGTGTGTGTGTGGGTTGGGGGGGAGGGTGTATTAATTTTTTTTCAGCTTCAGAATAAATAACTAAGAAGACATAAAGATTAAAAAATGCCTTCAATGCATTTATCACAGTCAAACTTCAAGGCAATAGAAACGTATGTATTGGGGGTGGGGTGGGGCAGATCAGGTCAGCAGGTATAATGCACTGTATTAATAGAAAAGTGTGCAGATAGATACTCTACTAACAGTTATAAACATTTTCTAAGGGTTGATGAGGACCAGCCACACATGGAGTGAACAGAAGCAGCTCTGGCCCCTGCAGGAAAGCACACCCCCTGGGAAGAGTTACCGAGTGCTTGCTCCAGGCGCAACCCCAGTCCTGGACAGCGTGACCGTTGACAACCTGTGACTTTCCTGGGGTCTCTCCTTTCATGTAGAGAAAAGGTGAGAAGAACTGCTTGTATTAAAAAAGTCATACAATTTTGTGTTCACCCCTCTCACCGGCGCTGTGGACACCTTGTCCTCGTGGGTTCCACTGTGGCCAGTGGTTCTCATGTTGTTGGAGGATGGACAAGACACGCGTGCAGAACTATCCTGGCTCCCCCCACAGCTGATGTCCTGCTGCCCGGTGAGGCCACCTGCCTCATCTCCTGTCTTTGACCTGGGCCGGGAAAGGCAGGCAGTCTTGTGTTACGGGCATGTGCCTGCTGTGGGCTAAACTGTGTCCTCAAAATTCACAAGGTGTGTCCTCACCCCCAGGATGGGACTGTGTTTGGAGATGAGGTCTTTAAAGAGGTGATTAAAGTAAAATGAAGCCACCAGGGTGGGCTGGTGCCCTTATAGGAAGAGGAGATTAGGACACAGACACACAGAGGGATGACCATATGAGGACACAGGGAGAAGATGGCTGTCCACACACCAAGGAGAGCGGCCTCAGGAGGAACCAGCCCTGCTTGACACCTTGCCCTGGAACTTCCAGCCTCCAGGACTGTGAGAAACAAACGTCTGTTGTTTAAGCAGCCCTGTGTGTTGTATTTGCTGTGGTAGCCAAGTTAAGACAACTTGCGTTTATGGGGACGTAAGGATTTAATGTCCTGGGAAGAGGGGGCTGCACCAGGGTGCCTCTGCATGTGAGCTGCTCTGCACGCAGGAGCTCCAGGGAGGCCAGTCGCAGGGGCAGCTGCAAAGTGACCCTTTCCAAACCATGCCCTCTCCTGCGCCCTGGACAGGGGGGCACATGTCCCTGTTTGGGAACATCTGGTCTCAGCTGGGTTCTCAGGCACACGTGGAATTGTGCATTTGTGGTTGACACAAAAGTTGGGGTTCTAGGGCTCGTCGTGGGGGTGCCCTTAGCTGCCAGGCATCCTGCAGGAAGGGCTTCCCTGTGCCTGACCGCCCTTCCTGGGAAGGACCTGCCCATGATTTTCTGAGCCAAGAATCTGACTCTGTTCTACTTCACAAGCAAGTTATTTCTGTATGGCTTTAATATATGCTAAATTTTGCAAGAATAAAATAATGATGTGATTCTATCAAAGCTTGTTCTAATAGTTACTCAGAAGTTTACCAAGAAGTCTCTGACATTTTGGAAAATCAAATCTCCTGGTAAAGGGGCTCAGAGTTTCTGAATTGCCAGCAAATGCACCAAGATTGCTGTCACCACAGTAATTCAAATTATATACAATGATGCCTATTTGTCCTCATTTAAAAATATTAAATGCAAAGGTTGAATCAAGTTAAATGTTACCTGCCTATCTTTAATTCTAAATTGAAGAAAAATTTAAGCAAACATCTGATTACTTAGTGTAGTTGAAGCCATGCACTCATGTATTAAATTACGCATTATTTCATTAAAATGTATTTATCTTGAATTCTCTATTGTAACTATAGCTGCATAGATACTCACATAAGTATAATTATGCTTAAATTATATGTGTAGTGAGATTATGTTATCTCTGTATCTGACTTCAGAAAGTGAGGGAGTGTTACAAAGTACTTGATATAAAAGGGGTGAGGGTCTGATGGGCTGACAGAACCCCCATGACGTAACATTTCATTCCCAATAAAGTGCTAGAATAAAAAAGACAGACAGTAATAAGGGGAGAAACTGGAATCTTCAAACACCGCTGGTGGGAAAGTGAAATGGTGCCACCATTTGGGAAAACAGCCAGGCAGTTCCTCAAAATGTCAAACATGGAGTCACCACGTGACCCAGCAACTGCACTGCTATGTATAAGCTTAAGAGAGAGAAACGTGTCCACACAAACACTTGTACACGCATGTTCATAGTCACATGATTCACAGCATCCAAAAGGTGAGAACCCCCCAAATGACCATCCAGAGGTAAAGAGAGAACAGGTACACGCACTGTGGTCCCTCCACACAATGGAATATACTCAGCCGTGAAAAGGAGTGACGCACTGGTGCTCATGGCAACGTGGACGAACCTTGAAAACACGATGCTCAGTGAGAGAAGCCAGGCACAGAGGGACGCTGTCTTAGTCGGCTTGGGCTGCCGCAGCAAAACCCCAGGCTGGGGGCTTCAACCACAGAAATATGTTTCCTACAGCTCTGGAGGCCAGAAGTGTGAGATCAGGGTGTCAGGGTGGGCAGGTTCTGGTGATGCTCTGTTCTTGTTGGCAGATGGTGTCTTCTCACTGTGTCCTCACGGGGAGGAAGGGCCGAGGGAGCTCTCTATAGTCTCTTTGATAAGAACACTAATTCCATTCATGGGGGCTCCACTCTCTTGAGCTCATCACCTCCTCAAGGCCCCTCTCCTAATACCACCACTTTGAGGGTTAGGATTTCAACAGGTGAATTATGTGGGGACACAAACATCCAGCCCAGAATAACCACAAACTGCATGATTCCATTTATAGCAAACATCCGGAACAGGCACATCCACAGACAGGAAGTGGGTTAGTGGCACCAGGAGCTGGTGTGGGGGGGTGGGGGGGTGGGGAGCAATGGGAAGTGACAGCTCACGGGGACGGGGTCTCCTCTGGGGGCTGAGAACGTTTTGGCACCAGGTGGAGGTGGTGCGTGCACAACATCTGAACGTGATACATGCCACTGAGTTGTCCACTTTAATGGTAAATAGTGACCTTTATGTTACATATATCTTATCACAAAACAAAATCACGGTTCATCACATCAACAACTTGACACCACAGGGAATTCGCCTTTCCACTGAAAGAGCCCGTCTGCTTGCCCAGGTGACGCCTGGGTGACCATGTAGGGGCTGTGGAGTGTACATGAAGGGATGAATGACCCCACACCGGGACAGTCCAGAGGCAGACCCGGTGCTCAGCCCATGTGCGGATGCCTCCCCAACAGCGCAGGACAGAGTCCACTGGGAGGGCTGGCCGGCTTTATCATCGAGCTGTGAGAGCCTTGGGGGCTCGTGGCCGTGCACTGGCTGAGTGACCGCAGCCCTGGATACTGGAGCCTCTAGCTTGATTCCCCTCACCCCGAGGCTGGAACCTGCCTCGGGGTGAGAGGTGGACGCCGCTGCAGTCAGTCCGTGGTCACTGCTGGAACACGAGCACAGCTGCAGAGTAAGACGGGAGCACCTCCAGTTACTGGAAAACCCACATGGTAGAAACATGATTTGTATATAACACACAGGAGCCATGAAAGTTTATTTTCTTAGGTGCGCTGATGACACTGCCCCACCCACATGGGACGCCCGCTACCCTGGTCACCTTCCCCATGGTGGTTGGAGTTGGGCCCTTCCACCTGCCCTCCCAACTGGAATTGGCCTCCAAGACCTCCTGGGGGTCCTCCCTGAACCCGGAGGATGTGACCTGCCTGAGGCTCCTGACACAACATGCTCCCACTCAGGCTGGCCTGCAGAGGTCACGCAGAGGTCTGAGCAGTCAGGTCCCAAAGCAGCAGGATGTGACTCTGGACATAGACATGTCCACTCTGCACAGAAGGGCCCTGATGAGCAAGTGTGAGGTCACCTCTTAGGGCCACGATCCCTGTCCCGTCAAGGTGTAAGGCCTGCACCACTGCCTGGCCCACGTCCCTTGCTCTGTGGCACCTGCAGGACTCAAGCCCACACCTTGCCCAGCCCTGCCTCCCCCCATGTAAGACTGTCAGCATAACTGACACCATCCTTGGCCCACACAGCTCCTCCTGTCTGTCCACTGACCCTACCCAGGACTGCACGTCCTCCTGTCAGCACAGCGTTCACCTCCGCCTGCTGCCTGGGCTGGCCTTTCTCCTGTCGGGTGGTAAGCTCTTCGTGCCAACCACCATCACCCCCAGCTCCACGGCCTCTGTCCAGCCTCAGCGCTCACCCAGGACCATCTCTTGGGGCTCCCCTGGGTTCCCACACCTGCCCACCCTTGGTCGGTGTTCTCAATCCAACTGCGCTGACAGGTGACGGCTCCCTCCAGACGTGCCCACACGCTTCACCCACGCGTGACCTTGCCCCAGGACCCAGGAAAGGAAGCCCTACAGTGGGGTGTGTGGAGGCGTGACGGACACAGGGTGGACGTTAAGTCTTAGCTCACCAGGCAAGGGCAGCCATGTTCTCTCTCCTCGGACCCTTTCTCAACGGACCGTGACCCAGCTTTGTCCCCACACCCCTATTGTCTGTCCATTGGCCTCACTCCCAGTGCACGGGGCTCTGGTGGGCAGGCCCCTCCCAGGACATGGAGCTCCCCCGGGCAGGCACCCAGGCGCACAGGAAGCGTGCACATAGCCCTTGTTGCACAGCACCCCTGGCTCACCTGTTGGTCAGAGCTGAGCCTGGGCACCTCACAGCAGGACCTGAAGTAACAAACAGCAGCTCCTGGACAGGGCTGTGACCCTGGGCTTTACTCTGTGCAGCCTCCCTCTGCTGGGTCTTCCAGAGGCTTACACTGCACCGAGGGTGCCGGGTCCCTGTCTCCACCTACCACCCCTCCTCTCCCTGACTCCTGGATTCCTCTTGTGAGGAGAGGGTCTTCTTGAAATTGTCTCCCACTCGTGGGCTAGTTAAAGTGATTAGAAAACAAGCCAGAGCTGCAGCCCCATGTCCATCCTCACCCTGGGGACACCTGTTCCTTGGACCTGGCCAGCACAACAACTATTTTCTCAACTGTGAGCCCCTGGTGGGTGGGGATTGGCCGGCCTGGGCAGCGTGACCTGCCGGCCCGCCCTCCCCAGGTGCGCCTGGGTTGAGGTCTGTATAAACACCCTGCAGGCTGCATGCGCACCTGCAGCTGTGCCTGTTGCCGTACTTCCTGCCCCGTCAGTGGCTGTGGGGCTGGGCTGGAGGGAAGGAGTGAGGGGCCATAGTCTTGTGGGTGGTCCAGTCTGAGTGGACCTGTGCTGGACCTTCTACAGGAGTTGCTGGGCTGCTACCTGCTAAGGAAGAAGATGTGTTGCCTGTACCTGCTGTTGGAAGCTCTCCCCGGGCAGAGTAAAAGGCAGTGGGTGGGGGCCAGGCCAGGAGGGGTAATTCAGGCAGGGAAATGGAAAGGTACCATGAGAGTGCCTGGGGCCAGGAGCATCTCGCATGGCCTGCAGGAGCCAACCAGAAAGCATGCTGTCGCTGGGGCGGCTCCAAGCCCTTCCCTCCAGCCTGTAAGGCCTTTGCACATATGTAGGTCTGCTGACCTGGGGAGGGTGGATAAGGTTCAGGAGCAGCTGGCCTGGGGGTCAGCTGACGTTTACTCAGAGACGCCTCTGCATGGTCCACCAGGTTTCCAGTGAGGACGCTCCTTGTTGCAGGCTGCTGGCTGCATGGGAGAAAGTCCCCACCTCTGACCAACTTCAGATTTGTTTATCACTGTAGCAAGTCTCCTGATTGGGTTTTCACCTGTGTAACTGCTGAGTTCTTAATTAGCAACGTGAATGGTGACATCAGACGTCCTGAATCAGGATGGAAATATGTACCCCCCACATGTACAGGTGTGAGAACCTGCAGAGGCTGTGTGCAGCAGGCACCCTTCGGGATGGGCTTCTGACTTGACCCCTCAACATTCGGGTGTCCAAAAAAAAAAAAAAAACATTCGGGTGTCCAGCCACCGCTTTAGGATTCTGGGAGCCCAACGCTGACTCTAAGGGTTCTGTAATCCAGCTTCTACCTGCCTGTAGTGAGACCCAGGATCCTACAGGGCAGGCTCTGTGCGACTGTTCTGTGGCTTCTCTAACAAATGACCACACACTGGGAAGTTTAAAATAACAGGAATTCATCCTCCCCCAGTCCCGGAGACCAGACATCTGAGATCAAGGTGTTGCAGGGCTGAGGTCCCTCCAGCGGCTCCAGGATAGGGTTCCTCCTGCCTTTTCCAGCTTCTGGGGGCTCCAGGCGTCCCCAGGGTTGTGGCTGCCTCCCTCCCCTCTCTGCTTTTGTCTTCACGGGGCTTCTCCTCTGTGTCTGTGTGTCTCCTCTTTTGTCTTTTATAAGGATGCTGTCATTGGATGGAGGGCCACTCTAACCCAAGATGACTTCACCTTAACTACATCTCCAATGACCCTTTTCCCAGATATAGTCCTGTTCATGTGCTCTGGGAGGACACATCTTTTGGGGCCACCATTCAACCCATTATCTGTGTATAAAATAACCCTCATTTTAGGAGATTACCAAGGTCTCCTATAGACTGTCAGAGACAGCAGCCATGTGGATGGTGGTCTGGGGAGAATGAGGATCCTGGAAAGGATCAAGGCCTGGCGTCATCAGGTGAGCTCTTCCGCCACGGGGCCTGTGGAAGCAGCCACTCCATCCTGTACGTGGAAAGGGGCCCAGTGCCAAGTCCAGCAGCAGTTTCCTTGCAAAGCTGGCTCTTCTGGGATTTCATCAACAGCATCACGTAACAAATACGGGCTTGGAGGCGTCGCTTTCTGGCACGTGATGATGGCACTGTCACTTTAGGTGCAGCAAGCCTAGGATAGAAATGTTTGAAGAAGAGTTTGGGAGGTGGCGAAGTTTGGTTGTCAAGGAAAGTGAGCAGGTTTGTCAAGGTTGTCAAGGGAACTTCTCTCTGAAACTGAAGGCAGAGCTCGGGGAGCTGGGGTCCAGGGGTCTTTTAAAGGGGCTGCGCTGAAGCACCATCACCTGAGTAGTGGTCGCAGCGTGGGCTGTGGTTTGAGAAAAGTGTGATGAAGTTAAGCCTTATTTTCGGTTACTCCTGGGTGGGGATTTGTGAAGCACCTTGGCTTTTAGGGCAAAGGTTTGTTACTGGAACAAAGTGTCCCCCGCAAAATGGGCTGAGGCTCAGCGTGTCTCTGTCTCCTCCATGTGAGAGTCCAGGTCAAGTGGGTGTCAGGGCCCAGGCTCTGTCCACCGTTTCTCTTCCCCGCTTCTGGGTGGAGGGCTCCAACCCGCAGGGGCTGGGGTGGCCATACAGGCACCAGACCCTTTGTCCTAGGACACAGGCAGGCCAAGGCCGGCACCACCTCCACCACTTCCCCTTGGTAACAGGAGAAACTGCACCCCAGCTTCAAGGGATGGGAAGGCTCGGAGGTGCAGAGTAGCTGTGAGCAGGAAAAAGGAAAACGGGTTCTGGGGTCAGCTGGGCGGTCTGCTGTGAGGGTCTCCTGGATGCTAGCGCACGGTCTGTGGGTCCTGTGAAATGTGATTACACACCAGCATGAGCTCTTCCGTGCTGTGTGGTTCTGGAAATCCTACAGGAGGTGGTTCACAGCAGGTGAAGTGAACACCCTCTGTGGAGATGGTGAAGCCAGAGGTCTGCAGTTCAGCCTGAAGGTGCTGCTGGGGGTGCACGTGTAGGACAGAATCCTCTCATGTGACTGTAGCTCAGGCACGTTTTACGTGAATGCCATGATGTTAATGCCTAGCATCTATCTTGTGCCTCTCCTCAGGGACCCCCTCCTCCGTTCCTGAGGCTCCTGTGAGTCACATACAGAGGAATGAGAGCAGGCCCTGTGCAGTCTGAGCCCTGGTGGATGGGGACGTCACAGGCAGTTAGCATTGTGAGTTCTCAGGCAGTGGTCGGTCTGGGGGCTCTGTGCTCAGGATCACCAGGTAGTTTATTTCTTCCATTTGGTGGTGGTTTTAGCATCTGTGAAACAACTCAGGAAGCCTGCATCCGATACTATTATCCAGGCACTTCAGAGAGGAGCTGCAACAGAGCATATGGGGGAGGGCTCTGTCTGGGGAAGTCCCCATAGGGTCCTGCTCGGTCCCAGCAGGGGTCTGGGCTCAGCCACCAGGGAGGCGGGGCTGCCTCCTGGGCGTGGGGAGCAGCAGGGTCGCCGTCCTCCGAGGGGCCTGTTGGCCCCAAGGTGAGATGGGGACGCGGTGGCTGGACAGAGGCGCCTGGCCTGGGCGAGGGGTCCAGGCTGGAAGGGTCACTGGAATCATCGCAGGGAGGAAGAGGAGAGGCCAGGCAGGGGCCGGTGGGTCACAGCAGACTAGGTGCAGGTGACGGTGGTCCTGCTGGAAGCAACTCAGAGCCAGAAAGGAGTGGCCACCAGGGGCTCAGCTTCATTCTCTGGTTCCTTTGCTTATCTGAAGCTTCCCCTCCCACAGCGAGGAGCCGGGCTCCCACCATCTGCCATTTCTCTATGCATTGCTCCTTTCCAGGTTACGTGTACAGAGGTTTCAGCAATGTTAGCTACGTCACCCTGGAAAGAACGTCATAAAATAGAGCCCAGTGTTTGTGTACAGTCCATTTTGCCTTTAGCCTACAGATTCCATTCATTTCAAAAGTTTACTTAGGTCACCACCTTTTACCCCACCCCCTATAGTACGTTTTCTCCATCCATGTGTAATGCAGTTAGATTCTGTTGCTTTGTGTATTCCATCCTGCAACACTCCTGCATTGTAAATAACTAAATTTGAATAGGTTATGCTTGACCCCTTGGTCTGTACAAGTCTGTGGGCTTAGACAAATGCATAGCGACACGTCTCCATCCTAAAGTGTCACATGGAACACGTCAAACCCCCACCCCATGATCTGCTTATCATCTGTGTAGCTTTGCCTTTCCTAGAATGTCATAAATGGGGTCATACCGTGTGCAGCCTCCTCAGACTGGGTTCTTTCCGTTAGCAATGTGCATGTAAGATTTACCCACGTCTTTCCATAGATGGATGGTTCATTCCTTTCTCCTGATGGGTAGTATTCTATGGCACGTGTCTGGGAGGAAAAACAATTTTCCCTCTACCTCACAAGGTTCTTGGTTGAGACTCCCCCACCCCTGTAATAAATGATTACCAGGAGGAAAACAAGTTTAACAACATGTATGCCTCCTATATACAGGAGGGATACCAAGGAAAGCTGAATCACTCCCTGACAGGACCAAAGCCATCCCCTTAAAAACCACCTTCAGCTAAAAACAGAAGACATGTGTTGGGGAAGGGGGGGAAGCCCGTTATGGCAGGCTATCACGCAAAGCACCGTAAACGAGGTGTGATTGTTTGCAGATTTGTCAGGACGTCTCCACGGATAAGTTACTTGAGATTTAATTATCCTATTTGTGATGCAAAGAGGGACATAGCCTTACACATGGAGATTTCTCCATTGTAAAGGTCTTTCACAAAAGGGCAATCATAGTGTTCTGAGATTCTCTCTCTTTTTTTAAGCAGACTGAAATCTTCTGCCAGAGAGGCATATTTTGGGGTGACAGTTTCTACTTGCCTTGACATGGATGTACCCCAATTTGCTTATGCATTGATCTGTTGAGGGACATTCTGATTTCCTCAGGGTTTTAGCCACGTGAGTAGAGCTGCTGTGCATAATTGCATCTTTGTTTGCATTTGGATATAGATGTTCAAAGCAGTTGCCTAAATACTGGAATCACGATTGTTTGGATCCCAAGATGAGACTTGTTTAGCTTTGGAAGAAACTGCTAAGCTGTCTTACAGACTGGCTGAAGTGCGTCCCACCAGCAATGAGGGAGAGTTCCTGTTGTTCGTCACTGTGTGCAGTTGGTGTTGTCATATGTTGAGTTTAGCAGTCCTAATAGGTGTGCTGTGATGTCTCATGATTTTAATGTGTAATTCCCTAACGGTATATGATGTTGAGCATGTTTTTGTATGATTTTTACTGTTTTTTTTTTTTTTTTTTTTTGCTCGGTGTCTGCTCAGATCCTTACTTTTTTTTTTTTTTTAAATGGGGTTGTTTCAGAGGTCTTTGTATATTTTGAGTCCAAATCCTTTCTCAGATATGAGTTTTGCAAATATTTTTCTCCCAGTTGTGGTTTGTCTTTTGCTTTTGTGAATAAGGTCTTTGAGTAGATATCTTTAATTTTATAAACTCCCCAATATTCCTTTTTTCTTTTTTGGATTGCCTTTTTGTGTTGTATGTTAAAACTCAACGTTCATCATCTACAGACCAAACCCATGGTCATGTAGATTTTCTATGTTTATCTCTATAATTTTGATAGTTTTGCATTATAAATGTCTATTAATAAATCTGAGTGAATTTGGTCTCTACATTCATTTCATTCTGTACTGTTTCAAGGTAATTACTCATTAACTATTTTGGAGAAGTCATGGGATATTTGACTTCAAATATTTCAATTTGAATTTCCACAGTTCCGTGGATGGAGCAGAACTGCCCTCAGGGGGCGGGGCCTCCGCTGACCTGTGAGGGCGGCTTGGGCTCCCCTCTCCCATTGGCTGGCAGGGAACGCAAAGCCCGCCTCTCTGGTCCGCGGGGAATGCGAGTTCTTCCCGGGACCTGGCTCCCAGCACAGCTGACGGGAGCCGCGTCTCCTCAGGACCTGCCGGGAGGCGGCGCCGCTGCAGGAACAGGTGAGGAGACGTGGGGAGCAGCGTCCTGCGCGGGGCTGAGCGCGGAGGGCGTCTGTGCTCAGGGGACCCGGGAGAGGACGGGCCTGATGGGGAGAGCTGCGGGGTTTCAGTCCGTTCTTGTGTGTGGTAACACGATGGTGTCCAGTGTTGTGCTGGGGTGTGTGGGGTCCAGGGTCCCCAGCGCCGTTTGTGGAGGGGCTGTCCTTTCCCCGGTGTATGTTCTTGGCACTGTTCTTAGGAATTAACGGACCACATACCTGTAAGTGTATTTCTGGGCTCTCTGTTCTGTTCTTCTGGTCTGTGTGCCCATTCCTGTGCCAATTCCGCAGTGTTTTTTAGTGACTGTAGCTTCGTAATGTTGCTTGAAGTCAGGGAGGGAGATGCCTCCAGCCTGTTCTCCTTTCTCACTGTTGGTTGGGCTATTGTGGGTCCTTATTTATTTATTTTGGTTTGTTTGTTTGTTTTGGCTGCACTGTGTCTTCGTGGTGGCATGCGGGATCTAGTTCCCTGAGCAGGGATTGAACCTGGGCCCCCTGCATTGGGAGCACCGAGTCTTACCCACTGGACCACCAGGGACGTCTCTGTTCTAGGTCCTTTGTGGCTCCACACAAGTATTAAGAGTGTTTGTTTTGTTTCTGTGAAATATCTTTGGAATTTTGGTAGTGATTGTGTAAATGTGTACATTGCTTTGGGTAGAATGGACATTTTATTAATATTTTCACCCGTGAGCGTGGGATATTTTTCCATTTTTTGGTGTGTCCAGTTTCTTTCATCAGTGTCTTACAGTTTTCAATGTGCAGGTCTTTCAAGTCCTTGGTTAAATTTATTCCAATTTTTTGGGGGGGATGCAATTCTAAATGGAATTGTTAATTCCTTTCTGATAGTTTATTGTTAGTATATAGAACTGCAAATGATCCTGCAGTTTTATTGAACTCATTTTTCAGTTCTGACAGTTTTTTTGGTGGTTCTATGTGGAAAACTAGAATTCAGAAATCCCACTCTTTCAAATACATACATGACATCCACAGCATCCCAGACATAGTGGCCACTAATATAATCTTTCCCCGGTCCCTCTTAATACCGTGTGGACTCCTACAAGGGCGATTAGCATCCCCACTTTGGTTGAATTTGGTCTGGGTGAGTCTTGACCCCTATAGCAATGTTTGATGTAATCTCTGATTTTCTGGCATGCTGTTGACACCGTTGTATTAAAGTAATTTTCTAGTAAATTTCAAACGTTTATACTGTAAAAAGCAGTGGACAGTTTTCTACATTCACACCAAATACTGCAGTGTGTTTTACCCAAAACAGGGCCAGTCTCCCAGGGAACCAGCATATAACCCCCAAATGAGGAATATTTATGGTTTCCACAGTATAATCCACAGGACCGCTTCAACTTTCACCAACTGCCCCAACTTTGTGGGCATGTCTTTTCCCATTCTAGTCCAGTTTACTTTTCCTGGAACCATCCCTGGGGCTTTCCCTCATTTTCAAAAACTTCAAGGATTTAAAGTGCACAAGATGAGCATGATCTGGGTGGCTTTTTCTGTGTGGCTTCTTGCTTAGGATGTTTTCCATGTTGTAACGTATCAATTTTTTCATTGTGATTAAGAACATATAACATTTATTGTTTAAATCGTTTTAAATATAGACTTCGATAGCATTCACTACATTCACATTGTTGTAAAAATATCCTCACCGTTCCTCTCCAGAACTTTTTCATTTTCCCTAAGTGAAGCTGTAACCAGTAACCACTAACTCTCCTCAACCTCTGGCAATCTTCTACTTTGTCTTTGAATGTGACTTATCTGGATACCTCATGCTCGTGGAATCATAGAATGTTTTTCTTTTTGCGTCTGGCTTGTTTCACTTACCTAATGACTTCAAGGTTCATCCACATTGTAGCCTATATGAGAATTACCTTAGTTTTAAAGGTTGAATTAATTCCTTGTGTAGACGTTCCCTTGTGCGTATCCACTCATCTGCTGAAGGACACTGTTGCGTCTACCTCCTGGCTCCTGTGAATAGTGCGGTTATGAGTATGGGGTATACATGTCTGTTCCAGCCCTTGCTCTCTAATACTTTGGGTGGACACCCTGGAGTGGAATTGAGGGATTCTACATGAATTCTATGTTAAAGTTTTTGAGGAGCCCCTACTGTTTTTCACAGCGGCTGCACCATTTTACTCTATTCCTTTATATGGCAGAAGAATGCAGCTTATGTGTCTACCTATTTGCTTATCCATTCACCTGTTGTTGGACATTTTAATTGTTTTTTACCTTGGGCTGTTGTGAACAGTGTTGCTCTGAATATTGGTGTACAAGTTTTTATTTGAACACCTGGTTCAATTCTTTGGGTATGTATCTAGGAGTGCAGTTGTTGAAACATACGATAATTACATTTTTATATTATTGAGAAAATGCCAAAGTTTTGCACACATAGATTACACCATTTTACATTTCCACAAGTAAAGTTTAAGCTTTCCAATTTCTCTCCATGGCTGCCAACAGTTGTTATTTTTATTTGTTTTAGTACAACCATTCTAGTGTGTGTGAAGGTTGTGGTTTTAATTTGCATTTTCATGGTGGTGACTCCTGTTTGACATCTTTTCATGTCCTTTGTCCATTTCAAAGAATGGGGTTGTTCTTTTGTTGAGTGGTAACAGTTTTTGATATATTCTGGTTAAAGACTCTTATGAGATACAATGTGCCAATATTTTCTTCCATTCTGTGGGCTGTCTTTTAACTTTCTGAATAGCCTATTTTGATGTACAAAGGTTTGTAATTTTGAGGAAATTCAGTTTATTTTTTTTCTTTCATTGCTTGAGCTTTCGTGTCAGATGTAAGAAACTATTGCTAAATGCAAGGTCATGAATCCGTTGGTTTATTCCAGAGTACATACCCTTGGTGTCCACTAGGCTAGGGTTTAGGTCTGGGGTTCTAGTCAGTGTCATGGTTTAGGGGTCAGGGGTCAGGGTTGGAGGGTCAGGGTAGAGGGTCTAGGGGTCTGGGGTTAGGGTGTTAGGGTTTGAGGTTAGGGTTCTTTATGGTTGGAGTTAGAGTTAGGTTTAAGCATAACTGGCCTCCATTGCATTTCCCTTCTCCTCTCTGAGGTATCCAGGATGGAGAGGAGTTGCCCAGGGTCACACACGAGTCAGGGAGTTAAGCTGGGCCACTGTTGTTCTCCCCCCTAGACCTGGGTTCAGAGAGAATGAAATGTCTGTACTTTCTGAGTGTTTAACATCGAACTCGATGTCAGTCAAGGGTTGTGGAGGGGGTAACGTCACACATGATTTCTTCCTGCCGTCCCATCTAGGAAAGGTGGTGCTAGCCACACGTTGACCGGGCAGCCTCAGGTTCCAGCACAGCCCAGACAGGAGGGCACTCAGTGTGCATGTGTGGGTTTATTCAGGACTGGGTGTGGCAACCTGCCAGTCCCCCATGTTACCTTCTTGAGGGCGGGTGGGGCCCTTCTGGGACTGCAGGCATCCTTTGTCCCATCTGAGTGGGCATCAATAGATAATCAAGTCTCAGGACAGTCCTTGACCTCTGACCATCTAGACAGGCGTCTGTGGTCCTCTAGCTCAGTCCAGCCTGGGCCACGTCAAGACCCCATGGACAGTGACTGAGCTGACCATGCTGCTGTGCAGTAGAACAGCTGCCTGGACGGTGTGGGCATTCCTTGGAGATGTTTCAACTACCAACATCCATGTGGTTGAGAAAAGGTCTCCCCTCAGAAAGCCTTGTAGCCTGGCAAGAAAGGTACTAACCCTCCAAACATTCTAGTGTGACCCTGACACAACAACCATACAACAGACCGTTGCCCTGCAATCCTTTGTCCTTCCAGTTGTTGGAAACTTTTGACATTCATATTCATTAAGAATCAAAGATATGGGAGTAACGGGGTCTCCCAGTGGGGGGTTCCCAGTGAGACTGCGTTGTCTTGGAGAGCCGTATGCATCCCTGTGGCCTCTGGAAAGCCTTCCAATTATGGGTTTCACGGCATGGAGTCATTCTTGAGCCTCTCATTACTTCATTGCACAAGAGTTTCCTTACCATCCTAGCATTTGGTTTCTTCCTTCAGTAAAGGAGAGAGAAGAAAGTAGAGAATGAGCGATAATGTTCCTCAAGGTTGGGTAATAAACATGGCCAGGGAGCTGGTATGACTCAAGGGCTCCCACCTCTCAGGGGCAGGAATGAGGTCTGTGTGTCTTCTGATGGCAGATGGGCTCTTCTGGACCAACCTCTGAGATGTGAGGAGCTGATACCCAAGGTGTGGGAAGACATTCAGAAGTCTTTCTGAAACCTTGTAAATGTTACTAAAAGTAATTAAAGTATGTGGGCCGAGTGACTGGATGCAGAATGTCCTGCTTGAGCAGTGGAGGAGCTAAGGGTGCTGGGCGTGGAGACTATGGGGGCATAGGCTACCGTGGAAACAGAATATTGACCCTCTCTGGGGGCGCAGCCCCTTTCTCACTTGCACACCTCATATCACCCTGTTTGGCCCTGGAGGATGGCTGGTTAGCCAGAGAGAGGTAAGATTCCTCAGGGGAGGAACAACCTAAGACAGGCACGGTCGCAGAGGGGCCAACAGGGGTGGGGCACAGACCCCTAATCCTTCTGAGAGAGGTCTCCTGCCCCCAGGGCTGCTTTGCTCTCCACGCCCAGCTCAAATCTGCACCCTGCTCAGATCCACACCTGCTCAAATCGAACCCAGGAGGCAAACAAAGATCATTGCCCCAGTCATGTGAGGCCTTTGTGTGTTTATTTCAAAGATAGCCTTGTTTATGGGACTAAACTGGAAACGTTAGACCCTTAGGCTATGCCAAGAACTCAATAAAAGCAACAAGTGGGATGAGTCAGCAAGGCTCTTGATCCTAGAGGTCTTGAGTCCCCGGTCCCATCTTTCTCTTAAATCTGTGTCTGTGTTTTCTTTAAGCTTGAGGCACCTGTCACTCACCTCGAGTCGCCGAGCTGGTCTCTGCACCAAGGCAGGAGACTTGAGTTTTCCACCAACAGCGATCCTGCTTTTGTAGCAAGTGAAAGAGCTTCTTGTGGTCTTGGCAGGACGGTGAGAGCACTGGGTGAGGAGCTGCAGCCCCTCACCCTAAGTGACCCCCTTTCCTCCTTTCTTGTCAGAATCTGTGCTGTGCAGTGAGCTGTCATTGACGTAGAATCTGCTGCTTTCTCCAGACAGCATCTGTTCTCATGCCCAAGTCTATGCCTCAGGTTTCCTTTGGGAATTATATCCCACCTGCTTCCAGTCCAGACAGTTCCAGAAGGATGACCCCATGGTCCACCCAGCTTGGAGATGGGTTTACAACCCACGTGTCGCCAGTCCCATTTTCCATCTTCTGGTTCCTATGATGGGTCAAGGATGAGCATGTAACCCAAGCCAGGCCAAAGATGTTTAAAATCACGACTTTTCTTGGAACCCAAGAAAAGGAGAAAGTCTTTCACAAAAAATGAATGGTGAGTGGTTGTCAGCCTAGAGTTGCTGTTGGCCTAAGAGGCAGTGAGAGAGACTGTGCCCGTGAATGGGGTCCCCCAAAGGCACTGAGCAGGACAAAGCTTTGGAGAGGAGCACGGTCACACAGAGAGAGTGTGAGCCACTGGAGCTGCCATGTCCAAACCCATTCTTAAACTTGCCACTTGCATGTATTAATTTATTGCTGCCATTACAATACATACTAATGGATTTAATTTCAGAAAGTGTGTCCAGTCGCTGGGAATAAAAAAAATGTGTTAGTTGACACATCTGAATCAATGATCCCTGATCCTTCCTCAGTTGTCCTGCCTGGGTGGGCATGGCTGGGGGAGATGAAGGCCCCGGAGGGGTCAGATATTAGGGGAGCTGTAAACAGCTCTGTCCCTGTTCCTTCCCCGTCCTGGGAAAGGGAAACCCGGGAACAGTGATCACCAGTAGGGGGAAGAGGTTCCCCAGTGGTTAATTGGTCTTTTTGTATTTTCCTTACTTTAGGGTCCTTTTTGGTCATGGGTTTTTACAAAGAAATCACCTGTTTCCTCTAGATTTCCAGTTTGTCATGATAGGTTTCTCTTATTTGACTTAATTTTTTTCTAATTTTCGACAGAATCATCACAAATAATGAACAAACATTGACACTTTATTATTAACTGAAGTCTATATTCATAGTCCCTTTGTTATCCCTTTCCTTGTTCCAGGACCACAGAGGACAGGTGGTCATGTCTGTTTAGTCTCTTCTGGGCTTTGACAGTTGCTCAGACTCTCCTTGTTTCTATGACTTTGACCGTGTGGAGGAGGACTGGTCAGGTACTGTGTAGACTGCCCTGCACTGGGATTTGCCTGATGTTTTTGTCGTGAGTAGACTTGGCTTTGCAAAAGCTGATCACTCTTCACTCTGTATCAAGAGAACAGGCTCTCAAGGGAACTTCTCACTTATATTCTTAACCCTGGTCACCTAGCTGAGGTAGAGGTTTTCCCACAGTGAGGCTAATTTTTTCCATGTCCATACTGTATGTGTTCTTTAAGAGAAAGTCATAACGCAGAACCCACACTTGAGGAGAGAGGAGTTCACGTCACATACTTGATGGACAGCTGAGTGTCTTCCTTTTATTAGAGAATAGTATTAAAACCTTATATGTGGAAGCGAAATATGCTCCGCTGACAACACATGGAAACACATGCATGTATCCCAGCCTCTGCGTGTACACATACAGATTTCTACATGGAAGTGTGTGTATCTATATTAGGCTAAAGATACTTTATACTGATGTCTCCAACCTGATCTGTTATGACATGGCTATTGTAACCTCCCTTGGTTTGTCTGTAACTTCCCACTCCAGTGGTAAGAAACCTAGCTTCCACCATTTGTGATTTATTGAATTCAGTGCTTGTTCATTCGATTGCTGATACACTGGTTTCAGTACTGTTAGCTCCTACCCGCCATGGGATAGAACTTACAGAGTCGACTGCTCATGTATGGTACCTTGTGCCTCTGGCCTACAGATTGTGTTCATTTCCAAAGTCAACTTAGGTCCCACCCCCAACAGTGAGTTTTCTCATACATTTCTAAATCAGTTAGATTCTTTGTTATATTCCATATTCCAATGTTTGACATTCGCATATCGTAAGTAACTAAATTTGAAAAGATTATAATTGTTGGGTTGTTAAAAAATCTATGGGTGTAGACACATGCATAGTGGCAGGTATTCATCACTAAAGTATGATATGGAATATTTTAACCACATATTCCATAAACTGTTTCCAAAATATATGTGTTCCATCTTTTCTACAGTATCATATAAATGAGGTCATTAGGTGTGTAGCACTTCAGACTGGGTTCTTTCATTTAGCAATAAAGTGTTAGATTCTTTTTTTTATCTCTGTGAAGGGGTTGATGATTCATTCCTTCATATCTCTGAATACTATTGCATTGCATTATATGAGAGGAAAAATAATTGCCCCTCTACCCATCTACATTCTTCACTGAGAACAAACTTGGGGGTCTGGGAGATGAATTGGAGAAAAATAGTCGAAAGTTTAATATACACCATGCGTACCTCCTGTGTACTTGAAAGATACCCAGGAAAACTGAGTCACTCCCTGAAATGGCCTGAATCGTTACCTTCAATGCTATCCTCAGCTAAGAAGAAACTAGGGATGTTAGGGAATGTAGGAAGCCGTTTAACGGAGGTTATTAGGCAAAGCCCAGTAAACAAGGGTATGTTGTTTATGCAGATTTACACCCAGGCCCATTCCATTGACAAACTATTCTTTTCTTTTTTCTTTTTTAAATTTATTCATTTATGTATGTATTGGCTGTGTTGGGTCTTCGTTGCTGCACACGGGCTTTCTCTAGTTGCAGAGAGCGGGGGCTACTCTTCACGGTGGTGCGTGGGCTCCTCATTGCTGTGGCTTCTCTTGTTGCAGAGCACAGGCTCTAGGCATGCAGGCTTCAGTAGTTGAGGCACATGAGTTCAATAGGTGTGGCTCACAGGATCTAGAGTGCAGCCTCAATCGCTGTGGCACACGGGTTTAGTTGCTGCACAGCATGTGGGATCTTCCTGGATCAGGGATCGAACCCGTGTCCCCTGAAGTGGCAGGCGGATTCTGAACTACTGCACAACCAGGGAAGTCCTGACAAGCCTCTTTTGATATTTAGTCGTCATTCAATTTCTGGTCCAGAAAGGGATACACCCTTGCAAATGGAGAAATCCTTAATAAGTGTAAAATTTCTTTGTAAAAAGGCATTTTTTACTTTTTTTTCAAAGATTCCCCTGGGTCTGCTGTTTTTTAATCAGTCCAAAATGAGCCTTTTGTCAAACAGGCATATTTTGGGGTAGTGTGTTCTCCCCTTGACATGTTTGTGCCCTAATTTGCTTATGAATTCATCTACAGAAGAACATCCTAATATCTTTCATTTTTTAGCCATTTTAAATAGAGCTGCTGTGCATTACTTGATGCTAGTTTTTGTGTGAACACAGATTTTCAAAGCAGTTGTGTAAATACAAGAGGTACGCTTCTTGGATCCTAAGGTGAGACTATATAGATTTGGAAAAAACTGCCAACCTGTCTTCCAAAGTCAGTTGTACATACATTCCAGCAGCATGTTGAGTGTATGCTTGTATGCTTATTTACTTTCTGTTTATCTTCTTTGGCCTGGTGTGTGTTTCTACCTGTACCAAGTTTTAATGGGGTTGTTTGGTATAATTTGAGTACAACCCCTTTATCACATATGTGTTTTGGAAATAGTTTCTTCCAGTTGGTGGTTTGTCTCTTGGTTTCCTGAATAAGGTCTTTCATAGAGTAGACATTTTTAAGTTTATACAGTCTGCATTATTAATTATTTTTCTTTTGTTGATAGACTTTTGGTGTTGCGTGTTTAAAATGCATCACCAGACCTAAGGTCATGTAGGTGTTCTTTTATCTTCCAGAATTTTTATAGTTTGATAATTTAAATTTCTGTATGGGCCATTTTGAGTGAATCTTGGTTAAGTTGTCAAGTTTGTGTCTACGTTAATTTAATTACATATGGTTTCTAATTAATTGTTCCCTCACCATTTTTTTGAGAGGATACAGTGAGATACTTGGCTCCATTTTAGTTTGGATTTCCAGACTCAGTATGTGCAGCAGACCTGCATTTGGGGCGAAGCCTTTGGGTTTGTGAGTGTGGTGCACCCAGCGCTTCTCTGATGTCTCGCAGGGGGCACTGAACCCACCTTTCTGACCCTCTGGGCCCAGGTGCATCCTGCCCACAGACGTTGCTCTGTGACAAGTGGACAGGAGCTTTGTCTCCTCAGAACCTGTCAGGGCTTAGGTTTGTGCACCGTGGGGCAGTGTCCACACTGACAGAAGCTGGGTTTGCTCAGGACTCACTGGTGAGGACACAGCACAAGAGGAAAAATGAGGAAGTGGGGAGAAGCGTCCTGTGTGCAGATGACTGCTGGATGGGTGGGGTGCCTCTCCAGGGGACTTGGGAGAGAAAGGGCTTAATGTGGAATATTGTGCATTTTTAGGTAGTTTCATGTGCAGTGTCGATGGTGACCAGTGTCCTTCTCTGGAGTGTGGTGTCTAATTTTCCTGGCACCTGTTGTTGAGGGCTTTGGGTAGAATAAACATTTTAATAAGAATTGTTCTGATGCATGAGCATGGACTATTTTTTTCTATTGTATCTTCACTTTATCAATGCTTTATAATTTTCTGAGCATAGGTCTTTTATGTACTTGCTTAGATTTGTTCCTAGTTTGTTCTTTTTGATGGAGTTGTACATGGGATTTTTTTCTCCATGTGTCTTTCTGATGGTTCATTATTAGTGAATAGAAACAAAACTGATTTGTGTATTTTTATTGCATGTTTTGAAACTGTACTGAATTGATTTTTGAGCATATTTTTTGAAGTAATGTGAAAAATTGTCATGCTAAAATCTCACTCTTTCTACTGCATTCCAGGTAATCTACAGGACCCAAGACATGGTGGCTGCTAATATACTCCTTCCACAGTGCGTCTTAATACCATGTGGACTCCTACGAGGGAAATAAGAATCACAACTTCGGTTGAACTTGGTCTGGGTAAGTCTTGGCCTCTTGAACAAAGTTTGATGGCTGTCTTATCTGATTTTCTGGTATGGTATTGACATGGTTGCTTTGAAAAGTAATTCAGTTTCCAGTCATTTACAATGTACAGAAAAGTTTCCATACTGACAAGAAGTGCACACTTACCCAAGGAACCAGCTCATAACCCCGAAATGAGGACATCATGATGTCTGCATTATTATTTATTACAGAGGCCCACTTCAACTTTCACATGCTGTCCCAACAGTATTTAAATGTCTTTTTCCATCCTGATCCAGTTTTATTTTTCTGGAACCATTACTGATTTTTTTCCCTCATTTGGATAACCTTGATGGATTTAAAGCAAACAAGATAAGTATGGGATCTGGGTGAGGTTTTTTTGTATGGCTTTGTTCACTAAGGATGTTTTTAGTGTTCATTTATGTTTTTAACAAATATCAGCAGAACACTTTTTTCATTGTCATTAAAAATACGACATTACAGTATTTAATTCATTTTAAATGCACAGTTTTGTGGTACTCACTAGCTTCACATAGTTGAACACACAAGTTAAATAACGTGTACCTCCTGTGTGCATGTGAGATACAAGGAAACTGAGTAAGTTCCTGAAATGGCCCAAGATATCACCTTAAATACCATCTTCACCTAAAAAGAAAAAAGGAAGGATATAATTGTTTGTGTCTACATTTATTTGATTGCATATGGTTTCCAGTTGATTGCTGTGTCACTTGTTTCGGAGAAGTCATGGGATATTTGGCTCCATTTCAGCTTGAATTTCCAAATTTAGAGGGTTCTGCAGGCTTGATTCAAGGTTTACAACCTTGATATTGGATCAGGACATCCCAACGGTGTAACTAGTATTCATGGTTTGCTTAACAATTGAAGTTCTGTGTGATATGAGTTCAGACTGGAGAAATTCAGGATAATTTCTATTAAACATTTATCCCAGTACAAAAGGAAAAGAGAAATAAGACCTACTTTATAAAAGTGTGTTCAAACTAATTGATGGTAGAATGCCAATCTCATTTTTAAAAAATTTAGTTTATTGAGGTATCTTTGACACAATTTGTGTTAATTTCTGTTGTACAGCAAAGTGATTCAGATACACACACACACACACACACACACACACACACACACACACACACCCACACACACACAGTCTTTATCATATTCTGATTTCCATCATGGTTTCTTACAGAATACTGAATATAGTTCCCTGTGCTGTACAGGCAGACCTTGTTGTTTATCTATTCTATGTATAATAGTTTGCATCTGCTAACCCCAAAATTGCTATCCATCCCTACCTCCACCTTCCCCTTGGAAACCACAAGTTTGTTTTGTGTATCTGCGAGTGTTTGTTTTGTAGATATGTACATTTCTGTCTCATTTTCCATTCCACATATAAGTGATGTCACATGGTATTTTTCTTTCTCCGACTTACATCACTTAGTGTGGTGATCTCTAGGTCCATTCCTGTTGTTGCAAATGGAATTATATCATTCCTGTTTATGGCTGAGTAGCATTCCATTGTGTGTGTGTGTGTGTGTGTATGTGTGTATAAACCCACACTACATCTTCTTTATCCATTCATTTGTTGATGGTCATTCAGGTTGCTTTCATGTCTTGGGAATTGTGAATAGTGCTGCTGTGAAGATGGTGGTGCATGTATCTTTTCTTTTTTTTTAAAGAGGTCACTTTCAAGTTCAATCATTAGGGCAGATTTCATGAAGAAGTCTTTATTTATGTAATTATATATATATTTATTGGCTGTGTTGGGTCTTTGTTGCTGCACATGGGCTTTCTCTAGTTGCGGCAAGTAGGGGGCTACTCTGCATTGTGGCGTGTGGGCTCCTCGTTTTGGTGGCTTCTCTTGTTGTGGAGCACAGGCTCTAGGCACGTGGGCTTCAGTAGTTGTGGCACAAGGGCTCAGTAGTTGTGGCTCACAGACTCCAGAGCACAGGCTCAGGTAGTTGTGGCACACGGGCTTCGTTGCTTCACGGCACGCGGGATCTTCCTGGAGCAGGGATTGAACTTGTGTCCCCTGCATTGGCAGGCAGATTCTGAACCACTGTGCCACCTAGGAGTCCCTGCATGTATCTTTTTTAACTATAGCCTTGCGTATATGCTCAGGAGTGGTATTGCTGGTTCCTATGGCAACTCTATGTTTAGTTTTTTGAGGAACCTCCATATTGTTTTCCATAGTGACTGCGCCAGTGTACATTCCCGTCAACAGTGTATGACAGTTTCTTTTCCTCCAAACGCCCTCCAGCA